>NC_064763.1:25741436-26051336 GCF_011397635.1 Epinephelus fuscoguttatus | reverse complement strand
AGAATACTACTACTAATGCTACCAAATCCTCATCAGCCAGATGAAATTCATGCTAACAACAACAGCAAAATTATATCATAACATACATTTACCACACTCTCTCACACAGGTGCAGTATAATCTAAGTCTCATTCATTCAGTCCTATGTTCAGCACTTCCCAATCAGATGGCCCTTTCTGACGGTAAATTGAAACTTTATCTATGCTCTCTTAAAAGCCAGACTCCACTGAACATGGGAGCTGCTGGTCTACCGCTGCCTCGATCAGTTTGTTTGTTTGTTTAATTGTGTGGCTTTGGTGTTTTTAAGGGTTAGGGATTCACCAAAGTCACACAGTAAAACAAACCAGAAAAAACAGACCAGCAGCTCTTGTGTTTTGGGAGGTAAAATTACTGTTTTTGTCAATGTAGTTGTAATGCAAGTTCAGTTCTCCGCTTGAAAGGATTGTATGTTTTGGAAATAATGAGCATACAACTGGATAAATGAGACAACAATTACACTGCATGCTTTTTTTGAGTGTTTGTAAGCGGATGTTTTGATTTTTGCAGTTGTTAAATGCAGACCACTATGACTTCAATTCATCAAGAGTTTTCTCCATTTGTGGAGTCTTTATTTCCCAGGGGCATGCAAGAAAAATAAGCTTTTCTTCAATAATTCAATGAAACACAGGGTGAGAACCTCATATACAAATGATTATTTGGGAGGTGAGATATTCCAATTTCTGACTAATACACCCAAGTCTATGAGCTAACACTGAGCCAAAACTAGCAGTGTTCTGCTGAGCCTGATGAGTTAAATCTGAGATGTCACAAAATGGCCATTGTATCAAATGTACCCATTTGATTTGGGTGGTACTAATTCATTAGATAAACCCATAGTGAGTGTTGACTTCCAAAAATTTTTTTCCTGTGATTTTTTTTCCTGTTTTTTTTTTTTTTTTAATCAACTCTACAGTAATACTGTAAAAGCAGCTTACCTATACAATATCATCAATCAATCTGACACCTCTATAACCTGTTAGATTTTAAGCTTGAATAATGGATGGATGTAGATGGAACAGCTGAGGATGTTTAAACTGAACCATTTTACTTAATCTTTGTTGTTTTCCAGAAGGAAACACACTTTTTATGGAGCATGAATAAAGTTACTGAAACAGATTTCTATATTTATGTCCCTAAAAATAAAGGACATACCCTGATAAGCAGCATTTGTGGTTTTTCTTTTCAACTCTGCTTCTTCCTCCTCTTGTTTCTTCTTTCTGACAGACACACATATGGCGAGATCATTATTTTACATGTCAGTTAAAAGTGTCCAAAGTCTAAGCTTTACAAACAGAAAAAAAGGAGATGTGCTGTATTATTATATAAACAGGGCAGATAGAAAGTTTGTTGCTTCTTACTGCAGAATTTCTTCCCATATCTCTTTTAATTTGGAGTCTAGATGTCCTGCTTGAATCAGTTCAGCCTCCCTTTTCAGCTTCCTATGAAGACACAACCACAACAACCACTCTCATTGATGCAGTTTATGATGGAACTTCGTTCTTTTTTTTTTGTTACTGTTTTCACAACGACTGTTATGTTCATCCTGTTAAAAGCTACGCTTGTGTACCTGTGCTTCTCCTGTGTTTCTTTGATGAACCTTTTCAGTTCTTCAATCCTGTCAGCTGTCAGCCTGCGTACTATCACATCCTCCACGGTCTCCACCACTTCACCTTTCTCGCCACGCTTCCGCCTGCAGGCAACAAATGCATTATTATTTAAAGCCTTTGTTATCTGGCACATACTGTCAATGCATGTGTCAACCCGTGTAAAGATATGTTATCTATTTTAGCTTGCAAGTCTACAAAAGCATGGCAGAGGTAACAGTCACTTATGTGCTCACTTTGGGGCCTCTGTTGTTTCCAGGAGCTCAGAGTACTTGGAAGCACAGTGCTGCGAAGAGAATCAAAAACAGCTTTGTGACACGACAAAATATAATGTGGCAACTGTACTGCAGAGATAATGAATTTGGGCACTGTGTTCTGCAATAGAGTGAGGTTGGATTCTGTCACACCTTTTGAGAGAACCAGTCAGGTGGTCGTCCAGGTTCTGCAAACGGTTTGATGGCTCGACTGACAGAAACCCTGTTGAGATGAAGACATTTTTTGAAATGATCAAAGACGAAATACCCATTAAAGACTTTAACAGGCTGCTATTTTTGTCCTGGGTTTATTTTAGTCTCAAAACATTTTTTTTCACCCAAGTCTATGTTCTTCTATATCTGTGGTATTTTGTGTGTTTGTTTGTTTGTTACTTTTTGGAGGTCTTTTGGTTATAAAATCATGCAAAATTTATGCAAAATAACAGCCAGCATGCCCTGGGCAACATCATGAACAGTATGTCAGTGTATCACAAAAAGACAGCTACAGACAAACACATGCCTACCTATGGTTAATTCATCGTATTTGCACGTCTTTGGACTGTGAAAGAAAACCCCAACAACCTCCATTTTACGTACAAAGGGGGGCAACAATGCTAACAAAAGCCCCACCTGTATTGACAATATCTAATCTTAATAGGTAATCTTTAGTAAAAGGATGAATGTGTGCATAACAGCCACAAAGCATGGGACCTCTTTAAAACTTCAAACTCAGTGATGGGGAGTAGTGAACTACATGTAATCATATTAGTAGTTTTACTACATTTCGCAGTGCCTTACTGGTAGTTCAACTATAGTCACATTTGCATAGTGATTCAAATAGTTAAATTACCTTTTTTTGACACTTTTGTGTAGTTAACAACTGAAATTACAAACATGTTTTGAGCCATAAAAGTAAATGATTTGTTCTGTTATTTTTATTTTACCATTACTTCTATACTGTAATTGAACCTCCTTTGACGTTCATTTTAAAATTGATTATTGCTATTTATTGGTAGATATTCAGAGAAGCTGTTGCATGCTATTTTAAAAGTTATCTGGCAAAGTGATTAATCCTACTTGGTGCAATACCTCACCTGGACTCTAGTTTGTGGCAGACATGTGTCTGATGGACATTGTATACAAAAGCAAAGCTGACAGTCCTTGCACTTTGCCATGAATAGTGGGGTATTTTACTTTTTTGGGATTAAGACCTGTGGGTACTTTCTGCAATAAACTCAATTGAGTGGCATTTCTTGCTGCCATGTCATTTTACCATTTTACCATTGCTTCTATACTGTAATTAAGCTGTAATTGAACCTCCTTTGACCACAATTAGTTACAAGTCATTTTAAAATCGATTTTAAAATCTATTATTGCTAGTTATTGACAAATGTTCAGAGAAGCTGTTGCATGGTGTGTTTAAAGTTAGCTGGCTGAGCAATCCTGCTCGGTGCAATAACTCGCCTGGATTCTAGTTTGTGGAAGGCAGGCATCTCACTGATTGACAATGTGTACAAAACCAAAGCTGACATTCCTTGCATTTTCCCATGAATAGTGGGGTATGTTATTTTTTTGGAGATTATGACCTGTGAACAAGAGGGCCCTTTGTGCAATAAACTCAATTAAGTGACATTTCTTGCTGGCATGTCAGTGTTTTGTATTATATTTTGTTACAATTTCAGACTACAAATATCTGTGTATATATTGGATTAGATCCTTTTTAGATTGTGTATCTTGATTATTTATTACTATGTCTTTTACTTATTGCCTTTGCAAAGCCCTTTACTTGACGATGCATTTACTGTGCTGTTTTCAGACTGTCTCAGCTTCTGCTTCAGTGTGGTAGGAGTATCTTTGTTTTCACTTGAGCTGGGGATTTTTTGTATTCGTGTCTGATGTTGTCCTTCATGTATTTTTGTGTCTCGATGCCTGTAGAATAAATTTCCTTCAGGATAATAATAAAGTTGAAGTTGAAGCACAGAGCACTGACACACAACAAAGAATAACTGGCACCAGACTGGGGTGGCAGGAATAAATCAGTACCAGTTCTGGTCTCCACTCTTCATGACAGATGTGGCCAAACACAGCTTCTCCCTCACTGACCATGGCTCTGTTGGTCCAATGACAAGCAGCTTGTGTTCTGCAGATGTGGAGGAAAATGGACACAACATGATGCATGCTTTATATAGTTCATGTAAGACCGATTGCCTGCTGTGGCTCCCAGGCCTGGTGTGGACCCTATAATTAATCTCTTGAGCTTCATTTCTGTGCCACCTATAGCTGCCCACCACGCCGACAGTTCACTATGAACACATAACTGGTTCAAATCAGCGCTCAAAAAGCATGTCGTTTATACTGTTAATGGTAAACAGGACCCACCATTAGTGTAAACAGAGCTGTCAACTGTCTAATGACAGCCATTAATCCTCGCAGGCTCCCCTGCAGCGAGCGGAGGCTGCCGTGCAGGAAGTTAGTGGCGATAACATCAACAGTACGACACACTCACCGCTAACGGATAGCATATCATGACATTTGCTATGTACCAACGTTACTCACTTCCAACCCCGTTTGCCATCTTCCTGTCATCCCGACATCCCATACATCTTGGTAGATGGAAACCCAGCAGAAAATATAACACTGGCGACGTCCGAAAGCGATACACACACAATTATGGACGTTAACATCAATGAATGTTGCGTGGTGGGTGTTGAGGCTTTCAAGATTTGTCTTTCTAGCTAGCACGCTGATTCACCGTTGTCCGTTAAAGTCACTGTCTCGTGTGCATTAGCTATCGGTAACTTAAAGATTAACTAGCTAGCTCCGGTGCTACGCTGCTTCGCCGAAAAGACTCGCAAACCCGGTTTATTTCGCGTTAATTTAAACAAAGTCTGAGCTACTAACGAAGAGCCAGACGAGAAAACGTAGCTTACTGTTGTCACTAACGTTATTTATCATTGTAGCTAGCAGCGAACTGTTCGTACACGCCCACCACAGGAGCTTAATGATGGTACAACCCTGGCTGCTCCCCTTAACTTAGCTAAATCGCTTTTATTCTTACTTTTATACATATATGTCCCTTTGCTTGTGGCTGTAAAACAACAGCATAAACACTAATGATAATAACTAACAATAATAATAATATTACATGTACATTTATGCATCAACAGCCCCTTTTCTTAGCCAGGAGAACTAAAATATGCAGGGAGGATATTTGATACCCATTTCAGTGAAAACCCTTACCAGTGACTGTATATACTGATTTGCCAGAATATTAATGTTAGGTTATGATATCTAGCAAATTACATGAATACTACATTTTAATAGGTGATTTTAAATGCCAAAAAAAGAAAAGAAATAAAATAAAATAAAATACATGGCACATTCATGTAAGTATTTGTTATTTTATTGGGTATTTTACTGTCAAAAAAGAAAATAAAAATGAAAAGGACATTTATTTAGCTTTTTGTCACATAAAATTTATTTTATTTTTTTTTTAATTATGACATGACTTTTTCAGGCCACATTTGAAAAAAAAATCAGAACACAGCAAACAAAATTAAGCTGACAATATTTCCAGTGACCACCTGCTCTTCTGAGTGTGCTTTCTTATATAGTAGAGACGAGGCTGTCACATAATTTGCAGCAGCAGCAACAGACTTGCAAAACTGGTTTACAACCAGTACGATGCAGTAAAAAACAACAACAAACCAGGGCATCATTTTGAAATGAATTGCCAGGGCTTAGCTTTAAATGTAGTGTTCGTATGTCTGTAGTTGCCACCTTTACAGTTTTATGAAACTGGGGCAAAAATCTCTTGGTTTGCCCCTTAACATATTGCAAAATGTTGTGGTTCTTGCATATGGCTGCCTGATCTCTTTTATGGAAACCTGCTGCAATGGTGCCTGCTCATTTCTATTTTGCAATCCCACATAATTACAGCTTTACCTGGTGAGCTGTAGCCAATCATCTACACAGGAGGAGTATTTACTTTCCACCTCAGTTTATGACAGAATGGATCATTTCTATTTATAAACTGACTCACATAAGAGTACTCCTTTTTTTGTTGTGTACTTTAAATCTACCAATAGAAAATGAAGAGCCTATGTGTAAACAAGTGTTGATATGCAGACACTTTGCCCCCCCTCCCTGGTTCATTGATGTCACGCCTGTCATTAATAAACAATATGAGAGAGGAGATATGCTGGTTGGCTGGGTTACACTCCTAAAGCACAGGTAACAATATTAAGTTCTTACAAAGTAGGACAAAATCTGAACATTCCCTGTCTGGAGTATGCAAATCACACACTGGGCAAATTATAGTTTTGGGCCCTTGGTGAGTGGTGACAGAGACTGGTTAGGTGAAGCTGCAGCTTTTTCCACTCATATGGTCCAATATCTTCCACCGAGAGAGACCAATTACTACAGGGAAACAAATGTTAATGAGGTACTTGACATTTAACTCCATAGCACTGCCTCTTGGCACCCTGCTGCTGAGTGGAATTCCTGTCAGCTCTGCAGGACAGACTGGCAGCCCTGTAGAGGATCGCTACGGCATGAGACAAATAATTCTGCTGTCTGAGAAAACTCACACCTTGACACAAACTCAGCCACTTACCTTGCAGACTTAGTTCTGGATATATGTTATCCAGTGTGTATTTGGTGTAGGATTTTCTTTTTCAAGGTTGATGCTGTAAGACCTTGAAACACCTGTGAATCACTGTGCGTTTAGAGTCTTACTATTGTTATATTGTATAAAAAATAAAAGTAAAATAATAAAAGAAAATGTTTGCCAAGGGAAACCTAATATGTTCACTGTAAAAGCATGTGAAACAGAAACTCCTATGGTTGACCTTTATTTTGAATTCTAACATTCAGTTGTGAACTTGTTATAAATACTGATTACTAATTTTTAGTTGTTCCTGTCATAAAGCAAACCCAATGTGCCTTAAATTCATTTACTTTGTAAATATCTATCCAAGTATGACACACTTTGTATGTGTCTTAGAATTAATTACAAATAGGAAAATCAATTAAAGTCATGGAAAACAACCTATTCTCTTGAGAGCTTCCTCATTATAGTCTCTCTCTCTATATATATATGCCTTTTCATGTTGTTGTCAGGCGTGTGAGATTTTCATTTATATTAATGCACTATTTGCTATTTGAATCTTATCCCTATAAAGGCTCTTTTAAAAAACTGTATTTAATGCTCCATCCCGCAACACGCGCTCCTCTATCATCTCAGGTGAGCGAATGATAGAGACTCTAGAGATGAAGGTCACACCACATGTTGCCTTTAACTGCTGCACGGAGCCCATCCTGGGGGCAGAACCACAGCTAGTTACTGAAGGAGGGAACCTACTGAAGCCTCCCTCCTCATCTTTGTCATTAATCTCACTTCATTTGTACTGTAAGTTGGTGTGGAGGACCCCGTTGAAGACAAGCGGACTTTCCTTCCAGGAGCCTGGCAGTTGCTGTTGGTGTTGTGGTGAGTGATGCTGTAATTATTATGTTTGGATAAATCTTGGAAAATGTCAATTTTTGGTTCAGATTCTTCAAAACTGCTTATATTATATCCAAGTATATATCTCTACATGTATGTGCTGATATTGGTGGCATATGTCACAAGTATGATTTGCATTACAAATAATTTGTATTAATATGATGGTGACAAATTAATTTCACACTCACAGACACTGGCACAATAAACAAAGAGGGTCTTCTGTAGTTGACTAATGTTGCTTTTCATTCACTTCTAAGAGTAATGTAAGATTGATCTCTTGCATCAGTATTTGGCAGCACCTCAGCAACATAATAGCAGCAGATTAAAAGCATTATTATAACTCCCTACATCTGCAGTTTATGATAAACCATTCTGAAAGAGCAACAAGTCAGTGTTAGGTGTATTTACATTCTCAGCTAGCGGATGCCCTCCCCTGGGGATGCTGCTCTGCCTCCCCTCCCTCTCCGCCCTCCTCCTTTGAGACCCTCCCTGTGCCACTTGCAGCTGAGACCCAGGGAGCAGAATTAACAAGCAAATTGAAACAGACTCTACCCATGACACACCTTCAGTGAATTGCCATGTGATGTGTTGCTGTGTGTGCACTTTAGAAGTGAAAGCATGTTTGTATTTTATTTTTTTATGCCACTTTCTTTGTCAGTGTTGCATACTGTTATTTCTTGTGTGATAACTCAACATTTTATGGTTTGCTCCAGGTTGGTTGACTTTGGTGGGAAGAGGACAGGATGTCTAACAACATGGCGAAGATCGCAGATGCTCGGAAGACGGTAGAACAACTGAAACTGGAGGTCAACATAGAGAGGATGATGGTGAGTCGGCATATTATAGACATACACGCAGCCAATAATAATAGCAACAGATCCTGAGTTTTAATATGGAGTGTTGGTGACTGAACTTTTCTGTGTCTCAAAAGAGATTTACGCTTGTGTATAGTTAGATTAACATCTAATTTTAAACTTGAGCATGTCTAATATCAATCAGTTTCCAACAGGTAGATCATCATTTACCAAATCAATCACCATTTGTTGAGCAATCCGACCCTTTCAATAAAAAAAAAATAATAGGCTCCTTTTCCATAAATTACATCAAATTTCACTTTTGAGTGATGCAGGAAGGACGCCGTTCTTCAGGTGTTTTAATCAATGGTAAAAAAATAAATAAGAAATAACTCACACACACACAATCACAATATCTTCATACAGATATCCAAAGCAGCAGCTGACCTGATGGCTTACTGTGAAGCTCACGCCAAAGAGGACCCCCTGGTGACACCAGTGCCTTCCTCAGAGAACCCGTTTCGAGAGAAGAAACTATTTTGTGTAATTCTGTAACAGCCTACACATCTACACTTCCAGCTTTTTAATTTGTGAATTAAATTTCAGTTTACATAACAAACACAATGAGGAATTCAGTTTTGTAATTGAGGTGACCAACTTTACCTGAGGAATGACGATCATGTGAATGTGATAATGACGGCAATAAAGATTTATTGAAAGCGGGTGCAAAGTTCATTGAAACCGGAAGGCCCTGCAGCTGCCTCTCCTTCTGCACACAGATTGTATCTGAGCTTATATATTAACTAAATTGTATGACTAACTTCTCATTTTGGCATCACTGTTTTAGACTAATTTAAGGTAATAAAAGCAAAAAATAAATGACAGATTTGTTGTTCACAGTTTGCTGTGCTTCTAAGTATATTTGCTCTACATTATGAAATATGATATTAATATTATAATATTAACACGTCAACGGTATGTGTATCTAATATCTGAATAAACAACATGATCTTTAGTTGGGTATTGTTCATCTGCCTGAATGTCACAGCTGTATCCCAGGAGGATGTCCCTACCTTGGTCACAGAAACCAATGCAAATGATGGGTGGGGCTTTGTGATGATGTCAACACAGGTTAGTAGTGCAGACAACAGGTGTGCACAGTTTACACAGACCAGAGTGCTCTCAGTCTAACAGCTGCCAAGATTCACAGATTTACAGAGTCTCTCCTGAGCCTTTGGGAATCAGCAGCAGAGAATAAGGTACGTACGTTCTGTTAGCTATCTTTTATAAGTGTGATAGGAAAGACTCATTTTCAAATGTAGAATGTGTCGAGGCTGTTCTGCAACAGCTTACCTATAGTGTGCTTTTGATGAGCTGAGCTATATAGAGATGATCTTGATAATTTTTCTTTTTCTCTACAATCTTACAATCAATCAGTTGGGATCATCTGTGTGAGAGTGTGTTAAGTGTGAATGAAGGAAGAAATGTGCAGAATCATTGTGTGTAGTCTCACCTGGTAAAACAGGGCTAGTCAAGAAAAACTCGTCTAACAGAACAACAACAAAAAGCCCTCATGCGCCACCTTAAGAGGGACCATGCTATAATAATGTGTTTTGTTTTTAAGTCACATGAACAGTGGTAAAATTATATTGACAGCACACTGCTCAGTATTTCATATTTCATCAGGAACACTTAAATGAGTGCAGATTGCTTTGGTGAGTTTTAAAAACCTTAGGTGGCCAACATGTTCACTGACTAAACAGCCCTGTTTGATTTGAATTCCTGTTTTGCAAGACAAATGAGCAGCTCTCATCTGGCACAAAGGGCATTTTCTACAGACCTACCTGATCAGGTAAAATGCAGTATAGTACCAAGTTATCAATGACTCCTCATTTCCACTGTATAGTAGATCTTTGCCGACACTGCATCTCAGGATTTAGTGAGAATAATGTGACATGAAACTTACAGTACTAGTATGAGACAAGGCTGCTATTGTGGCTCAAAAGAACAGTGTATTAATTAGTACATCAAGTATTGTTTGTACATTGTGATCATGAATTGGTTATGTAACTGTATTTTATATGCAAGCAATCTACCGTCCATCATTGTGGGTATCTTGTTGTCAGCTGCTCTTTTTAGTCTTTTTACAGCTAATGATACTGTATTGCTTGTGATCATTATGTGGCTCAAAACGCCATAAAATAATGCAACAAGCTTGGACTTTAACCCCATGCTCCACGAGGAAACTAAAAAAGTGCCAGTACTCCCCTTATTCACATGTTGGTGTATGTAAGGTTAGCTCGCTGCTCCTGGCCTGCATTTAGTAACATAGGATTTGACTTTCGGAGCGCTGTAATGTCATTTTCTGACTCTGTTCATATTCTTTTTGTAATTTCTTTTTGTAATGTTACGTTACTTCGATATGGAAGTGTAATGTATTCACTTGAAGAAAAAAAAAAGTTCTGTTTTTCTGAATTAACAGGATTATCTCAAAATTCTCAGAAAAGTTTTCATGGAAAAAATTCTGCTCATTTCTCTGAATTAACCAGATTATTTTTATTAACGAAAAACACGAAAAACATTTCATTCAGAATTCTGAGATAATAATCTCATTATTTCAGAAAAACTGGGCAAATATTTTATTAAGTGAGTGCATTACGCTTCTGTATGTAGATTAGCCGCCGACAGAGAAAAGCAATTTCTTTTTTCTATGGCGGAGGCATGACCACACTACTCTCACTCTGACTGGCTCGTACTTGTTGCCTTACTTGGTTGGATTGGTTAGGTTTAGGCATTGCTAGGGTTCAGGTAAGATAATAAGGGTAAGCCAATCAGAGGCAGAGTAAGACAGAGTAGGGGTGGTCATGCTTTCGCAATATGAGTAAAAAGAACTTGTGAACATGCACAGGTGAGTCACCTAGTGCCCTCAGTGCCCCCTGGGTTATGCAGTTTATTTAGGGCCATTTTCAATTGCCTAGATAATCTCATACTGAGAGGGTAGGAGAGAGCAGTGGTAGCTTGTGAGAAGTGCTGGTGTGCATAAACAAGTCACAGTAGGGGAGACCAGGGACAATTGTAACACTTTTAGCAATTTTCCCAATAAATCAGAAACCGTTTACACTGGAACAGCCAATTTGCTATATTAAAAACTTTAAGGTGTCAACTACAGAAACAATGTATGAAAGTGCTTTTAAGAATTATTTTCAGGTTGCAAAATTCATATAAAGACAGTGACTCCAATGTTACAACCGTCCCAGTGTACAGGGACAGTTGTAACACATGCCAGGGGCGGTTGTAACATGCCTACAAGGCTACATAATTAAGAAATAAATAATTAATCAACAATATTCAAAAGGGTAAATATTTATTAGCATTTATGTTATTGGTATTGTTAATTAGTTAAAATTAAGATAATGGTTACCTCTTTCATATTACATCTTAAAAAAATTCAGTCAAATTGTAAAGCAAGAAATGTCTTTATCTGATATAACATGCTTATGGCTAGCAACATGGCTTGTGAAGGCATTCACACTCCGGCTACAAGGCGACAGGCTATAATTAATTGTCAATAGAAGCCGGTGACATGGAGCTCTGCTTCTGACGCCTGACACTTGTCGCTACATGTGTACAAATAAGCCAGCCTAAGCTAGTAATAAGCTAATAAGCTGGCCTCAACTTTATTCTGTGCTTCAATGACACGATGAAGCATCAACCAATCACATTTCACCATTCCCGTTTGGCTAGCTGTCGTGATGTTATTTAGTTAGCTGATGTTATGCTAGCTAACGTTAGCTTTTGTGCATCAGAAAGTGTGAACACCCCATGACACAGGGACAGTTGTAACAAGGCGTTACAACTGTTCCTGTGTCACCAGCCATGTTTCTCCCTCATGCTATAGAGCTTGACTGCTAACTTGACACATGTTAGCCATTTCTATTTTTAGCTTACAAAACAGTGAATTCAGTAACAACTGTTTGAATTCTTAGATATTTGATCTCATGACTATCCAAAAAATACATCTGATAGAAAAATCAAAATTTTACCTCAAAAACACACTTCTGTAGATAAATTCCTCTGAGTGCTGCAGATTTGGCTCCTTTTTTGCAGGCAAGAAGACAATCTAACCGAGCATGTACTGAGTGAGTATCATCACTCTAGCTTGTTTCTGATTGGAGGAATTTGAGGTGTTACAACCGTCCTGTGTTACAACTGTACCTGCTCTCCCCTACACCAAAGACTGTGTCGGTACCGTTGAGTACCGGCCTATGTCAAAAACAGCCTTAACTTACAGGTTAAGCCAGTTCAAAGCAATACAAACGTTGAGCTAAAATCAGTGTTCGAATCGAGGGCGGATGCCATCCCCTTTGTTAGAAAATTGACCAAAAAACATCCCCCTTGTTAATCTAGAATCTATGTGTGCAGGCACGGACGTAATCTGAAGGGGGGGGGGCATGTCCCCCGCACTTCCCGTATCTGTGCCCGCTGTCCCCCGCACTTTTTACAGCCGTTACAACCGTTCAATTCGTTTTTAACATGTGGTAACGTGTTTTTCCGAGCCGTCTTTAAATGCACCATGAGTAGGCGGCGCCAGGCGGCAGACGCACGCTGTCATGTTGTTATCAATTGCACACAGACGAGAAGTGTGCCCCTGGGCAGTACCTCTGTGTTAACTATGTTCAGCAAAGCAGCCAGCAAGAAGCAAAAAACCTTGCACAGTTTCTTCCAAACAAACCGTGTAAGTTGAGTAATGCTTTTGCATGTAGTTAATGTTAGCTAAATGATGACTTATTAATAGATGCCAATATATCAAGTTAAGCTAGTTAACAAGAATACTAATGTTATTGTTACCTATGTTACATCGCTTGCTAGCTAGTTTCATGCTAGGAAAAAACCCACTCCTCCTTTATAAGAACTTGTGCTCACTTGCTTTGCACATATTTTTTAATCTTTCTTGCCACAATATAAAGAGCAGGGTCAGGGACGAGACAGTGGACCAGAGGCCAGCAAGGATGATCATGCAGGGTCTTCATAGGAGAGATTATAACTGGCTGAGAGAAAATATCTAGAGCATAAAAGTGACTGTGTATTTATGAATTTTGCTTTGCACATTTATTATCTATATTAATGCAATAGATAGAAGAGGGTCAGGGAGAAACCAGGAAGGTATCAGGACAGGGACCTGACAGCAGCACCAATTATCAGCCCAAGGCTTCACAGGTAAGGAGAAATTATAACTGGCTAAGGAAATGCCTATAGGATAAGAGTGACTCTAAGATTAATTTTCACAGCTATTTCAGAACTACTCATATTTATAGTCTAAAATGTTTTTGGTCTGTACTGCAATAGCAATACTACTGCATTATTTGTTTTTTTTTTTAAGGCAGCAGGTATAGGTCATGCCATTTTTCTTTATCCTGATTAATTTTGCACATCTGTGCAGTCGTATTTGATTATGTGTGCACGCAAAAAAAATCAAAGCTCCATTGCATCCCCCTTGTTAAAAATTATTAATTATTAAAAATTCGACCACTGAGTATAGTACCAAGTTATCAATGACTCCTCATTTTCATTGTATAGTAGATCTTTGCCGACACTGCATCTCAGGATTTAGTGAGAATAATATGACATGAAACTTACAGTACTAGTATGAGACAAGGCTGCTATTGTGGCTCAAAAGAACAAAGTATTTATTAGTTCATCAAGTATTGTTTGTACATTGTGATCATGAATTGGTTATGTAACTGTATTTTATATGCAAGCAATCTACCATCCATCATTGTGGGTATTTTGTTGTCAGCTGCTCTTTTTAGTCCTTTTACAGCTAATGACACTATATTGCTTGTGATCATTATGTGGCTCAAAACGCCATAAAATAATGCAACAAGCTTGGACTTTAACCCCATGCTCCACGAGGAAACTAAAAAAGTGCCAGTACTCCCCTTATTCACATGTTGGTGTATGTAAGGTTAGCTCGCTGCTCCTGGCCTGCATTTAGTAACATAGGATTTGACTTTTGGAGCGCTGTAATGTCATTTTCTGACTCTGTTCATATTCTTTTTGTAATTTCTTTTTGTAATGTTACGTTACTTCGATATGGAAGTGTAATGTATTCACTTGAGGAAAAAAAAACTTTTGTTTTTCTGAATTAACAGGATTATCTCAAAATTCTCTGAAAAGTTTTCATGGAAAAAATTCTGCTAATTTTTCTGAATTAACCAGATTATTTTTTATTAACATGAAAAACATTTAATTCAGAATTCTGAGATAATAATCTCATTACTTCAGAAAAACTGGGCAAATATTTTATTTTATGAAGTGAGTGCATTATGCTTCTGTATGTAGATTAGCCGCCGACAGAGAAAAGCAGTTTCTTTTTTTCTATGGCGGAGGCATGACCACGCTACTCTCACTCTGACTGGCTCGTACTTGTTGCCTTACTTGGTTGGATTGGTTAGGTTTAGGCATTGCTATGGTTCAGGTAAGATAATAAGGGTAAGCCAATCAGAGGCAGAGTAAGACAGAGTAGGGGGGTGGTCATGCTTTCGCAATATGAGTAAGAAAAACTTGTGAACATGCACAGGTGAGTCACCTAGTGCCCTCAGTGCCCCCTGGGTTATGCAGTTTATTTAGGGCCATTTTCAATTGCCTAGATAATCTCATACTGAGAGGGTAGGAGAGAGCAGTGGTAGCTTGTAAGAAGTGCCGGTGTGCATAAACAAGTCACGGTACACCAAAGACTGTGTCAGTACTGTGTACCGTTGAGTACTGGCCCATGTCAAACACAGCCTTAACTTACAGGTTAAGCCAGTTTAAAGCAATACAAACGCTAAACGCTAAAATAATACACTGTGTTTGTCAGATGTGTCTTACTGCTTACTGAAGCAGATGTCTTATGTTTTTTTAGGCCTAACAATGGCCAACTTCGGAGGACATGCCATTCCTGGCTCTTTCTTCCTGCTCTTTGGCTTCTGGCTCACAGTGAAATACATCCTTCAACACCACTGGAGGACAAGTCAGCCTAAAGGAAGACGGTTTATCCCGCCTTTCTTTAGAAAGATGGCCTACGTGGAGGGAGGATTACAAATCTTTGCTTCATTTGTTGGTCAGTATTCCTCTCACTCATCAGCACAATCTAAACTCCCTAAACCTGTTCTTGACTCATCCCATTTGTCTAATGTTGTTCTGCAGGTATTATGGTTGAACAGTTTGTGGTGGATGGGCCGCATGCCCACCTCTACGACACAAAGAGCAACTCATGGGTCAAGCTGATGAACTGGCAGCACGGCACAATGTATCTGTTCTTCGGGATCTCAGGAATAGCACTGATCGCTACTACTGCATCCAAACTGGTGCCAACTGGTGCTGACCGCCTTGCTCTCTCCTTGGCTCTTTTTGTCGAAGGTAAGCTCGGTCTTAGCTCTACACTTTCCGTTCATGTCACAAATATGCCCCTCTGATGTGTATTTGTTTTTTGTTTGACTCTCCTGTATCATCCAGGGTTTCTGTTCTACTACCATGTGCACAGTCGGCCCCCTCTGGATGCTCACATTCACACTCTGCTGCTTTTTCCTGTGTTCATGGGATCAGCCAGCATCATGTTGGAGGTGTTCATAAGAGACAACATTATCTTGGAACTGTTTGGGGCGTGCATGTTCATCCTGCAGGGCTCATGGTTCTATGAGGTGATTAGCAAAAAGAGACACTGAGATAACACTGTCAGTTTGTAAATACCCATTCATTTAAAAGGACGCTTTGCTTAACATCACAGGCAGCTGGCTCCATCATCACCCTATTTGTCATTTCAGATTGGATTTGTACTTTATCCACCAAGTGGACCGGAGTGGGACCTGCAACAACATGGCAACATCATGTTTGTCACAATGTGCTTCTGCTGGCATTTGGCTGTGGCCCTGCTTTTAGTCACCTGCGCCTCCTCTGTGGTTGGGTTGTAAGTATCCTATCCTCTAGCTATGCAAGTTTTAGAGTGAAAAGTGTCAAGAGCAAGTGGACAACAGCATGTTAAGCCATTACTGGAGTGAAGCATTAACATGAGCTTGTCTGTCTGGCAATGTAGAGACAATCATCTAAAAAAAGATGGAATGAGCTACACTTGTTGCCTTTATCATACGTCCATTGAAGTCCTTTAGGGTGCTGCCAGCCAGGAGCAAAAATCCTTTGACTTCACATAAAGGGGTGAGATCTTTGAATGTAGGCAAATATATGCACCGTGTTGACCTCTTTCCTGAGGCAAGGGAACCTATTTGATAGTTTTATTAATTTACAAGAGAGTATGCAACTACATGAACAAATAGAGACACTGATAAATAAATCAGTCTATAGTGTATACTTCCCAAAACATTTGGGAACCTCTAGCCTCGGTCTCCTAAGTGCTTTCCTGCCTTCTTGTACTGAATATTTAAAGATGAGAAATCTGATCTAATTATGATTTCTTCAGTGGTGTTAGAAACTTTTAGTTATAGCTTTCTTTGAACAGGAAATACAACGTCTTGACTTTTATTCTGATCTCTCAACCTGTTCTTTAAATACTCTGAAGTATTTTATAGTCAACATGGGTGTGTTTACATTCAACATTTCAACTCACTGTACCCCTGAGGCCTGCTAAACATGTTAAATGTTTACTAGGCCTTACAGATATTTGCAAAGCCGTTGCGTGCTTAACTGCTTTTTACAGGCCTCGGCAGTCAGCAGAAATGCTTATTAAATTACTCCTGTACTGTACATTATGGTGCTTCCGTGTACAAATGCTGGTACGTCAAGGCTCTGCGGCAATAGTGGTCAAAATTGAGGACTTGGTTTGGGTCTTCTGAGTACATTTTTTGGGAATTTAGCTGCTTGTAGAAACACTTGAAATGAACATAACAACATTATTAGTTAGCTCTGCTGGGACAGTTCTTGTTAAGATCTGTAATCTTTATGTAATTCATGACATATGCCTTTTTTTTTTTGTTCCAACAGCACAGTGAAGCGACTCTCTGGACGGGGACGGGACATAGAGATTGGAATGCGAAATACATCCTCCAAAGCGAGCACCCAGAAAGCTTTGCTTGAAGAGTCGGATGAAGAGTGAATACATGTGCAAGTTCTTTTCAAATTTTACTTCACTTTGATTTCATTTTCTGTGTTGATGGTCTGTGAGACCAAGTGTGTGGTTTTGTAAAAAGTACTTTAGATTTTTTTGTAAAAAAAAAAAAAAAAAAGAGAGAGAAAAAAATAAAACACAAATCTGTTTAAATATGATCTGTTGTTATGGTTTCTTGAAGTATTTTACAAACAGAAAAGTACAAGTTACATGAACTGTAATCTGATAAGAGAACAAATAATGTATTAAAACACAAATCAACAAGTCAAAACATTCAAAGAAATCAGACTTAAGCCCCACTCACTTCATATTGGCTAATTCTGCATTACATCAAACATTTAAAGACGTGACAGAGAAATTATCTTTTTTAATGTCATATAGCAATTTGAATTTGCATTTTAATATGAATGAATGAGTTGTGATTTGAATTTATAGGAGGTTAGGTGAAATATCAACTAGGTACTGGTGGTTTGAAAGTGTGCAAACTCATGAACGAAAAAGTAAACCAGAACTTCTATGGAAAAAATGCAACCTGCTGGAATATGGCTGTAGCTGTCAACAGCCTGGTAAGCTGTTTAATATCTTCGCTATGATAATGTGGGGAGTATAATTCAAGAGATGGAATGTAGTTCAGCAATAATGACAGTTTTCAACATACTGATAATAGCGGTAACTCTGCAAAGATTAATACCGTTCAGTAGAGAAAGTGTTAATCTGAACAACCTCGTGGCATTTGCAGAGAACGATCATGTTTCTGGCTTATGTGGGTATCATCCAATTTAGGAAGAATAAAGGCATGTTACACTCGGTAACAATGTGTCTTGTGAGAGAACAAACAAAAGATCCTGCAAAAGCTTGAGAACTACAAGCACTCCAACAAACACATACAGGCACGTATATATTATACAGTGGACCTACGATTCATTGCTGACTGAGGAGATAGGATCACTGTTGAGGTGCAGGTGGGGGATCGGGGGCACATTTGGGCGAAGGTGCTGTCGTGACTACGACTGTGGAGACAGATTTCGGGGAGCTTGTTGCTATGTGCTGCTGGAGCTGCTGTGCCTGGACCGTCTGGATGCGAACCTAAAGGGAGAAAGACAGTCAGCCTCCAGATGCTCTGTGTTTATTCAAGTTGACCATAAAGCAGCGTAAACATTTTCTGATTGAACAGGTGTTATAAATTCATAATCCTCTTATCTTGACAATATTTTTACAGTGGAATGTAAGCTAACCTGCGTGGCCTGTCCTTGCTGCTGAAGCTGCTGGAACTGCTGTGCTGTGACAAAGCTGACCGGTTTGTTCCCCGCGATCAGCTTCGTGCCAGCAGGCATGGTGGTCAGGATGATGTTCCTACCCAGACTGCTGATACTGCTCAGACAAGAGAGGGAAAAAAATGAACATGTTAATCTACCAGCCCAACTTAGAGCTGTAGAAAAGGAACCAATAAAGAAAAATAGACACTATATAAATAAATGTGTTTAAAGGTCAAGTGTGTAGGATTTGGGATAATAAATTGGCAGAAATGGAACATAGGGAAGTATTTTCTTTAGTGAAACTCACCTGAAAATAAAATAATTGTTGTGTTTTCTCTACCTTGTAATGAGCCGTTTGTATCTATATACAGAGCAGGTCCTTGTATACAGAGATCACTATGTTGCACTGCCATGTTTCTACAGTAGCCGAGAACACTGGCTCTAGATAGGGGCATTCGCGTTTTCGCTTTGGCCACAGCAGTTAGCAGCCTCTCTGCAACGAGAGTGTCGGAAAAATGCAAGTGTTTTAAAAGTATGTTTTGGATAGGAAGAGACCTCTGCGGATAATTTAGTTACCAGGAAAATCCTCCTAAATGTGCGGATCTTAAGTTATCAAACAAAAAAGGTGAACACACAATATCTGTCTCCGACTTGCCAGACAGCATTAGAAAAACACTAACACTAACAAGAAACTGCTACTCTGTGTTTTTACTAGTTTAAATCACCTGGTCTGTTTGTTTTGGAGAGGAAGAGACCTCTGTGGATAATTTGGCTCCCGGTATAAACCTTCTGAACAATGAACACTCAAGAACGTTTCAGCTTGTTGCAGTCTGCAATCCTCACTACTAGATGCCACTAAATCCCCCTAAATCTTACACACTGGACCTTTAAGATGCTCCAAAATGTATACTTAAAACATAAGTGGTCCCAAAGTAGAGCCTGGAATTTCACAGCACATTAAAATAAAATATATAGTGGAAATCACTAAATAATGCAATCTTTACAACTAATTTTACAATATGAATTTGAATTGATCTTTACAATCAAATTCTTTATCTATTCTGTCTGGAAAAGGTTTGAACAAGAGAAACAGTAAGTAAAAAAAAAAAAAAATTTAAATATATATATATATATATATATATATATATATATATATGTATATATATATATATATATATATATATATAATAAGCAACAGTGCAGATGATGAGACTTACTTTGTGTTTAGACTTCCTTTAACAATTGGTGTGGTCACGACACTCTTGCTCTTCAGTGGTTGGTTGAGGACAGAGAGGGGCACAGTTATCCGTGCAGGTAACTTTCCCTGTAGTGTTGCCAAAAAAAAGAGGATTGTTTCTCATGACTTTTATGTTTGACGGAAGCTTCTTGAATAAATAGTGAAAAGGGATCAATACACACATCAACAGTCATTCAAGTTAAAACAAAGTCCTCACTGATGGATTCTGATTCTCTCTGGAGGAAACTATGCAAATCTATAAATGAACTATTCTGAGGTATTTAGAAGGAAGCACCCAGTAGTTTTAGGTTCAAGTTCCCATTTAAACCCAACAGTTTGAATTTAGATCCCTAAATTTAGATCAGATCTATATTCAGCTTGCAGCTCACACCTGACATCCAATTGCAAATGACCACTTCCCTTTTTTGAGGGCAAACTGTGACTGTTTGTAAGCAGAAGCTGTATCTATTATCTCACCGCAGATCACATTAAAACATATCTGTGGTGTGTTGCATAGTCATGCATCTCTTCACTGTGAGTGCTGGTGCTCTTTATTTCCCACTAACTGACATTCCATGATGTGGGTGAGTGACACAGACAAACATTTGGTTGAACCTGCATAACAATAGAGCACTCAGAGCACCGCCCTTATCAACATCCCTCATCTGATAATCCTGATATGTTATAATGGTCTGTCATTGTTTTTGTTTGTACAGTTTTATTGTCATTAGCATTAATGTAACAAATGTGTGTTTAGTATTCTGACATAGTGTATGTACATTACCACTTATCAAACTGCTGGCTTTTGTCATCCAGATATTGGCGGAGCACAGTGTTCCCACAGGTGCCAACACAGTGAAACAGTGACACCTAGAGGCCATGCTGGTTATTACATGTACATCCAGAGAGGTGCAACTGACTATAATTGACATTCTTTTGAGCTACACACCATTTTAAGTGGAGCTAAAAATCTTAAGATTAAAATATGAAACATTAAGATGTACTTCAGCTGTAATTATATTAAATTATATACCTCATGTGATGGAAAAGATGGACAAAACTAAGGGTGTAAATCACAAGTTTCACCACAATATGCACCTATTTTTTTGGACAATGATACCATGTTTGCTGGTATCAGAAAGTCTGCCACGATACAATTTTGATTTGATTAAATTGAAGGGCCTGTGATTAATGTCAGTAAATATCCTCATTATCTTTTTTTTGGCTGCTTACTATTATCTGCCTGGTGCTATGTAGCTAGGACTGTTTGAATGTATAGGAAGGAGGTTGGAGGATGGAAACGGTTATGAAGAAGTGCCATAGAAATTCCAAAGTAAAGACGTTTCTTGAAGATGGTGATATGTATCAATATTCCGATACACTGATCCAGATTGTTGTATCGTTGCACCCCTGGTCAAAACTACACAAAAAACTCTTGCAATGTCTTTAAAATGTGTGCAGAAACAAAATAATTATCTTACGGTTTGTGTTGTGACGACTGTAGCAGGGACCTGCCGCACAGTGGCTGTAGCTGTTCCTAGCGTCAGAGGTGAGCACGAGACTCCAGGCGCCACTGTGATCCCCTTGGCACCAGCCACAACGCTGGCAGCCATGGTGACTACATTAGCACACGTAGACGCTGTGAGTGGTTTACCGCCAGTGGTGGTTGTCATTGTGATGGTCTGGCCCTGTTTCTGTGGAATAACGCCGAGGCCTGGCATTATCCGAATGGTGGCGCCGCTCTTGTCAGGGGAGGTCACGCTGGAGAAGGTCCTAGTTTTTTGGTCAGCCACAGTGACAGCCAAAGTGGGCATCAGGCGTATGGCTGTGTCTCCTGCTGCCTTCAGCAAAGTGGAGGTAACAGGGCCTGCTTTAGTGGTCTGCACTTCTCCTGTGCAGGATGTAGCACTGGAGGCAGAGGAAGGTGAAGAGTGTGGCGGTGTCACATGGAGAGTGGCTGATATGCTCTTACTGCCTGAGGCAGCAGTGCCCAAAAAGTCAGGGGTGAGTTTGACGGTCGCGACGGGGGATTTGGCGAGAGTTGCCATCATGTCTGGGGTGATCCGCAGCACTGTCTGTCCTTTAGCGTCAGTAGTTATGGAGGACGGTGGAAGACGTAGGACATCTTTACCCTGGATCCGCAAGTTTGTAGCCGTTATTGGAATTCCTGCTCCTCCTGCAGTCTTCATTCCCAATTGGCCTGTGATAGACACCTTTAAAAAAACAACAACAAACCAACAGATTAGTGATGCACGGATTGTCTCTAACATCATCTGAATCTGAGTGTATGAATATTCATCCATCTGCCGCCCACCTAAATTCATTATTTTCTCCAATAAAGAGACCTGCACCCACATGGACATTTCACTCCCCCTCACTCAGTCCCTGCAGGCTATGTTGCTTTTTATATTATGAACTATATTGATGTATGTTCTCTGCAACTACTTACTTTCATGATTAGAGATGCTGCTTTAAGTAATTGTAAATGTTTCCATGCACACAGTGATGTCACTGCAACACATATTGTGGGACATTTAGGCAGCAAAACTAAATATTTATTTTCTTGCAGTTACAGTACAAAGGAAACAGAACTAAACTTTTAAAATTAAACAGCTACTTAATACTGCACCCATTTGCTATTAATCACAATGTTAATTTTTATATCCGACCCAAACAATCCATGGATTAACTGTGGTGCTGGCGAATATAACTGCAATCCGTGCATCACTGCTATAGATAAATCTTGTCACCATTAACGTGGCAAATTACATTGATTACTTTTTTAATAAATACTGTTTGTTACATTCAGCTCCAAAAACTGTAGACTTAATCTGTTAAAACCAGAAAAATCCTACAGGAGAGTCTCCCAAGTGCTGGAGATTGTGTGGAAGCCAGGATGCAAATCTCTGTCATATATTTTCAGAGTGCCATGTAATAAGACAGTGTTGCGCTGAGATGCATTGACAAATTAATAGATCCCTTAAAGAATGCCTGGTCTCCTCACCACTTAAAAAATAATGTACTGGAATGTCTCCTAGTTTGATAATGCATACCTTTATTATATATTATATATATACTGTATTCTTTATTTTTGGTAATTGGATGTCTCCTTGCAATTAACCCTTTAATAAATAAAACAAAACTGAAAAATCCAAATGGGAAAAAGACTGAACTAAACTGAACTGGGAGACTCATTTCTGCACTTGTACTCCTGAGCATTCAGTTTTATGCTCTAACTGGTCATTAAACTTCGGCAAAATGGCAACTGTTCATAAAAGCCTAGCTGGGAAATATCCCAGTTGAAACAAACTGGTTCACCTGTTTGATGTTCGGGCTGGTGACTCCTTGCAGCACAGCAGGGGAGGCAGGGTTGTTAGCAGGACTACCAGGTGATCCAGCCTGAGGTTTGGCCACAGCTACAGCAGAAACAGACAGTGTGGTCGGCACCTGGACTGGACTGCTAGCAGACTGACTCCTCAGAGGCACAGACACCACCGCCTATTGATAAACACAATAAACAGACAGAATTAATTATACATTTGCAATATGCTAAACAACAAACACGGCTCTTTATCTGGTTACCTGTGAAATGCCTTTGGCTGCCATTGACACCGGCATCCTGATCTGATGAGGGCTCTGATGCACCAGTGTGGCCTGCTGACTTCCTGCTGAAGATCCCAGACCGGGCTGAGCAGAAACAACTCGTACCTGCGGGAGGGAGCCTGCCGCCAGGTGGCTTACTATCCGAGCCGTGTGTTGGGATGTGACTGGCTGTGAAACTGGTGGACAAGCCTGACTGGTGGGTAAGATGGTTCCCAGCTGGGGCAACGTGGGAGGAGACACGAGAAGAACTCTGGGAGAGCAACAAGGGACAAGAGAGGAGAAGTATTTCAAATTACACGGATGAATGTATTGTACAATGTCAATAAGAAAAAAACTTTGCATCACACGGACCCTGGGCTGGTTTTGATTGTTTCCGGGACTCCAGTCTTTGTCGGCGTGGTGGCTGTGCAGGGTAAGGGTGACTTTGGGGTCCCAGGTGTGTTTGGGGTGGGTGTTGTAGGGGTTGGTGACATGGGATTGGAGCCTATATCCTGTCCTGCATCCAGACATCCAGGGGTTTTACTGCCTCCGTCTTTACTTCCAGACTTCTAAAACATACACAGGGCTTAGGATTCATCAGCAGCAGCTTCACTGTTGTTAATAAACAACACCTTAAACTTCCAAGCATGAAAACAATAGCTTCCACTACACTAGCACAACTTCAGCAGAGTTTTTTAATACAGTAAATAAGCTAAATAGAAGTAGTGTATGTTTTACATTGTGTGGTGTTTCCTGCAGTAAACTCACAGGCTTGGATGCAGGTTTAGGTTTCTGTTGGAGAGCTTTTCTTGCTTTTGCTGCAGCAGCTTGAGCCTGATGGATCCTCTCTGGATGGGAGACAGACCAAACATGAGAATAACCCTCTTCAGCATCACAGTGATCTTAAAGACTGCGTGCCTGTCATATGAGACACTTTGCTACTCTAAACATGAGGGCAATCATAGTATAGTCAAGAGGGGATGGAGATGATAGAAGGATCAAGGATGAAGTAATAAAAGGTTGAAAATGTTTAAATTCATAGTGGTTTTAAAAAAGCACAATCTATAAGAATTCTGTGTGAAGCAGAAGTCAATCTATTATTCAAACAACAGTAGATAATCAAACTTGACACATGACTCCTTATCAGCTGCCTCTGCTCAAAAACGACAGGATTAGAGATCTTTACACTTTTGAATAAACTACAAAGGTGGACAGTTTAACCCTGAAATCAAGCACATGGTTTCTTACCAAACTCTTCTTGACTGCGACTGCGGTGCAGGTAAATCCAGAGCTTGCGGCCAATGTCATACTTCACGCAGGGGTCTTTCTCATAGTGAAGTCTATCCAGAGCCCCACTAACAACTGTGTTCACCTAAATGGCAAAGACAGAAATAACTTAAAGGCTGCAGCAGGCCAATGTAAAGTACATACAAGTCACTCTGACAGAAGAAGATGAATGACTAGAAGAAAAACCTGTGCACTGGTCACATCTGGAGCAAGGAACTGTGAGTCTTTCAACAGTTCACAGATCTCTGCCCTCGTTCCTTCACCATTGGGTAACCTGGCTGCTGCATCCCGCACTGCAGTAGAAAGAGGGCAGAAGTCAGAATTGTGTGATTTCTTTGCACACACCATCAAACACTGACTGCCCACAGCCTGATAATGGAGTTAGATTTAAACAGAAGGCCTTACCCAGAGAGAGAATGGTGACATATGGTGGACGGTCTGAGCGGAGCAGTGTGTGCTCCCTGGCTTTGTTGAGTGACATCTCCTTATCGAACACCCCTTTAACAGGCCCCACCACAGATTCAAAGCCATGCATCCTAAAGGTGAAGGCTTTGTGTGGCTGGTTGTATCGCTGCTGTTCCTAATAACACAACCAAAAAGGGCATCAGCTTACAGAGTTCATGTCCAGGCAAAATACTATACGTAAAAAAGATTTTAGTAGCACAAACAAACCTGGATTTGAAACACTTGTCTCTCATCTCCAGTGCTGGGCCGCACCACATAATCAGTTGAGCTGCATGGTTAGAAATATAACACTGTAAAACAACTTCATTATGTAAATGTAAGGCTACATATAATGATTATCTTTTCAGAACATGTTTGCAATGCTTTTTGAATCGCTGAATCTTACACTCTCGGCGTGGGAGAAGTCATCTCGAGCATGTCTTCATTTTCTGTCTGTGGAAGACAAATCAGCTTGTTTACATTTAGCATAGCACAGTATAAACTGCAGGGTGAGTGCTGAAACTGTATTTGTAGTATAATGATGGTACTACCTTGATAACTAAATCTTTGGAGTCCAGCCACAGCTGGCAGAGTGCACTGAGGTCCTTCTCTGTATCCTGAGTGGGGCCTAAAATAAATGATTGACTTTAATCCTCATGTATACAATCAGACTGAATACCAAGCATCAGTCGGGGATTTCAATATCTGATCTCTCTTACCGATCCACCTCCACTGCTGAGATTCATCAGAAAACTCCACAAATGGAGAAAAGCCACTTGGGAGTGCCATCATGCCATCTGATTAACAAACAAAGCACACATGAGAAACAAAGAGTGAAAGATAAAGCCTGACCATTTCAGTGTGAGTGGCCGCTGCTAAATACCTTTAGTCTCTCCTGCAAGAAACTGCACGGCTTGAAGAACCAAGTCAGACCAACATGGGACGGATGAAAACCACATGTTGAGGGAGCTGGCTGGAGAAGACTGCCACATCTGAACTTTCTCCTCCAACTGAGAGATCGCAATGTAGGCATTATAATGTGAAGTCCGAACTTAGATCACTTTTATAATCTGTATGTGGGAGTGAGGGCATACCATTGAAGTGCTGGTGAAGCTCTCTGCCCTTAAGATGCTCTCCAGCAAGCTGAAGAAACTGACAGCTATTTCCTCAACTGGAGCCGGGCTGCTCTGAGACTCCTCCACAATTCTGCAATAATGATGGTTCTGTACATTAGTCTTGCATGGTGGTATCACAGTGAATATAGTTTATGTACACACACAGTTCTCAAACTTTAAACACCAGTGTGGCAGTAGACTCACTCTTCCTTGATGTTGGGCAGTGGAGTAGACGGTGTGTCCGGCAGGGAGTTGATGATACTCGCTGGTGGTGCTGATGGGGTGTCTGAAGGTGCAAGAATTTCACAGGGATCCTCAGATTCCACTTTTATTGGTCTCATTTTTTTCTTCCGTCTCTCATCTTTGATCTTCTTCTTAGGCAGAGACAGCTCAAAGAGCGCTGCAGGGAAAAAGTAAAGACAAACATTAACTGTGTGTCATAAAATCAACAACAGACTTTGACTTAAGATTCTTTTTATTTTTATTTTACTTACGCACGGTCCCCTTCCGCCCAATATTCGCTCTTGAAAGTATGTCTCCAAGATGGATATCAGAGGTCATCAAGTCCGGATGGTCCTGAGTAAATCAGTCATTAATGACATACTGTTCCAATGAGGACTCATCTGTTTTCTCACCTCCTGACAATACTTACTGGTTGTCGCTTCCTCTTCTCCCGATGGTTTTGCAGCATGGATTTCAAGTCCCGCTCCCCTAGTTCTATTTTTTCTGTGAAGAAATAAAATGTCTTTCAAACATTACATTCACTGTGCTTTAACATTTTACAAACATCATCTTAATATTGCAGAAATCACTGACCAGTAGTCTTCATGTCTTGGGTGGAGAGGCTGGGAAGAACTCGGAGTGAGACAGTGGGTGTCGGAGAGGAAGGTGATTGTGGTGCCGGTGTCCATAATGATATGTCTACAAGCATATGCAATAACACTCTAATTAGTGTTTCCATGCTTCTTAGTAAAGAATGCGCTACAAATAAAAGGCATTGTTTTTGGCAATGACACTAAAGAACAGACTGACCATCATCATCAGATGAAGCATTGCTGTCTCCACACTCAGTTTTGACCTCCTTTAATATGCGGCTCAATCTTCTTCTCACCCTTGGCTCCCGCATTTCAGCGTGAGTCTTGGTTGGTAACTTTCTTTTTGGTGGAAAGTCCAAACCATTGTGAACTGCAAAGTCTAGCAACTCCTACAATACAACAAGAAGACAGATTAAGCCTAACTGCAAAAGGCTAAGTGCCTCATGCTTCAAACATTTACGAGAATACCTTTCTGGAGACGAGAATGTGCTTCAAGAGTCTGTGGTAATACTGTTGAAGGGAGTACAGTTGTCGCTTTTTCTGGGACTTGGCACACAGTTGTCTGTACTTGACCACCTCAGGATTGAAGTAACCATCTGGGTGGAGATAATGAGAGTCATGATTACAAAGAGCTTCAAATAACAACTCAGCATGATATAGTTGTGTGTTAGTGGGTAAATAAGTGGATACTTAGAATGGACCTCTGAATTGTTTTTGTGCAAGATGAAGGGGATTTCCAAAGTTAAAGTTTCTGTTGTTGAACAGGTCACCGATGGTGCTGTCCTGCTCCGCAACGTTGTTGTCAGGAAACTGCGGCAAAAACTGACGAAGGTGCTGCCTCTGGGAATCTGACAGTACTTCACGCCAGGTGCTCTCACTCATCACAGAGAAGAATATTTCAGGCTAATAAAACAAAGGGCACACAGCAAAAATGGATGCATTATCTGCGCTGTATCTCACACATTTGAACAAACGAACAAAGCAGGAATGAGCAGCATTTCATCTCTGAGCGTCAGACAACTCACATCCTCAAGCAGGTCCTCTGGAAGGTTCAGCTTACAGTTCCCTAGCATGCACTCCTCTGTAATTTGTCCATTGTTTTCTTCTTTTGGATCAAGAGGGTCTGTAAGCATGTGGGTGAGGGCATCCATTCTCCTCCTCTGCACCAAGCTTTAAGCCTTTCGCAAAGAAAAGAAAACCATGGCTAAAAAAAAAAAATCACACAAACCTCGTTTTAATCTGCGGACTGACGCCAACTGATGTGTTTACTTCCTGTCATTCAACTTGCAAACGTTGTTGTGTTTTATAGACTTGTGAAGTCTGGTAGTTCACTACTACAAACGACACGAACATTTCCAAGCATTCACCAATGTCAAAACATTAGCCACTCAGTACAGTCACGTAGCGCTGCTAGCGAGCTAAGCTACCAGCTAAATTAGCAAAAGAGCCAGTTACAACGGTTGGGTTCCTGTTTCAACGTTCAACGCAAACATACCATTGCTTTACGACCTATTGGCAAATATGCATATTCTGACTGTTTCCATACTGCTGGTTAAAAACTAATAATAATAGCTCTTACCTGACACTGCTTTGTGTTTATGATTGAAGGGGGAACTATTTTACCGACGTACCGTTTTCTTCTTCTACTGAATTTGAATGACCTAGAAAAGGAACGCTGCTCGCGCTTTCCGGGTTTTGCTGACCTCCACAGGAAATTAATAAGTATGCATGGTTATTTATTATAAAACGGAAAAATTATGCACAAAACCTAATAAATTTGTTTCTTTTAACAGTGTTCTTAGTTCTTATCGTACTTAAATATGGGCAGAAGATGTGCATAATTTTTGTTTTACATATTTAATCTCACATAGTCGGCTAAACGGGCTAACGGTCGCCTGGCTAACTTTGAAACCGTTAAGCTAAAGCTAAGTTATTGCTAGCTGGTAGGTTTTATTAAAGTGTATATTCTGGGGTTTTTTCTACATTACTGTAATTTATTTTCATTTTTTCTTTACTCTTAACAGAAAGCGCAGAAGATAGCAAAGCAGACAGACAGCTGATCCTACAGGTGAGTTGTTGTTAATTCCCAGGGATATAAATAAAACAAGGTAGCCATAGCTAATTAGCATAATGCTAGCTATAAGACGTATATAGCCTATATGTGCTAGCAAAAGTTTCTCATTTATTAGTTAAGTGTGATTGCAGTATATTTAAAATAAAAATATAAATAATACATATGCACCCTCATTGTAATTAAATATAACTGATAAATATAATGAAAATAAAAGTCTGTCATTAAGCATAAATTATACAGCTAAGCAATTCATTATTTATCAACTTTTGTGTTTTATGTCTTTTATGTAACTTTGTTCACAGATAAACAGCAACAACATAACCTTATATTAATCAATAAAGAAGGCAGTCCAAAATGATTGTGGTTAAAATTTCTTTATTAATTCATAGATAGAGTAAAGTGTCTTCATCAGCGTACATTGTTTTTTACTCAATGTGACACAAAAGGCTATTTATTGCACATTGTTGACTGAATAAGTTCACTAATACTTTGTTAGAAGAGGCGGTGAGCATCACTTCATTTGCAGGAACCGTATTCCAATCCTTGAAGAACACCTGATTTTTTACCTGCACCTAGTGTCTTGACCCAGTGCAGCACACCCTATTTTTTCCCCCTTATATTAATTACTTTATTTCCCAGGTGTTGAGTTTAATTAAAAAGAAAGAAGCAGTTAACAAAGTGAAGAAGAAGAAGAAGAATATCTCACACAACAGATATGGAATAGAGATGAATAAAGAGTAATGGAAAGTTCATGGAAAGACTGCAAGTGATATATTTCATATTCCTAAGGTTGAAGTTTCACAAGGGTTAAAACTCTGCCAATTCAGTCTGTTAATAAAATCTGTCTCATATTTAACATTTATTTTAAATTGTTCTCACTAAATTTTGATATCTTACCTGCAGTTGTTTATAATGTAACAACATGGTGAAAAACAAAGGTCCAGATACCATAACAGGAGCATTTGAATTGCTAGCTCAGCTTGCTGCCCCACCTCTTTATGATGCTGTAATGAGCAGGAATGAACAGTCAATCCCTCTGCCTCATACCACAGTTGGAGAGACGCACAGGACCCACCACATTGCCCTTCAGAAACCTTCACCAACATTTCCCTGCCTTATGTGTTGGGCAAGTAGGCACCAGGAGTTACAGAACTCAGAGACAAACGTTTTCCCATTTTTCTCAAGGTTTTGCTTTTAATGCCTTGGGAGAATGGCAGAGGGTGCAGATGGAGAGGAAGAGATTCAGTTCCTGCGAACGGTAAGTGATGCTCACTGCCCCTTCTCACAAAGTATTAGTGAACTTATTCAGTCAACAATGTGCAATAATTAGCTTTTTGTGTGATGAATTGTTGCTGCATAATACATCGTAGACATATACTGTGTTGGGTAACTTTCTTTACATGGACTGAGCACAGATTGACAAGGACAGGTGGCTGCTTTTGTCAGCATTGTTATCTATTTATATCTCAGGGGGTTTCTGGTACTGTTTTTTCTCAAAGAAGAAAACCTCTCACGCCAGATGATTGTTACTACATGAACATGTAACAGATTGCTCAAAGCATTTTGATACAGTTACATGAAGGTTTTATAATATTTTGACACTGACAGCATCACATTTATTTTGATGGGCAGTATTTACTTTGATTGCAATTAAGATAATTAAATACTTACTAAAAGAAAAAGAAATAGGTTGAATTGTTAAGTGAAAAGGACAGTGTTCTGTTCTGATTCCCACAAGAAGGTTGTGTTGTAGTCTGGATTTGTGGATTTGAACAGATCCATCGTAAAGCAAGATTGGAGGCACCCAGATTCATTTGATGACAAATGCTGGAACTATCCATCCATGTATCCTTTGGATGGATGGACTGGTGGTGTTAACTGCTTGACTTAATTGTACCATAGCTACTGGTTTTATGGGAGCTTGATTATTTTTGTCTTGGCTTGTAGATTAAAGATCTAAAACAGAATAACGCTGATATGGTTGTGAAGGTTTAGCAAAAAAAAAAAAATCACAGACAGCTTCCTGTCTCTTCCAGTATTAAAATATTTTTGCTTGATGTTATTCCAGATTAAAGACTTGGTTCTTTTGTTTTTTGCTTCTGGAGAGTAAAGATAGAAACAGTTTAAGTATTCTGGGTAGTGTACTATCATTTGTATATAAATTAATAATGTTACCTAAACTAGTCCTTTATCTTGTCACAAATAACCACCCATTTCCATACTTTTTAGGAAAAAAAGGCATTTGACCTGTTGTAGTGTCCAACACCTAAAAATGTTTGATTGGAAATTGCTTAGGGACTTATTTGCCCAAACATGATGTGATATGTACTTTGTTGCTCCTTGGAAATGAATAGCAGGTTCAGATGGAGATAATCTCTCGCAGAGTACCCATTCTCTGCTATTTATGACACAGTTATAAATATAACTGTTTGTAAACCATAATTGATCACTTACTGTGCATGATGTCAGTGTACTTTACCCACACCAGCATTTAACATGGGCGTATTGGGTCAATCCACACCTTTGTTCTCAGGTCTTTGTTCTACTGTATAACCAATTTGTGATTAAGATAACGTATTTTCAATACAGATATCTTGCTTAGAGAGGGTTCAGTACTGCTTTGAAGTTTTGCAGTTTTTACTTAATTGATTTCACATTGCATATTATAGAATATTTAGGTTAAATCAGTTTATTTTTACTCACCGCTGAGCTTCACGTATCGGATTTCCACTTTAGATCACTGTGCCAAATTCTGCAGAAGGGCATTGTGGCCTTGCAAGGAGCCTTCTGTGTGTAGCACTTTCTATTTGGATAGTCAGCGTTAATACTCAGCTATTGTAGATGTTCCACATAGTACACAGCGTCACTCGAGTTTCTCTCGATGCTGGTAACCCTAGCCCTGCTGTTAGTGTAAGCCAAACACTGATTATCTATAGACTGCGTCAGAAGTACTACCTGAAACTCAGTTCCTCGAGCCACTTGTTTATAAGTTGTGCATCCCGAAGCATACTGAAGATGTATTACTTAATGTGTTGATGAGCATGAACCAATCAAATCTAAATGTGTTTTCTTTTACATACTTACTCTAGCAGCTGCATAACTCTAAAAAAAAATCATGTTTTTATTTGTCATATAATAGCTTGTAATACAGCAATAAAGTTAAATATGTTAACAATGTGCCATAAAGTTGCGGTCAGTCTGTAGCTGTTCACCCTGAACTCGGCTGAGTTCTAAATATACTGTCTGAGGATTAACAAGTTCAAAGCTTGGCCCATTTCAGCACCTGCTTACTTCAGTCCATGTGGGAACTTTACTATTAAAGTATTACTAGAAATGTTTGTTATCAGATGCTGGTTTCAAAACATTTTGTATTTTTCTATAGTATTTTTTACAGGGTAAAATTGGTTGGAATTTTAGAAAAACACACAGCTGCTAGCCTCAATTTGTCACGGTGGCATCTGTCGTTCACTCTGTCTGTCAGTGTGTCTGCCTGTAGACACATTCTTCTCCACACAGTAACTTGGGAAAGAATGTGTCAGAAACTTGATACTTACTTCCGTCATATGCTATGATGGGATTGTCAATTTGTTGTAGGGTCTCTAATATTTAGCTGAATTGTCTTTAAGGTAGCAACACTGTCAAATGCATTTAGCACTTTTATATTGTGGCTGGTGTAAATTATTAGTAAACTACCGACTTGACTTTCATATTCATATTTTCTTATTGTTAAATAAAATATTAGAGTAGTCAGTATGTTCAGGACATGAGCTAGATGAAGAGGAAACAGACTGCACCATCTCCCCTTCACTCAGGCACAACACAAATTATCTTAAATATAGTTTATATTTATTTTGCAGAGTCTGTTGCCAGTTTACAGCCTCAGAAACAACTAAAATAAGGCACAAACTAAAGTAAATTACACAAACATTTAACCCAAACACACAATTGTATAAACTATATTGAACTATTTGTAGTAAAATGACATTTGTTACTTACTGACATGTCTTGATTAATAGTGTAAATGAATCAGAAGCATTTGCAGATTAAACCAACACAGCTGACAAACAACCGAGCGTGAAGTTTTTGGCTAAGGTGACTTGAAGGAACATTTTAAATATTCCTCTCCTCAGCAATCTAGCTAATTAAGATATCGAATCTGTGCAATGGGGGCCTTTTTTTTCTGGCAGTCAAATCCTAAATATCTGTTGCTCTCCAGAAGGGGATGTGTGAACAGCAGGTGCAGCGGCCTGAAATAGAGATCTGAGGGGGAGTGGCTAGTGTCTTGGAGCCAGAGAGGTGGGGAGATTAGAGCTGGGCCAGTGACAGGCACAGAGGAATACATTAACAGGACAAAAACAAGTGACGGTTAGGAAAAGTTGTGTATGGAAACTATTCATGCTATGTCCCAAGGTTTTGTTATTTATGTTGGCCTCAGTTTTGACTTTTTGGTTAAAGGTGTATTGGCCAAAACAAAATGATCATGTGGTGAGATACATTTGGACATCTACATCATCCATGTTCCTTTGTTAACAGCTTCCTTGGTACATAACAAGCTCTAAATTAGTTTCACTTGTAATGTCACCCCTCGCAAATATAGTACAGTTCACGTCATATGGATTTGATCAGTCATAAATGGCATGTTTTAAAGGGACTTAACGCTACAAAATCTAAAACATAGCGCTAACCTATCAATCTAGATTATTTTAATGGGAGCTGATGAGTGTTGGAGATATCGGCTGTAGAGATGTCTACCTTCTCTCTAATATAATACAACTCGATCACATTAGGCTTGTGCTTCTTAAAGCACAAAAATATACATTTGAAATACTCAACAGCAATGTATTTTTCCAGAAATCATGACACATTTACTCAAGATCATCCACAGATGATGTTCACAGTTTCATGTAGAAACAGGTTTGGCTCAGACAATACTGGCTGGGCACCTTTGTTGCATGTCAGTCCCTCTTGCTCTGTCCCCATGTTTTCCTGCAAAAAAGGCCCCTGAAAACACTCCTACTTGACCTTGGACTTATTTTGTTTTTGTAGGATGATCAGGTGGTGCTGCAGTGTACTGCATCTATTCTGAAGGAGCAGATCAAGCTGTGTCTGTCATGTGAAGGATTTGGGAATCGTCTGTGCTTCCTTGAGACCACTTCAAACGCTCAGGTAGTGAAAGACCTCTTAAGGCTTTTTTTTTTTCTAATTTCTTAGAGAAATTTAATTTCTACTATTCACCAGGTTTACTGATCGCCCTGTGTTTCAGAATGTCCCTCCAGACCTTGCTATCTGCTGCTTCATTTTGGAGCAGTCCCTGTCTGTGCGGGCATTACAGGAGATGCTGTCCAACTCTTCTGTGGATGAGGTAAGACATGGGATGAACCCATGATATAATTAACAATCACAGTGTATTGGTCATTCAACAACTGAAACGCACTTTGTTTCTTTTCTGACTTGATGGCACACACTCCTTCACTCCCACCTGCCCACCATAGGCTGTTGATTTGGACAAATGGGTATGTTTGCTCATTCTCCCTGTCACTGTGTACTGCTTCACCCTGAAAGTTCATTGCAGCTACCTTTCACATCATTGGTGTTATCATACAAAAAATGTTATCATGCAACTTATTGTTTTTCTCATTTGCCTTAGCTGGTATGAGATCGTTTAGTTTGGTTACTATCGCCTGCACTTGCTTGGTTTTACAATTGTTGAATATGGCTGTGTATTTTTTTTCCTCCTTACTGAGTCTGTAAACTTGCCCTATTGATATTTGCTGTTATTTGATGTGCCTCCCTCCCTCTCCCAGTCATCACAAGGTGGGGGTCACCGAACCCTCCTGTACGGACATGCCATCCTCTTGAAACACACTCACTCCAGCATGGTAAGCACATTTACAATCAAGTATGTGGCTAATGCTGCTCTGATCTGTCCTTTCCTCTAAGCAGCAGCCATCCTCACAATCTATTCTTCTCTTAATTGTTTGGAGTGCATCCCATCTCATGACACTAAGTTGTTATCCCACTCTTTATGCTGCAGTATCTGAGCTGTTTGACTACTTCGCGCTCACTGACAGACAAACTGGCTTTTGATGTGGGCTTACAGGAAGACTCCACAGGTGGCTATGAAATTCATTGTCCATCATGTCCCACACACAGGATAGGTAGGATAGGATAGATAGATTTCTTCATTCTTTATCTGTTTGTCCGTCACAGGAGAGGCCTGCTGGTGGACCATCCATCCGGCCTCCAAGCAAAGGTCTGAAGGCGAGAAGGTCAGGGTGGGAGATGACCTCATTCTTGTCAGTGTTTCTTCAGAGCGATACCTGGTAACCGCGATTTTATTTAGTTGCAGTGTAACTGAAAAATTGTTGTCAATAAATCCTACTAATATTACAGCCTGCACTTCTTTTTAGCATCTGTCTTACGCCAGTGGTGACTTGATGGTTGATGCCTCTTTCATGCAAACGCTGTGGACGATGACCCCTGTGATGTCTGGATGTGAGCTTGCTGAAGGTCTGTAATTTTGTTGTTGCTAAAAAGAAATTCTTTTGTCCATAAAACTGTCCACTCTCTCAGGCAATATGACTCTTTACTCGCTAGGTTTTCTGACCGGCGGGTATGTGCTCAGGCTGTTCCATGGACACATGGACGAGTGTTTGGCAATCCCAGGAGCTGACCAAGGGGACGACCAGCGCAGGTGACCAAAATCTTTCACTGCTGTAAATGCCATTGAATATTTTAACACTGTATTGACAGATTTGGTTAGCTTTACACCTTATGTCAACAATTTCCCAAGGCGTACCAATACGTTTTTTGGCATGTTAACTAAATTATAAAACCCGCCTCTGGTGTTTTGTTTCTTGTGATGCAGGGTATGTAAGGACTGTCTTGAAAGTTCTCCCACACCTGACAAAGTTTTTAATGAATACGACGGCCCTTTATCCATTTTACAAAATGTTTGCACTTCATTTTTTTCTGCTTTTTGGCAACAATGCTTGTGAATGTTTTTCAGCATTTTAAATCATAGGATCATAGGGTTCTTGAACACACCAATAAGGAGTTTCCAGAGTGGTCACTGCTTGCAATCTGCATTACCACATCATGATGGAATAACTAACAAATGTTCTTTTTAATGTGCTACCTATCTGAAGACCACTTCAAGTGTCTGCAGGTTAATTGTCGTAGTGTACTGACATAATTGGAAACCATTTGAAATTCATCTGAATGTTTTTGTCAGTCTTAAATTTCCTGTCATTTGTTGCTCATCATTGACTTGCATGTTGCTTTTTGCAGAGTTGCTCATTATGAAGGAGGGGCTGTGTGCAGTCATGCACGATCCTTATGGAGACTTGAGCCACTACGTATTGCGTGAGTGTCTTTATTTCAGGAATTTAATAATGTGTTTTACCTTTAGTGACTTTACAGTATGCTTAGGCTCATTCATTTGTGCTGGTTCGTAGTTGGAGCGGCGGTCACATTAAATGGGGCCAGTCTTTCCGGATTCGTCACATAACAACAGGCAGATACCTTTGTCTGGATGAAGAGAAAGGACTGCTGCTGGTGGACCCGGAGAAGGCAAATTCCAAGATGTCAGCCTTCTGCGTCAGAATTTCAAAGGTCATTGTCATGCAAAGTCAGCTGAGCCATAAATCTCTGTTTAAGACTCCATTTTACAGTGTAGTGATTCTTACCACTTAATGAAGAACACACTTTTTATTTAAACTACAGGAAAAAATTGAAGTGGCCCAAAAGCGAGATGTGGAAGGCATGGGCACGCCTGAGATTAAGTACGGAGAGTCAATGTGCTTTGTACAGCATGTTTCAACTGGCCTCTGGCTTACATATGCTGCTGTTGATGCCAAATCTGCCCGCCTGGGTCCTCTAAAGAGAAAGGTAAATTAGAATTAGACATTAAAATGATCAGTAAACTATAAGTCACAAATGAGTGCTGGTGCTACAGTTACAGCTCCAACACATTTGAGTCAGCAAGTACTGTGTGTATGTATGCCAGTTGAGTATACTGTTTTAACAGCACCTGTGTTCAATTCTTAGGCCATACTCCATAAAGAGGGTCACATGGATGATGCACTCACAGTGGCTCGATCTCAGACTGAAGAGTCCCAAGCAGCCAGAATGATTTTCAGCACAACAGGCCTCTTCAACCAGTTCATCAAGTAACACTACTTCAGTTTATTCAAATCTTTGCTAATAGCCACATTTTTATTTTTAAATGACAGCATATTTGTTGTGATATTCTCACGGTCTTTTCGTGTCTTCAGAGGTCTAGATGCGCTGAGCGGGAAAAACAAATCTGCCAACCCACCATCTCTGCCCATGGACACAGTGGTGCTCTCCCTGCAGGACCTCATTTTCTACTTCCGACCCCCAGAGGAGGAGCTGGAGCACGAGGACAAACAGTTCAAGCTTCGCTCCCTGAAGAACAGACAGAACCTCTTCCAAGAAGAGGTTGGTCTGTGCATGAAAATGTGTAACAGTGGCATTTTAGGATGTAAATTTGGTTTGGTTGATTTATTTCTGTTCAATATTGATATTTAAGATCTCTATATTTTTTACTGTTTTGAACAGGGAATGATTACTCTGGTCTTGGACTGTGTTGATCGACTCAATGTCTACAACACAGCAGCCCACTTCTCAGAGTACGCTGGGGAAGAAGCCGCAGAGTCATGGAAGGAGATAGTAAATTTACTGTATGAATTGCTAGGTATGCATTCATGGTGATTTTAGATTAAGCATTATGCTCCTCTCCATATCTAGCCACCTTTCTTTTTTGTGAATATGGTGCACTAACAATCTTTCCTGCTTCTCTTTTTTTCTCTTCTTTTGTGAAGCTTCTTTGATCAGAGGTAATCGTGCTAACTGTGCCCTGTTCTGTGATAACCTCGACTGGCTGGTCAGTAAATTGGATCGTTTGGAGGCATCTTCAGGTATCTAAGACATGTAGAAGCTCATTGAAATGAACATTTTGTTTTTTGTTTGTTCTCTCCAGAAGCCAACATGTATTAGACTGAGCACATTACTGTAAATGATGAAAGCTTGTGTGCTGCTCACTAGTATGATACACCTTGCCCTGTCATTTAAAACTGAATTTGTATTGTATGGTGCTTTTTTTTTTTACCATATAACCATGCGCTGCCAGTATTTATTTATGTACAATTACATTTTTATGACAGGAATCCTGGAGGTGTTGTACTGTGTTTTGATTGAAAGTCCAGAGGTGCTGAATATTATCCAGGAGAATCACATCAAATCAATCATCTCTCTGCTGGATAAGCATGGACGCAATCATAAGGTCAGGAGAATGTTGTTTGTGGAGCATGTCGGGAAAAACCTGAAACTTCTTTGTTGACTGCGGTTCATATTAATATATGAAATTTAGTAATATATCAAATCTTTCTGTCTCCCTTTTTTGCCAGGTCTTGGATGTGCTCTGTTCTCTCTGTGTGTGTAACGGGGTTGCTGTAAGGTCAAATCAGAATCTCATCACAGAGAATCTGCTTCCGGGTCGTGACCTCCTACTTCAAACCAACATTATCAATTATGTAACCAGGTGGGTCAATCTGTATGAACACACAGCGCTTTATTCTTTTTGTGTTGGTAGTGCAGTGGTTAACGCACTTCCTTTGTGCTGTAAATTGAGCCTACGTTTTCCCAGGAGATCATACCCAGTGGCAGACAGAATTACAGTGAAACTGAGGCTCATAGGGAACCAATGTGTCATCTCTCTGTAGCTATTACATTTCACAATAAACATTTACTTCATAATGATAAGTTACAGGAAAAAACCTGCCTATTTCACGTACATGACTGAAAAGCTTAATGCTCTTCTCTGTGCTGAAGCCCAGTTATCTAAACATCTGAGTTAATTTGTTCTGTTATGCTCCTTTAGCATGAGACCCAACATTTTCCTTGGAACTTGTGAAGGATCCACTCAGTATAAGAAGTGGTATTTTGAGGTGATGGTGGACAATGTGGAGCCGTTCCTTACAGCTCAGCCATATCATCTGCGTGTGGGCTGGGCTCTGACGGAGGGCTACAGTCCTTACCCTGGTGGCGGGGAAGGCTGGGGGGGCAATGGGGTCGGGGATGACCTCTACTCCTACGGTTTTGACGGGCTTCACCTCTGGTCAGGTAAAGTAAACATGCATGCATTTGTTCAGCACCAGCAGCATCTGTTGATCAAATCTGGACATTTTTTCCCAAGAACATATACATGTATTACCTCTCTATAAAAATCTTTTGTCTGTATCCTCATGAATTTAATCTTGTGCTTTTGTGCCCCAAGCCACTTATGTTTTCGTACATGAAGTTACACAGATAAACTCATTAAGATATCATGTATATTGACAAAATTTTAATTACTTTGCTCCATGTGCCCTCAGGACGTGTTCCGCGTCATGTTGCCACACCCAATCAGCACGTCCTGGCAGCAGAGGATGTCGTCAGCTGTTGTTTGGATCTGAGCGTGCCCAGTATTTCCTTCCGTATCAATGGGCATCCGGTTCAGGGCATGTTTGAGAACTTCAACCTGGACGGCTTGTTCTTTCCAGTTGTCAGCTTCTCTGCGGGCGTAAAGTAGGGCATTGTGAATTATAAAATGAAATAATATTATGAGTCTATGTTTTCCTTGTGCAGCAGAGCTATTCCATATGAGCCTAATGTAAAGTTTTCACTCTCAACTGCAAGGTTGAGATTTCTTCTCGGAGGGCGTCATGGGGATTTCAAGTTCCTCCCACCTCCAGGTTATGCCCCATGCTATGAAGCAGTGCTGCCCAGGGACCGTTTGCGGATTGAGCCCATCAAAGAATATAAGCATGACTTTGATGGTGTCCGCAACCTGTTGGGTCCAACTCAGTCCCTGTCACATACAGCCTTCACTCCTTGTCCTGTGGACACTGTACAGGTAAAATCCTAGTCCATACGCTTGTCTGTCTTTATCTTTTTCAGGACATTGAAATTTTTTTTTTTTTTTTCTCAGATCGTACTCCCTCCTCATTTGGAGCGTATTCGAGAGAAGCTTGCAGAAAACAGCCATGAGTTATGGGCTGTTACTCGCATTGAACAAGGATGGACTTTTGGACCAGTGAGTGTTTTCAGTGTTTACTACAGAAAATGTTGCTGTGTACACTTACAATACCCTTAAAAATCTTTGCACTTCACTTTTTAAAATCAAGTTTCGTGATGACAACAAGAAGCTGCACCCCTGCCTGGTAGATTTCCAGAGTCTGCCTGAACCAGAGAAGAACTATAATTTAGCAATGTCAGGAGAGACCCTCAAGTAAGTCAACGCCCTCGCTTAATTAACAGCACTGTGCTTTCATCTTCTCGGATTTTTAACACCTCTTGTGATTCATTTCAAAGGACTCTGCTGGCACTTGGCTGTCATGTGGGAATGGGAGATGAGAAAGCAGAAGAGAATCTGAAAAGGACAAAGCTTCCCAAAACGTGAGCTGCAAGGCATTCATTTATTTTGACTGATTTTGTGACATTGCTGCTCGTTTATCAGTATAGTGTTAATGGCCTTGTAAAAGCTCTGGAGGACCCATTCTGATCACATTGCATTTTTTGTTAGTTACATGCAGAGTAGCGGATATAAGCCAGCCCCTCTGGACCTCAACCACGTCAAGCTAACTCCTAATCAGAACACCCTAGTGGAGAGACTTGCAGAAAATGGACACAATGTGTGGGCAAGAGACCGGGTTCGCCAGGGCTGGACATACAGTATTGTGCAGGTACCAGCATCTTGATAATAATATTAATAAATATGGGTAGATAATTTGATGGGTACATGCTGCATGAAAGTCCTTTTTTATACATTTATTTAATGACATTTTCATGTTTGATACTATTTTCTTGTGTAGGATATAATGAACAAGCGCAATCCCCGTCTAGTTCCTTACAACCTACTGGATGAAAAGACTAAAAAGACCAACAGAGACACAGTTTGTGCAGCTGTTCGCACTCTGATCGGATATGGTTACAACATAGAACCACCTGATCAGGAAAGCAGTAAGTAAACATTGCTATCTTCAAGTAGGATGGCAGGATTTTTTTTATGTAGTCTTATAAGACTTGTTCTTAAAGCTATTGCCATTTCATTGAAACTACAAGCTTTTCTATTAAGTGTTAATTGTGTTTGTGTTAATGTAGGTGGGCACGGGCCATCAACTGGTGATAAGATCAGAGTCTTCAGAGCAGAGAAATCGTATGCTGTCACCCAGGGGAAGTGGTACTTTGAATTTGAGGCTGTTACAGTCGGGGAGATGAGAGTGGGCTGGGCCAGGCCAAGCGTTCGCGCAGACACTGAACTTGGTGCGGATGAGTTGGCGTATGTCTTTAATGGCTTCAAGGTGGGTGTGAGACTTAGTTTACATGCTTGTGAAGGATTCTAAAGCCTCTGTGATGCTTAACTCTAAAATTAGCAATTATGGTTTTTCAGGCCCAACGTTGGCATGTAGGAAATGAGCCATTTGGTCGTCAGTGGCTGTCTGGTGATGTGGTGGGTTGTATGATTGACCTCACAGAGATGAACATCATGTTTACACTGAACGGAGAAATGCTGATCAGCGACTCAGGCTCTGAGATGGCTTTTAAGGATATTGAGATAGGAGAGGGTAAGTACAGTGACAAATAAATGAGACATTGGATGCTAGCACATGTGAGTTTGTGTTTCCGATGCTGATGCTCATGTATGTATCGAACATCCCTAGGTTTCATACCTGTGTGCAGTCTGGGCTTGTCCCAGGTCGGCAGGATCAATTTGGGTCAGAACGTCAGCAGTCTTCGTTTCTTTACAATCTGTGGCCTCCAGGAGGGATTTGAACCCTTTGCTATCAACATGAAAAGAGACATTACCATGTGGTTCAGCAAGAGCCTTCCACAGTTCATCAATGTGCCTACTGATCATCCTCACATGGAGGTACTGTGTACGACTTATTATTATTTTGTTCCAGTTATGAATAAGTCAGTATTTTCCACATCACCAACTGGCTCCCTTTTATCTATGCTCTAGGTGTCTCGTGTTGATGGGACAGTGGAAACAGCCCCTTGTCTCAAAGTGACCCACAAGACATTTGGATCTCAGAATGCCAACACAGATCTGCTGTTCCTCAGACTCAGCATGCCGGTTGAGTTTCATGAGACATTCAAAGTCCCTGCTGGGACCACCCTTCTTACTCGTGCACTGACCATCCCTGAGGACGAGGTGTTAGAGGTAGACCCAGACTCTGATTTTGAAATACTCAAGAAGTCAGCTACTCGCAAAGAGCAGGAGGAGGAGAAGAAAGAACCCTCTGTGCCCAAAGATATCCCTGCCATCAAAAATGGGGAAAATGAGAAGGATGCTTCAACTGAGAAAAGCAAGAAGAAAGGGTTTGTATAGACTCATTTCGAGTGTCTTGAGAAGGGGTGTATGGTTGGGGGGGGGGGGCTTGGATACCATGTTTACATTTTTATGTTGTGAGTAATTGCTGCTGTTATTTACAGATTGTTTTTCAAGGCCAAGAAGGCGGCATTAATAACTCCAGCCCCCGTTGTTCCCACCATGCCTCGCTTAATGGAGGATGTGGTGCCAGATGACAGGGATGACATGGACATCATCCTCAACACCACTACAGTATGAGGATAACTTATATTTATATGGTTATCATATTAATATCTATATAAAATGCAGGCACACTTTGCTCATTTGTGCTTACACTGTTGATTTTAAATGCAATAATTAACATACAATATAAACAATGTTGAATTTGTTACATCATTTTACATATTAAACCTGGCAGTACTGTTATGATGTCATCTTCACCTCTAACTGTACTGTTGTTTATTTACCATCCATCTCCTTTATTTACCAGTACTATTACTCTGTGAGAGTGTTTGCGGGCCAGGAGCCCGGTGGCGTGTGGGTGGGCTGGATCACACCTGACTATCACCAGTATGACCTTCATTTTGACATCAGCAAAGTGAGAAATGTAACAGTCACTGTAGGCGATGACAAAGGCAACATTCATGACAGGTATGTAAGTCTTGAAGATAGAAAACAATAAACGTGTGTTTTCATTTAAGATGACAAAAATGCAGAACATTTTTTCTTGATATTTTTTTCTGTCTTCCTCAGTATAAAACGCAGTAACTGCTACATGGTTTGGGGAGGGGAGTTCAGCAGCTCCCAGCAAACCCGAGTCAGTCAAGAAGATTTTGTGATTGGTTGTCTCATTGATTTGGACACCGGACTCATGACTTTTACTGCTAATGGAAAAGAGATCAACACATTTTACCAGGTCAGATAAGCTTCAAACTGGTATTTATACTGTTCCATATGAAGTCTTGGTAATTTATGCAACCATGTTATGTTCCCTTCTTGCAGGTGGAGCCCAACACAAAACTGTTCCCAGCTGTCTTTGTCCTTCCTTCCAGTCAGAATATGATTCAGTTCGAACTAGGCAAGCTCAAGGTCAGTCACAAAGAATCATTCCACTCAGTCTGTGGCAGTTCTCAAAATCAAGACTGCCATTACACATTACTGACTTTGGTAACTGTTTTCTCTAATATATAATATGTCTGTCATGCTAGAACATTATGCCGATCTCAGCTGCCATGTTCCGGAGCGAACGCAAGAACCCTGTTCCCCAGTGTCCTCCTAGACTGGATGTCCAGATGTTAACCCCGGTCATCTGGAGCCGCATGCCCAACCACTTCCTGGCCCCAGAGACAGGACGTATTAGTGAGAAACTGGGCTGGGCGGTGCTGTGTCAGGAGCCACTCACCATGATGGCTCTCCACATCCCAGAGGAAAACAGGTCAGAGCTGCATCACTCTGCTTTTATCTGTTGCACTGTCAGAAGTTCATTGTTTGCCACAGAATTAGAATTTATGTGAGGCAGTAGCTTACGATGGTGGGTGGGGGATCGGCAGCAGATTTTTGCAGGTCCGTGCACGCAGGCAGAGCTCTTCTTCTCCTGAAGTTACAAAAATGTACTGTTTTCTCTTCTTTTTTTTTTTAAGCTAAATTTATTCCTTTGTATCCTCTAGGTGTATTGACATTCTGGAGCTGTCTGAACGTATGGACTTGCTGAAGTTCCACTATCACACTCTAAAGCTGTATGGCTTAGTGTGTGCTTTGGGAAATAACCGTGTGGCTCACGCTCTGTGCAGCCATGTTGACGAGTCCCAGCTCTTCTACGCTATAGAGAACACCTACCTACCTGGACCAATGAGGAGCGGCTTCTATGACCTGCTTATCAGCATGCACCTGGAGTCTGCCAAGAGGAACCGACTGGGAACCAACAAGGAATTCATAGTTCCAATGACAGACGAAACACGCAGTATCACTCTGTACTCTGACAGATCTCATGCGTTACCTGGGGTCGGCCTCACTACATGTCTGCGACCCAAACTCCATTTCTCCTCCGTTGGGTTTGTTGGAACAGATCCAGATATCTACACACTGAGTCCAGTCATTCCTTTACAGGTGCTAAAGACCAAGGCCCTGAACATGCTGACTGAGGCTGTGCAAGATGGAGGTCAAGCCATGAGAGATCCAGTGGGAGGTAGTGTTGAGTTTCATTTTGTTCCAATCCTGAAGCTCATCAGTACCCTCCTCATCATGGGTGTGTTTGATGATGAAGATGTCACACACATCCTGAAGATGCTTGAGCCTACAGTCTTCAGTGGCAAGAAACCAGAGGAGCCTGCTGAGGAGATTGCCCCTTTGAAGGAAGAAAAGGAACCCCCAAAAGTCAGAGCTGTAAAGGAAGAGGAGCAAGAAACCATGGAAGAAGAAGAAGAAGAAGAAGAGGAGTATGAGGATGATGGCTTGGGTGAGGAAGATGAGGAGGAAATGGAGGAAGAGGAAGAATTAGAGCCAGAAACCGTCGTGCCACCTGAAGAAACAGTGGAAGAGACAGAGCAAGGGAATGGCGAGAAAGGAGCTGAGGAGACAGAGAAAGAAATTAAAGAAGATAAAGAAGAACGTCTAGAGCAAGGGCTTTTCCAGATGAAGCTACCAGAGTCTGTCAAATTGCAGGTATGATTGCAAATAAGCTCTTCTTTACAGTGACACTGCTGGTAAAGTATTAGTGATTTACTTTACTTTTGTCCTTTAGATGTGTGTTCTACTGCAGTATTTCTGTGACTGTGAGCTGCGTCACAGAGTGGAGGGCATCACTGCCTTTTCAGACCAGTTTGTCAGCCGGATACAGTCCAACCAAAGGCAGCGCTACAATGAACTCATGCTGGCCTTCACTATGAGTGCAGCCGAGACTGCCCGCAAGACCCGTGAATTTCGCTCCCCACCACAGGAACAGGTACACCCACATAAAAGCATACAGAAAAAGATTGTTAAGTCAAAGAAAATCTAGCTAAAAAACACTGTTTAAAAAGGTTATTTATTTTTTTTCTGGTAAAAAAACTGGGCAAATATAGATGGTGGAAAATCAAACTGTGAATTCTTCAGTCCAGATGGTTTAAAAATGTGCTCACAGAAACCAGAACTTACCCAGAACATTTGTAGAAACTCTTCAAAAAACAAATATCACTTCTTAAGATAAACCATTTTGGACTGTCTCGCTGCTGTGTAGGTCAACATGCTTATGAACTTCAAGAACTGTGCTGAGGATGAAGAGTGTCCTGTTCCTGATGAGGTCCGCGAAGCTCTGTTGACCTTTCACAATGCTCTACTCACTCACTGTGGTCAGTCTTCGTCTATAGTTTCAATTCTCCCGACTTCAACGTTTAAAACAAACACTATGGATGGCAGGTTGTAATAGAAGTTACACTATCTAATTTAAAACTTTGCTCTCAGGTGTTCATATTGAAGAAGAGGAACAAGAGGAGGAAGTGGATAATTCTCTCCGTGGACGACTGCTCCGTTTGCTGGAAAAGGTGAAAAAAATCCGTGAGAAGAAGGTGGAGGTGGAGCCTGAGCCACAAGAAGATAAAAAACCAAGTGAGTTGCATGTGAAATATGAACTACCTCCTCTTGCTAATTGATCAAAGACAAAGAATATTGGGAACTTTATTCCCAGTTATTTTAGAGTAGCTCATTGAGTTCTGCCACCCAAAAATCTCCTGTACCCCCTTATTTCTTAACTCTCTGTACTGTTTTTACCAGGCACACTGCAGGAGCTAATTTCCCATACTATGATCCATTGGGCCCAGGAGTCATTTATCCAGAACCCTGAGCTAGTGCGCATGATGTTCAGCCTCCTTCACAGACAGTATGATGGGCTGGGTGAGCTCATGCGTGCACTTCCCAAGGCCTACACCATCAACGCAGTGTCAATTCACGACACCATGGATCTATTGGAGTGTTTGGGCCAGATCCGCTCACTGCTTATTGTCCAGATGGGTCCAGAAGAGGAGAGGCTTATGATTCAAAGCATTGGGTTGATATAGAATTTTTACATATCCTGAATATCTTGCCATGAAGTGAATTCTTGGATATTTGCTTGTGACTGCTCCTTACTTACTTTTTGTCTTCCTTAGGAATATCATGAGTAACAAAGTTTTCTATCAGCATCCAAACTTAATGCGAGCTCTGGGCATGCATGAAACTGTCATGGAGGTCATGGTTAACGTACTTGGCGGTGGGGACTCAAAGGTATGTTTTTTTTTCCACTTAACTGCATTGCTCAATATACAAGTACACCTTGCTATAAACTACCACAGGTGATAGACAGAAGTAGAATATAAGACTGTTATATGCTACTATAGCCTACTAATGCTACATTTCTACCATGCTTCCTTTCAATAGGAGATCAGATTCCCTCGAGTGGTGACAAATTGTTGCCGTTTTCTCTGCTATTTCTGTCGCATCAGTCGTCAAAATCAGCGCTCTATGTTTGACCACCTCAGCTACCTTCTCCAGAACAGTGGCATCGGCCTTGGTGATTGTCTTTGTTGAGTCTCAGCATTATTCTTAAATATTTATGTTTGATGTGTGATTAAGATGGACATTGTGTGCTGTTCTCTAGGAATGCGAGGCTCCACCCCCTTGGACGTGGCTGCAGCCTCTTGTATTGACAACAATGAGCTGGCACTGGCTCTCCAAGAGCAGGATTTAGAAATGGTAAAATACAATTAGTAATTACAAAACAAGCACTGCGCAAAATTCTTTATCACTGGAATACACTGGTGTCTTTTAGGTGGTGAAATATTTGGCTGGATGTGGACTTCAAAGCTGTCCAATGCTGCTCTCAAAAGGCTACCCTGACATTGGCTGGAATCCTTGTGGTGGAGAGAAATACCTTGATTTTCTCCGTTTTGCTGTATTTGTCAATGGTCAGATTTTTTATTTGCTACCCAATGCAATATTTAATTCTAATGCCCATATTTTTCTGTTTTCTCCCTCATTTACAGTTAATACATTGTTTTTTTCCCTTCTGTAGGAGAGAGCGTAGAAGAGAACGCCAATGTGGTGGTTCGTCTCCTCATTCGCAGGCCTGAGTGCTTTGGTCCAGCCCTGAGAGGGGAGGGTGGTAATGGCCTGCTGGCTGCAATAGAGGAGGCCATCAAAATATCAGAGGACCCTGCAAGGGATGGCCCCAGTGTTAAGAAAGACAGACGCTTTCCCATGTAAGAGCTCTCAGCTTTGGTTTGAATGCTCTCTGGTGGTATTTAATGAGGTGCCAAAGTGTGCATTGTCTCCTCCAGTGTCCCTGAAGTAGAAAGATTTAGAGCTAATGTCTTTTTATCTTGTAGGTTTGGAGGAGAGGAGCAGCATGAGGAGAACAGGGTGCACCTGGGTAATGCCATCATGTCTTTCTACTCCGCCCTTATTGACTTGCTGGGACGCTGTGCTCCAGAGATGCATGTAAGCTGTTTAATAGCTTCTATATCAGACTTTTCAAACTGGTTGAGGAAGATACAGGAATATGAAATGTAGTTGAAAATGTGTTAACAGATAAAAACGGCTTTTGTCTCTACAGTTGATTCAGGCTGGTAAAGGTGAGGCTCTGAGGATCAGGGCCATCCTGAGGTCTCTTGTCCCTATTGAGGATCTGGTGGGAGTCATCAGTCTTCCTGTTCAAATTCCTTCTTTTGGGAAAGGTAATCACATGGGGAAAACATATTGAATTCATGAAGTTAGGTGGCTTTAATCAGTATCGTCAAAAGTGTCCTCCGCCAACAGATAACTTCTGTCTTACTCTGCATATTGTTTTTTTTCTAAAATGTTTCCTTTATTTTGCGTTTAGACAACAGCATCATCGAACCAAAGATGTCGGCTAGTTTTGTGCCTGATCACAAAGCTCCCATGGTTCTGTTCCTGGACAGAGTGTATGGTATTGACAATCAGGATTTCCTGCTCCATGTGCTGGAGGTGGGCTTTCTGCCTGACATGAGGGCTGCTGCCTCTCTGGACACGGTGAGCCTCAAATAATTCACAAGTGCTCATATATGGTCCCTGGGGAGAAGTGCAGAGCAGGATTATAAGCGTGCTGTTGGAATAATTCAGTTCTGGAATTTCTGTCCAACAGGTTGCTTTCAGCACCACAGAGATGGCCCTCGCTTTGAACCGCTACCTGTGTTCTGCTGTGTTACCGCTCATCACTAAGTGTGCCCCGCTCTTTGCTGGCAGTGACCACCGAGCCATAATGATTGACTCCATGTTGCACACAATATACCGACTGTCTCGTGGAAGAGCCTTCACAAAGGCCCAAAGAGACATCATTGAAGAGTGCCTCATGGCTTTGTGCAAGTGAGTTTAACCTCATGGCAAACTTTTCATGTAATTTAATATTGCCAGGTTCATGCTTGAAGTTCTATTTATTTATCTTTCTTTCAGACATCTACGTCCATCCATGCTTCAGCACCTGCTAAGACGACTGGTGTTTGACGTGCCCATTCTCAATGAGTATGCCAAAATGCCACTGAAGGTATGAGGGCATTTGAAAATTTTAAAACTTTTAAAACAAATGCGCTTCTTCCATTCTTTTCTTATTTTCACACTGATGTATTTTTGCATCCTGCAGCTTTTGACCAATCACTACGAGCGTTGTTGGAAATATTATTGCCTCCCTAATGGTTGGGCTAACTTTGGAGTTGCATCAGAAGAGGAGCTTCATCTAACTCGCAAACTGTTTTGGGGGATCTTTGAATCGCTAGCACACAAGGTGGAGCTCCTGCAATGTTAGATTTTTTTCTTTTCAGTTTCTAAGATGGTGCATAAGCATGTTGTAATTTCTTGTTATTGTGATTCCAGAAATTTGATGCTGAGATTTTCAAAATTTCAATGCCATGCATCTGCGCCATTGCTGGAGCCATTCCCCCAGACTATGTAGATGCCAGCTACTCCTCCAAAACTGAAAAAAAGGCTTCAGTAGATGCAGAAGGAAACTTTGATCCTAAGCCAGTGGAGACCACAAAGTGAGAGGATTTTTGTCATAATGCCTTTAAGATATAAAGCTTCTCTCTGTAAAATATTTGATCCTAAATGCACTGATTTGTCCTCCAACCACAGCACTATCATCCCTGAGAGACTGGATCCCTTTATCAACAGATATGCTGAATATACTCATGATAAATGGGCCTTTGAAAAGGTAAAACTTGTTTTCGATGTAATCATCATATTATTCTTCAGTTAACTCAGAAGCAACGTGTTTGGTAGTTTGATTAGAGCAGCCATATATTATGTGCTTGAACTAAGAAGGAAGCTATTATATTTATCAGCATAAATGACATCTGTAACACTTTTTTTTTTTGGTTTCAGATCCAGAATAACTGGTCGTATGGTGAGACGCTGGATGAAAATGCAAAAACTCATCCCATGCTCAGACCATACAAAACCTTCTCAGAGAAGGTAGGCTCACAGTCACACTGTGCATTAAATTTCCCTGTACTTTGACTGCATCTGTCCCTGCTTCTGATCACACCGACTCTTCTTCTGGTAGGACAAAGAAATCTACCGTTGGCCAATCAAGGAGTCAATCAAAGCCATGCTTGCATGGGAGTGGAACCTTGATAAAGCTAGAGAGGAAGAGGAGTCGGAGAAGAAGAAGGCAGTATCCCGAAAAATCTCACAGACTGCTCAGGTATAAAGCCATTGTATTAATATACTATTATTTAATAACATTACCACAGCAGTGTTATTTATGGTACACTAAATAATAATAACTCTCTCTGTTCTAGGCAACCTATGACCCAAGCCATGGCTACAGTCCACAGCCCATTGATATCACACACATGGCTCTTTCAAGAGACCTTCAGGTAATGTTTGAACCTTCTGTGCTGTAATCTCATCATCAGATCAGTATTCATGATTTATATCTGTTCACAGTCTATGGCAGAGCAACTGGCAGAAAATTACCACAACACCTGGGGACGTAAGAAAAAGTTGGAGCTGCAGTCCAAAGGTAAAGCATGTTTTTTTGAGCAAAGGAAACTTGACAGATGGAAAAGTAGAGACTTGGCTTTTGCCCATTTCCTTCAAGAGTTTTGATTTAGCTTCTGTTTGTGTAGGAGGTGGAACACATCCTCTGCTGGTGCCGTATGATACTCTGACAGCAAAAGAAAAGGCCAGAGATAGAGAGAAGGCTTATGAGCTGCTCAAGTTCCTGCAGCTCAATGGATATGCTGTCACAAGGTAATGATACAGAAGAACAATTTATACAGAACAGTGAGCAGGGAATTGATTTTCATTCAGTTTGCTAAATGTATTTTTGTATTTTGATTGTGTGGCCATATCAGATATATCCTCAGATCACCAGCCTATTTAAATGACACAAACATAATTCAAGCGCAGCAGAAAGAACAAAGCGTTGAACTCTGTTTCACTTTAGGGGCCTGAAGGATATGGAGGGTGACATCTCATCCATCGAGAAGAGATTTGCTTATGGTTTCCTGCAGAAGCTGTTGAAATGGATGGAAATTGCCCAGGAATTCATCGCTCATCTTGGTACTGTGGAGCAAAGATAAAGGATATATGCTGTCACATCCGATTGAATTGTATTGGTGTGACTCAGTGTAGTTGTTTGTTTCCAGTATTAATGTGCTACTGTCAAATTTTGCATTGTGTTTCACAGAGGCTGTGGTGAGCAGTGGACGAGTGGAAAAGTCCCCTCATGAGCAGGAAATCAAATTCTTTGCCAAGGTGAGACTTTTGTGTAAAGCTAGAGCGGTAACAAATTTGACGACCCAACATGTCCTCCTCTCTGTACTAAGTGTGAAAACTCACTCTTTGAAAACTCTCTCTCAGATCTTGATGCCTCTGATCAATCAGTATTTCAAAAACCACTGCCTCTATTTCTTGTCGACACCTGCAAAAGTTCTGGGTAGTGGTGGGCATTCTTCCAATAAGGAGAAGGAGATGATTGCAAGGTGAATCTCTTTTTTATATATACAGTATTTAACTCACACATGTTATGTTTTCTTTCCATATATTACTTTCCCCCTTTTATCAGCATCTCCTTTTTCTTGCATTTTTCTTTCCTTCCCTTTCCTTTCCTTCTCATCATAGTATCTTCTGTAAAATGTCTGCTCTGGTGAGGCACAGAGTTTCTCTCTTTGGTAAGACGGCAGTTTCCTAACATGGATGTTTCTGAATCTTTTCACTCTTTTCTGTTTCTCATATATGGCTGTGTTGTGTTATCCTACACTCTCAGGTTGGTTGGAGTGAGTGCAGTTGCTCTTGTTGTATATGTGTAAATAGTATGTGGTGAACTGAATTCAATGAAAGACCTCCTAACAGCAGAATTGTATCTGTATGTGCAGGAACGGATGCTCCAGCAATCGTCAACTGTCTTCACATTCTGGCACGCTCACTGGATGCAAGGTTTGGTGTTTTTTAATTTTCTCACTAGATGCACAATACCATTAAGATGAATATGTTTTTGCCTTTAATTACAATCTTTTTTATTTGCCTTATCAGGACAGTGATGAAGTCGGGGCCTGAGATTGTGAAAGCAGGGCTAAGGTCGTTCTTTGAGAGTGCTGCCGATGATATAGAGAAGATGGTAGAGAACCTCAAACTGGGCAAAGTATCCAAAGGCAATCAGGTAATTGAAGCACACAGTATTTGAAATATCCTTGCACACATTGCTTTCTCTGATAGTTGCAAATGGTCTGTTAAACACTAGACTTCATGTGCTGCTTCTCTACTTTAAAGCAAGTGAAAGGTGTGTCCCAGAACATTAACTACACAACCATCGCCCTGCTCCCAGTGCTGACCTCCCTGTTTGATCACATTGCTCAGCACCAGTTCGGAGATGATGTCATGCGTGAGTGCCTTTACATTAGTACTGTGTCTGATTTTACATGATGTTTATTAATTAATAGATCCTGACTTAGCTGTACCTGTCTCTGTTGCTTCCATACAGTGGATGATCTACAAATGTCGTGCTATCGCATCATGTGTAGCATCTACTCCCTTGGGACTGTCAAGAATCCACATGTTGAGCGGTAACTCCATAATTAAACATTCAATTCTGTGAAGTGATTTAAAAGTAGATACTTGGAGGCATTTGTTCACACTTGTCCTTTACATTTATAGGCAGAGGCCAGCTCTTGGAGAGTGTTTGGCTCACCTTGCAGCAGCGATGCCAGTGGCCTACTTGGAGCCACATCTAAATGAATTCAACGCTTTCTCTGTTTACACCACAAAGACACCCAGGGAGAGAGCCAGTGAGTGCATTTCCTTACTTCAGATATGTTTTCTGTCTGACAAAGTCTTATTTCTGAATTTAATTAATTTCACTATCTGTCTTGTCAATGCCAAAGTCTTGGGTCTTCCCAACGAGGTTCAGGAATTATGCCCAGACATTCCGGAGCTGGATGCCCTGCTAAAGGAGATCGGGGACTTGGCAGAGTCAGGAGCTCGTTATACTGAGATGCCTCATGTAATTGAAATCACCCTGCCCATGCTGTGTAACTACCTGCCTCGCTGGTGGGAGAGAGGACCTGAGAACTTCCCTGAGATGGAGGGCCGGATCTGCACTGATGTCACGTCAGAACACCTTAATCAGCTGCTGGGCAGCATCATGAAGATTGTAGTCAACAACTTGGGTATTGATGAAGCCTCTTGGATGAAGAGGTTGGCTGGTGAGCACCTTTTCAAGCTCTTTCAATGTGTCGCAGTGTGCAACTAAGTGAGTTTCTGTACAAGTGAGGTGACACTATTTGTTTTCTCTGTTAGTGTTTTCACAGCCCATTGTCAGCAGGGCAAAGCCAGAAATGCTCAAGTCTCATTTCATTCCAACAATGGAGAAATTGAAGAAACGCACGTCAAAGGTGGTGGCTGAAGAGGACCATTTGCGGATGGAGGGAAAATCGGAGGGGGATGAGGAAGACGGCACCATACGTGATGAGTTTGCTGTCCTCTGCAGAGACTTGTATGCCCTCTACCCTCTACTTATTCGCTATGTGGACAACAACAGGTACAATTAAATTAAGTCCAACATATTAAAGCATTTGAACAGTGGATCCTGCCTGATGTGGCCAGAATTATAACATAATGCACTTAACTTTCCATATATTGTCACTCAGCAAAACTGACTTTGGGTAGCCTCAAAGTAATTTGTTCTGCTACAGGGCAAGATGGCTGACATGCCCAGACCCAGATGCAGAAGAGCTCTTCCGAATGGTTGGAGAGGTTTTTATTTTCTGGTCCAAATCTCATGTGAGTATGTTCATTTGGCCTTTAATTGGAGTCATTTATTGCACCTGGCATCCTTCACTGTGTGTTTCCTGTTTCTCTCTCTCTCTGTGTGTTGTAGAACTTCAAACGAGAAGAGCAGAACTTTGTGGTGATGAATGAGATCAATAACATGTCATTCCTCACTGCTGACAGCAAGAGCAAAATGAGCAAGGTGGGTTGTTGAGAGGCAGAGCCAGTGCTGCAGTGAGGCTGGTATAGTGTCAGATCTCGAATCGGGCGTATTGTGAAACAACTGTATGAGCCTGTGCACACCTGGTATTAAAATGCATCTTGGGTGATCCATCACGAGTGGACAGCTGCAAGTCTGTCTATTCACACCTGGCACTGGAATGCGTCTCCACGTGAGTCTTGAGTGACCACTTGTGACTCAGTCTCCCTTCCCTGCTCTATATGCAGATAAACACGCACATAATTTCCCATTGCAGATGCCAAACAAGTTGTTGTTTTTAAATGGTGGGAGTTTTGTTCTGCTGTACACTCACTCACTGAAAGTCTGCACACTCACAGTAACAGCTATTACCTTACAGCTTCTGATGGGTTTAACATCAGAGTCGAGAAGTTCTGATGTTGGTGTGACCTTCTGTGTAATAGCGTCTTCTATGTTAGCTTGTACAAACAATGGCAGACATTGAACTGACAGTTTGTCAGGAAGAGTGCGGTCCTTCAGCACTGCTTCAGCTATTCAGGACAACAGCTGAATAGGCGGTCCCTCACTGTGGCCCGAGACACATTAGCATACACACTGCTGAAAGAATGTGGCCATTAAGGACCTCAAGATGCATGCATGCAGGACGCATTTGGTGCATTCACACCTGTACTTAGAGCTGTCCAGTTGTGATCCAGTCACCCAAGATGCATGCTATACCAGGTGTAAACAAGGTCTAAGTGTTTCTTTCTTTGTGCCCTCATTTTTTATCGTGATTTGAAGATTTTGTTACTTTACCAACCATTTTCAGCCAGTTATAGATGGTCATTTATTAGTCTATATATTACTCTTACTATGGCTGTAGGAAATTCAAAATACAGTGTCACAGATTACAACCCAACAAACAATCTAAAACAGAAAGGCATTTATGCACCTTCTTTACCAGGTACAGGATTTCAGTGCCTAATTTCCTGGTAGTGTCTGATTATTTATATGTACAGTACCTTAATATTCTTGCTCATTGGGCTTGGTTATACATAGCAAAGCTTTCTGTAACTTTTGGAGGATTGATTTTAGAACGATAGCAGCTGTGTTAACAATATTCTCTCTTTGGCTGTCCCTTGTCCTCTTCTTTTGGGTTGCGGCTGGGTTTCCAGGGCGGGGACTCAGAGGTTAGACTTTGTTCCTGCACGACCGCTGTGCTGACCGCATGGCACCTCACTTTGGGGGAGCTTTTCATCAACCTCTCCAGCACACTGGCACATCTGATCCACACACTCTCTAGTACATCCACAAAGACACACATAGAGACACGCAAATTCCATTTAGAGAGACATGACCCGAGACAACTTACTCAGTGGCAGTGACAAATGCTTTTTTTGTCCTTGCAGCTGTAATGGCTTGGCCATAAATACTTAGCAGTCTATTAAGAGTGGAACAAAACTCAGTTGAGAATCTGTCATTGCTATAAATACTGCAAACAGTTAACTACATATTAATAGAATGTGAACATCCCAGCCAGAAGTCTCTTCAAAGGAGCAACAGATGGAATTTGGATCCACTTACACTGCCATTAGTATTGCTGTATCCCAGTGTGTGAGTTTTTGCACTTGTGTACCGACAAACAGTCTTTGATTAGATCATTTCATGTCTTACACAAAACTGATTTAATGTTTTCACAGACTTTAATTAGTGCAAAATTACACATAGGAAAAAACAGTAATGATTATACACTAGCAAGAAACACACATCATTCTCATACAGGATCACTGGACATATGGGAAGTCCCCATCTGCGGGCCATCCCCAGTCCTGCCAGTGTGTGAGGGGGGGAGTCTGGAGGCGCTTGATGAAAGTACTCAGCTGTAGAGTTGGGCTCATGGCACTGGGCTCTACACTGAGCCCGAGCTGGCAGTGAGAGCACAGTGCCATCATCCTGTCACTGAGTTTGCTCTTTTCTGATCGTAGTTGAGGTGGAGTCTTCTAGTATGTCTTTTGTTTCTTTACGTTGGAGGATGGTTGATCTGTAGTTTTTGTAATGCAGCTTTTTGCCACTAGGGGATGATGTTAGTCTTCTCTGTGCTCTTTCTTCTCTCCTCCCTGGAAATGCCATGGCACATCATGGTGTAGTTTCCTTTACACTCCCTAGTATCCACACTAACACATGACTCGATACTTAACATCACTGAAGCAGTTTTCTTAAAACATTTTGTTGGGTTCCCTTTTTTAGAATGTGCTCAAAATGACCATGAACCTAACCAATACATTAATTCACTCTTATTGTTGATATTATTCCCCAAAATGCTTTGCACTCTTTTTCCTCTGAACTAGTCTTCCATAACACACCTGCATCTGGCTCTGAATTGAAGCAGAAGCAGTGGCTGACACATGGAGTTAGTACACTTGGCACTGATAAGTGTTTTTTATTTATCTTGGATGGGGAGTCTAGGGCCTCCAGGATTAACTTAATTGTACAATTCTGAATGATAGCCCACCTAAAATGAAAAGAAGGCCTCTTCTGTTTGCTTTTTCATTTCAGCCTTAAAACTATAGTTGGTAACTTTTTGTTGTAAGTGCTGAAACTGTCACTACATCCACAAAGTATTGCATAATACAGATAATCTGTAAAACAAAATCATGTCCCTTCTTCTGCCTCTAATGGCATTCACTAGAATCTATTGCGGCTCACCAAAAGCAACCAGTCAGAGCCGAGGTGTCACTAACACAGCTGTCAATCATGTCAATCACTGCTCGTGAGCTGCAGTTAAATTGTCAGACAAGGCAGCACTAATCAAATAGGACATAAGATTCTGCTACTGCGTTGTCTATTTCTCATCTTGAATGCTGAATGCTGAAGCAAATAGGCGATGCAGTAACAGAATCTTGATTCATATTTGATCAGCGCTGTCTAGTTTAGTTCATGAGTAATGATTGACAGCTGCATTAGACACTCCTGGGCTCTGAGTGGTTGTTTTGGTTCATATACAGTAATACCGTGAGAAACACAGAAATATGATTTTTTTTTTTCACAGATTATATCTCATGTACTGCTGTGTCAATATAGATACAGTTTTAACAAATATGACAAAAAATTATTTTTATAAAACCATAGCTTTTATGTATGTGTCTGAGGAGCTACCTGTAAAATCTAGTCTATTATTAAGTCTATTATTTTTACAAGGCAAGCTAAGGGCTTATACATAAGCCACTGTAAACAACCCCATAATAACTGGAATTTTGTGAAGCTCAGTGGACCATATTAGGAGCATCTAGTACTTTTTTAGCAGCAATATGTGTAATATCTCAGTGGTAACGACTAGTTTCAATATCACTTATTAATACAGTCGCCAAATCCCCAAGTTAGATTTACTCATTTGAGTCTCTAAATTAGTCCAGTAACTGTGCACCCTAAATTTTTCTGTGAGGTGGCTGTTACTGTGTGAGTCTGTTCGCTACATTTCTATGGCACAAATAGAAATACCATGTGACCTACCCTAGAGCATGCATTTAATAGACTAAACATATTCCAAAATGCATTTATATATTATATGACATACATGTACACATCTTGGAGGACTCCAGAAAGAGCAGTTAACAGAAGAACTGAACTCTCACAGAAACTGAAAAGGAGTTCAGGAGGCGAGCACAGGGACATATCCCATAGACAGTTTGTTTTACAGTAGGTGTGTGATTCTAACAGCTTGCTAATAATAGTTCTAACTCTAATATCACGAATTTTGTTTTGTAACTTCATCTAATATTTTAATTAATCACCAAGGGCTGCTGTTGTTACATTAAATCCACAGTTAGAGGAAAGCATATGGGTTTGTTGTAGCTATTTATCCTGTTCATGGAATGCTGGATGGGTTGTCACTTGAATGAAATCTGTTTTCTGTTGCATGTTTTGTAAATGCAATTTCACTGGTTTACTTTTTTTTAAAGACCCATTCCTTTCAGCTTCCCTTTCCCCGAGCCAGCTATATCCCCACTTTGCCCACACATTTTCACTATACCCTCTACTTACCAGTCTGAGCTCAGAGAAACAATGATTTTTATATTCCGGGAATAACAGGAAATACGTTTTCTTTACACATTGTCGACAGTAAATTCCCCAGTGAATGTAGCTGGGTATTTCTAAATGGAGAGATTGACTGTTTGCATAATAGCACAATGAACAGTTTGCAGCACTGTAGAAGTGCTCAGTCAGTAGCATACAGTACAGTAGCATATATTGTCCATAATGTCAGTTTCATTTTTGCTGTCATGGTGTTGCAGTCATTCCTAGCATTATGGTTAAAATAGTTAATTACAAATGAGGTCTTATATCCATGAAAGTGATGCCTGGCATTGAATCAAGGCTGCAATGTGTTCGATACAAAGCAGTGGTAACTGTCGTGTCATACCTCTGGCATTTTATGAGATACTGTGAATGCTTTTTGGTTATTGTCCCTTTTCTCAGGGTGGAGGCTCAGACACTGAACGCACCAAGAAGAAAAGACGTGGAGATCGTTACTCTGTGCAGACTTCACTTATTGTGGCTGCCTTGAAAAAGATGCTCCCCATAGGCCTCAACATGTGCTCTCCTGCCGACCAGGAGCTCATCAACTTGGCCAAGATCCGATACTCTTTGGTATTTTTTTCTGACTTTGAATGAACTTGATACTGGTAAACATCTGTTGTCTGATTTCTATCATGTTAAATACTGTGATTAAAAACCATTAACCATTAACCAATAACCATTCTTAGGGGAACAGTAGGTACTAAACCTTTTTACTTTACAGAGGGACACTGATGAAGAAGTAAGAGAGTTCCTGCAGAACAACCTTCATCTTCAGGGCAAGGTATAATTCCTGGACCGTTAGTCCTGGAGCGTGGTATTTTCTTCCAGGAATTAGACTTGTGCTAATAGATAATCAATCACAATACACATCAGACAGCTGTGTATTCCTGTGTTGTGCAAAGGTGGACAACCCATCCATGCGCTGGCAGATGGCCCTCTATAAGGAGATGGCAGGGAAGGCTGAAGATGCTGACGCTCCAGTGAAAGTTGTCAAGAGAGTACAGGAGGTTTCTGCTGTCCTCTACCACCTTGAAGTGGTGAGTTGCCATTCTCAGTCATACCTGTACTAACTGTTGTAGACACACACTGTCTTTTCAGCATGGAGCATGAGAAAGAACCTCTGACAGAGATGGAAATAGCTCTGAAAAAATATGATTTTTAAAATATTTGACTGATATGGGAAATCAGTTAAAAAACTAAAAATGATGACTTTAGGCTTTTTCTGCTGTCCATAAAACGTTATCATAGAAAAGTTTTTGGCCACACTGTTATAACCTTCTTTGGTACAGACGGAGCACCCATTCAAATCCAAAAAGATGGTGTGGCACAAACTGTTGTCCAAGCAGAGACGCAGGGCTGTGGTCGCTTGCTTTAGGATGACACCGCTATACAACATTCCAAGGTGAGGATCCACACTGACTCAACTGACATGCACTGATTTGGGTGTCAAAACACAATAAGGTATAACGTTTTCAGGTTGTCCGTCAGTCTGTCCGTCTGTGTGTATGTCCGTCTGTCCAATTCTCGTGAGGGAAATTCTCAAAAATTTGTCTACTTGGACTCAGAGGTCAAAGTAACTGTGACCTCACAAAACGTGATTGGCCATAACTCAAGATTTTATACACTTATTATGACAAAACTTCACTCAAATGTCTAATAGGATAAAATTAAGTCATGGTATTTTATATGCAAAAGGTCAAAGGTCAGCTTCACTGTGACATCATAATGTTCTGCACTTTTCTCGCCATTATTCAACATTATAACTCAGGCACAGAAGGGGAGACATTTGGTCAGATACTGAATCGGTGACACTAATCTTGGGCACCTAAGACTAGGAGGAGGAGATGAGTGTGAAGCATCCATGCTTTCATAGACATGGATGTACATTGTAACTGCAACTTGACTGGTTCGCGGAGGCATACCAACGTTAGGTGGTAACTCTAGTTGTGTTTTGTTTTTTGCATTGCAGGCACAGAGCGTCAAACATGTTCCTCGAGGGATACAAACGCAACTGGCTTCACTCTGAGGGTTATTCATTTGAAGACAGGATGATAGATGACTTATCTGTGAGTGTCATCTGACATCTGTTTTTAATCTTGAATTGTTTTTTTTTTTTGTTTTCTGTGCCATAACTCACCCTTCATCTGCTTTTACATCCCAGAAAGCAATGGAGCAGGAGGAAGGAGATGAAGAGGAAGAAAGAGAAACAAAGCCGGATCCCCTCCACCAGCTTATTCTGCATTTCAGTCGTACCGCTCTAACAGAAAAGAGGTTAGAGAGGTCCTCGCTGATACAACAACACTGAAATGCAGGAATGTGGTATAAACACAGGGTGGCATGTTATTCCTTGTTATCTGATTGTCTTCTGTTGTCTCTATTTCAGTAAACTTGATACAGATCATCTGTATATGGCATATGCAGATATTATGGCAAAGGTAAGTATTTGAAAGGTTTGCTGACCAATCGTTGAGGTTTGTGCGTAATATACTTTGAAACACTTATATTTCTTTCTTTTCTTCTCCATTTATTTAGAGTTGCCATATTGGTGAGGAAGAAGAAGGGGGAGATGAAGGGGTGGAAAAAGCTGAGGATGAGATGTCCTTTGAGGTGCGACAGTCAGAACTGGTAATGGGCGGCCAGGGGCTGGGGACCAGGAACACAGTGGAGCGGTAGCTCTCAACGCATTGAGTGACGTCATCATCAGAGCATTACTTCACAAGCACATCTCTTTCTCTTTCTGTGTTTTGTCTCATTACCTCCGTCTGTTCTGTCTGTCCTCTGTCTCTCCTGTTGGTATGTTCTGCTCCATTCATTGTGAGTTGCTTGATTTAGAAACTCAAAGCTCCAATCCAGATGTTTTTTACTACTGTTTGTGTGCCATAATCTTCTCAAATCCCACCATAATAAAACCATAATTTGGGACAAAACTTATTGTACTCCAATTCTAACATGCACTGTAAGTATTTAAATGTACTCTTTACTGTTTTAGACTTATTAGTCAATGCGCCTTGAATCTGGATTGGGTCTTATTAGATTAAATTAATATAATTTAACATCAACAATGTTAATAAAGATAATAAAACTAATAATCATCACTAATAATTATTTCCTTAAAATTAAGGTATCAACTCAGCTTGATGGACAATGTAAATCACTTTGCATAAAGTTATGAAAATCAAGTAATGCCTTAGAAAAATGTGGCTGAAAATGTTTCCTGTTATACCACACAGCCTACCACACTGTCCTTTCTTCTAGTTTTACTCTGTACTGCTTATAGAATTAGAGTGGACTGGTGGGGCTTTCTATACTTTATGGTTTACTTTGAAAGGAAACACCAGTTGCCACTGCGCCGGCCTTTACTACATTCCTTGTGACGAGTTTATGAGTCCCAGACACTGTACTCATTGAGACATATAGTTCTGACTTCACTGTTAAAAGCAATTGGAGCTGAACTGTTTAAAAAAGCTTTTTGTTTGTTTGACAGTTGTGCTTTGTCAACATGTATTGTTGCTTTAAACTACTAAAATATATAAATTTAAAAAATGCCTTCAAAACGTGTGAGGGCTTATATCAAACTGGGGAGTTAGACACGCTAAAAGATTGTACAAAAAGGCTGTAGATGATCTTGGCTGTGTTATCAAAGGCCATTCAAATTCAGATCTCTACTGAAAATGATTGAGTGTGATTTAACACAAACTCATCAACTAGTGATGTCATTCCTCCCAGTTTATATAGCTGTCCCCATTTGTCTTTCTCTCTGTCTCTTTCCCCATCACTCCATGTAATCCCACTTACCTTCATAACACCCGTCTTTATTAACTGAATGCTACTGATCAATGTTCCCTTCCCCCACTCACATAGCATACTGACAGACTACAGTGAAAGCCAGTGTAGTACATGCAGAGTTAAAAGTTATACATTCATACACATACTTGTAGTTTTAAAAGTCACATATATGATGCAGTGCATAGTTCATAGTCAGGTTTCCTTAGACAGTTAGGGACTGCAGTTTGAGGTCCAACTGCACGACACATAGTGGGTAGAGCATGGCTAGGCATACGTGGGTGGGTGGGAGGGGGGTTGGATGTGGGAAGGGAGGGAGGGTAAGGGAGGGGGGGTGTTAGGGGTTTAAAATGTGGGATGCTACAAGTTGATTTGTGATGTGGCTGAACAGAGGAATGTCAGTTTGTCTTCTGAATTCAGAGATATTTATTTGATTGCCATTTCCTTCCTAGAAGTGGCATTTCATTCCCAGTTGGCTCAATACTACTCAATACTAAGAACTGTGCATTAGCGCAAGTAGAGATAAAAAAAAAACAAACATTTGGAGCCAGAATGGTTTGTATGTTTTTTAAAATTTGCATATTTCAAACCATTTCTTTAAGCAGAGGCACACTACTATGAAATGCCAAATGAAAATATCTCCGATACAGAGAGATTACAACTTTTGCACAAAGTGTCTTATTTGCAGGGCTGCTGCAATAAACACACTTTGGTAAACTATACGGCTAAAATGCTGAGCCAATGGGGCTGTTTTCCTGTAGTCTAACGCTTGCTCCAGTCGGCAAACGTGAAGAAGTAGAGTAACAACTCCATGACTAATAAAGTGTGGTGACTGAATGTGTGCGAGGGTCAGACAGGTACTGTAAACTGACTGTAAACATAATGCAAATTCTTGTAAAAAGACTGTATTACTGTACATGGAGGAGAAAAGAAGGTAAACAGTAAGTGTCAGAATATTTTGATATAAAACAAAGGGAAAACTCATGACCTGACTTTGAATATATTACTTAATTCACAGAGTAGATACTTTCTCTTTAAAGATCACTTCATGTATAAATGTGTAATGCTACGTTCATGGACCATTGAGATAAGAAAAGGTAAGGTGATTAGACCATGTTTAAGTGAACAGTTAGGGACTCCAGTGAATGAAGAGTGAATGTGAATTAAATGATTAGACTGATGGTTAGATTATGAATGGATAGAATGGACAACTCTTACATTTAAACACCTGAAGCTGGTTGCATCAGTGCTTGCCCCTGCTGTGTACTGGATACACAAAGATGAGATTCTCAACAACAGTTTCAACATTTTGTTGAGTGTAATGCAATGAATTGGACACCATCAGATTCTGCTTCACAGAGTCACCTCTGATTTGAGGGCAAGTGGTTAGGAAGTCAGTTAGAGGACCCTTACATGTACTGCTTATGTCACACAAACTAGTCCTTGCTCAAATATTAGTAGTTAGTAAATATCCTTTACCAGTAACTGCCGGATGTAACAAACTAACAGTAAGGAGTAAAACAGGTAAAACAGTTGCCATATCTATGTAACCTGAAACTTTATAAATGTTGTTTCATAATAATGTAAATCTCTGCCTCAGTATGAAACAATGTGCCAGTAATATTTGACTTACTTTTGACTAAAGGAGCAAACAACATCAGTTGGATTGGCATAATCAGATATTTCCCTCTCATTCAAAACTGTATGAATACCACTAACTTTAAAGTTCATTCTCCATGTGTGCAGACATAAATAAAACAAAGATATCATTAACAAAAAGTGTATCTTTTGCGCCTCTAGTTAAGACATTTCTTAAGTAATGAAAACCTAAGTTTTTAAACTAGTTGTGACTTAGAACTTAGGAACGACTTGGCGTTCAAACTTAGTAATGGTTTTATAGCTGGTGCAACCCAATCCTGGTGTTTTTTTATTTAAGACTGCCACTGAATACTTCATCAAATATCTGACCTAAGAGAGTCCACTCTATCTATTTAAATTCTCTGTGTGAAATATAACAGCAGCACAAAATGCTCATAATGTTCGTGTCCACCACAGGAAAAAGAAATGGAGAAACAAAGGCTCCTGTACCAACAATCCAGACTTCATAATCGTGGTGCTGCCGAGATGGTCCTGCAAATGATCAGCGCCTGCAAAGGTGGTCACGCTGCCCATGTTCAGGATACACTTTCTGCCTGCAAACATGCCTGCACTGCGATGCAGTTTATTGTAACCAATGACGTTTTTTTCATGTAGGTGAAACTGGCCCAATGGTGACTACAACCCTCAAACTGGGTATTTCTATCCTTAACGGTGGAAACAGCGAGGTTCAGAGGGTATGTTCTCTGTAAACATTTTGTCACTTTGAATTTGAAGTTACCTTTGAATAAGCACCTTTTATGGATTACCCCCTCTTTTCTTTTTATCAGAAAATGCTGGAGTACTTGAAGGATAAGAAGGATGTAGGCTTCTTTTTGAGTGTCCAGGCACTGATGCAGACATGCTGGTCAGTTTTCAATTAATTGACGCAATTTTCAACTTTTGAATAGTAAAGTGACTTCCAAAATGTACATTATTTTAAAAGTTTTGGAGAGTACACATCTGATAATGGGTTTGTGATCTCTGCAGTGTCCTGGATCTAAATGCCTTCGAGAGGCAGAACAAGGCCGAAGGGCTCGGCATGGTGTCAGAGGAGGGCACTAGTAAGTCCCCACACTCTTTAATCTACATCACCTATTCAATTAAATTTTTCAATCAATCAGTTTTATTTATAAATAAATAAATATATTTTCCTTATAAATAAATTTATAAGGAAAAACTCCCCCCAAAAAATCTTTAACAGGGGAAAAAAACGCCTATGGGCCTAAGATACAGCAGGTCCAGCCATTGTTAAATATTATCATGTAAATGATTATCTGCATCATTTTGAAGGCACAGATTGCAATGTTAAACACACCCATGTCATTACACAATCAACAGCAATGGGACACAAGTGTCGCTGGCACACATTTTTTCTGAACACTGTGTACACTGTTAGACCACAAAACAAAGTAATTACATTCAAAGTAGATCCAGAGTGTCTATGGAAATTATTTGCAGAGACAATTAACGACTCCAAACTAAGTGAGCACCAAATGATGCCATTATTTATTGTACGGCGACTTTCAGCCCAGCAGCAGAAGTAATGACAGCAGCACTTTGCTCGGCCTACATGGACTGCATTTAACATCATAGCCCGACCCTTTATCATCTATACAGATGATCCAAAAACAATCTATGCAGATGTTATAACTTAGTTTGATAACTTGTTAGCATTTTGCTGCACATTTTTATGATGTAAGATTGGCAACTGCAGCAAGTAGGCCAAAATAAACAAAGTAAAAATCAAAATCATGATCAATATTTTCTTGTCTTCAGACAGAAGAAAATAAAGGTAAGAAAATATTGAACAATTTTAAAAAGAAGACAAAATGAACCTAATCAATCCATGATAATAGTTGAAAAATAGGCTCCACATATACAAAAGATCTGGACGGCCTCACTTGACTTAACCAACAAAACCCAAATAGGTTTATTCTGTGCATAGATTAGTGGCAACCGGTGCCAAAAACGAAGGGGATTTTATATTTTTTAAGCAACATCATTCACATTTTGAAGCGATAATGGTGGCACAGACAATTCTGCTCTATCCAGTATCACATTTTACAGTATAATGAGTCAGAATGGTCAATCTGAATCATCAAGAATCAAGAAATGTCTGGTCAAGTTAGTGTAAATAAGGTGTTTGCCTCATCACCATTAACACAGAAAATAAATTAATCAATCAAGATAATACATTGATTGATAAACAGACATTCTATTATTTAATCTGCCTTTAAATGTTTTACATCTGCGACATTTACTATCCAATTTGAATTTATTGGATGATTAGTCTCCTAACATGAAGTATTAACACTTGGTTAATAACTGTTAAAGGGTTAGATAACTTGAATTAGTTTTTAGTATGTCTAGTAGTAGCTTGTCTGTTGATTGGGAGTCACCTATTGTTTTACCAACTTTTTGTCATCTAATTCTGGAGGTTCATTTGAAATTTCTACCTGAATGAATTTGCCATGGAATGTTGTTAATCTCCCCCTCCTCATCTCTTAGTCCTCTACTGTTGTCAACACACTGATCCTCTCTCCCTTCCCCACGATCACTGCCACCTCTCCCTTGTCCCTCCTTTCATGGTCCTCAGAGTTGAACCTAGATCGGGGTAAATCATGTTTCTGTCCATCTGCCTCCCTGTCCTCTTATTTCTCTCTCCTCTGTCCCTCTCACTCCATCACTACTTCTTCTAACGCTGAAATTCAACCAAGAGAGGATTGGATGCCTCTGTCCATCTTTCATGTTCATAGCGTGTGTCCTTCCTCACATCTCTTGTTCATTTCAAAAGGGAATGAATGGAATCTTATGCTCATAAAATAAAATACTGGGTGAAATCTTCATGAAACATATTATATTATGAATAGTGATCAAACTTATTTCCCAACTCCTTCCACATTTTTCAGTCACATCATTTATAGAGAGGCTGTTTTTATCTGTAAACATAGCTACAAACACTGCTGCGACTGCAGTCCATCTTAATAACAAATGTGTGTCAAGTTTTGAAAAGACTTGGCACACACATCTATCAGAATATCATTTGTAAAACAATTTAAACACAAAAATTGAAAAGGTGTTCTGGTAGATTCGAGTATACCTACTCTCAAATTTAAAAGCAAGTCTGTTAGATGTCGTTAGCTCAACTCTCCTCAAACTGTCATTTGATATAACTGAAATATGCACAGTCCCTTTCTCTGATGAACTTCTGTATCAGGCACTGGATTCCCTTCAATATTTTGATGGACAATGCCCCAACCTCTCTGACATCTAAGTCTGTATTAGATGTCAGAACAAATTCAGTGTGTGCTACATGATTCTGCGTCTGTCTGTCTGTCTGTGTACATTACAGCCAGTGGTGGACTGGGATTTAAACAGGCAGGTACACTATACAACCCTTATGTCAAAATGGTGCAGTGGTTTTATACATGGGATGATACATACCTAAAAAACCCTGATATTTCTCATCTCAGTACATATTTTTTACATTCTTTATGCATAATAAGAATGTAAAGTAATGTACAGGTTAATGAATCAGTCCAGTGGTAAAACTCCAGATGCACCAGTTCACCCCTGAAGGCTGCAATGTTTTAACTGTAATGCTGTTTTTCTGTTTGTATGACAATGCATTATTATTGTCTGTATATGTTATACATGTTCATGTGACTGCGTCTGATATGTTTCTGTGTGAAGTTTTCACTGCAACTTGTTTTTACATTAACTTCATGCATGCAATGCCGATGCCTACTCTTGTATCTATGTTTTGACATTTGATTGTATGTCAGACCATTGTCAGACCATTGTTCAGTATTTGTATTTGTTCTATTAATATTATATATGTAATTAAGTGTGACTCGTTCTTAAATGGATTATATATAAAAAAAAAAAACAGAAGCAAAACTCGGTCAGAGGGGGCTTTGCTATGTCTGTTACTGAAATCCATTATGAGGAGATGGTAAGTGGAGAAATGAATATCTATTTATTATCCCTACACTGTTTATACTCAGGCAAACTGTTTGAGTAATAAACAGTAATATGTTTTTACCATTGTATTTAGTCTAGTCTCAACCTGATTTGGGATGTTATTTAACACATTTGTTCATTTCTTTTTTTAGATGAGAAAGTAATGGCAGATGATGAGTTCACCTGTGACCTCTTCCGTTTCTTGCAGCTGCTTTGTGAGGGTCACAATAACGGTGAGATTAGCTCACGTTATGAATGAGAATTATTATTGATTTGATTAAAGCAAACACTGTGAAAGTTTACTATCTTTCAAAATAATCTCTACGTTGCTGCAGATTTCCAGAACTACTTGAGGACACAGACAGGCAGCACAACTACCATCAACATCATCATCTGTACCGTAGATTACCTCCTCCGACTTCAGGTGCAACCTTTAATTTAGCCTAAAGATGTTGCAGTTAATAAAGGATGAAAATGAAAGTTTGAAAGGTTGAGGATTACATTGTCACTAAAGCTACACGTGTAACAGAATGTGCAGCTGGTTAGTTGGAGGTAAACATCCAACTTTGCCATCAATTATGAATTCTTAAGTCGTTTTGTAGTTCCCAAAGGCTTTTTATTTGGTAGCTCAGATGACCAAGAAACACATGTGATCACATGATCGGGAAACTGTAAGTACTTATAGTGTTTTTAATTGATTAAAAAGGGATAGACCTTTTACCACGATAAAAACATCTTGTTTAAAATATTTTTATGGCAAGGAAACACTCTTCTTAATTCTCTTTTTTTCTCCAATCAAGGAGTCTATCAGTGATTTCTACTGGTATTACTCTGGCAAGGACGTCATCGATGAGCCAGGCAAAAAGAATTTCTCCAAAGCCATGACAGTGGCAAAACAGATTTTCAACAGCCTAACTGAATACATTCAGGTAAAATATGAACAAATCAGGCATTTACACTGGCTGGGTGTTTATTATGTGTGTAACACACAGGCTCTCTCTTCAGGGTCCATGCACAGGCAACCAGCAGTCCCTGGCCCACAGCAGGCTGTGGGATGCTATAGTTGGGTTCCTTCATGTCTTTGCCCACATGATGATGAAGCTGGCACAGGTACGCACGTACAGTTCAGTTAATTATACTTTACAAATTAACAATATTTTCTGCAAACATAAAATAGAGGGAAACACAAACTCACTGTTGCCTTTCTGCAACTTCTTTTGACATCAGATCTACACCTATATGATCAGTACTGACAGATTAAATCTGTTACACAGCCTTCATCACATGACATTTTATTTTCAAGGATCATGACAGAAATTGATGGTAGCTGTGACAGCATAAAGCTTTTTAGAGTCAAGTGTCACCCAAGTTGTGCATTGATGCTGTTCTCTCTTTCATTTTGGCTCTCTGTCAAATAAGGGCAACATTTATTGTGCATTATGTTAGTGGATGTTCACTAAATAACCCCATCATTGCCAAGCCCTCAAGAATGTCTTTCTGCGGACATGTACATGTAACAGTATAAACCATACAGTGGCTTCTTACATGTGCATGATAAAGCTATGTGGTCATAGGCCTAAAAGTAAATATGCTTGTAAACTTTTGTTTAATAAGTGGCCGGTATACGCTGCATACAATAAGTCTGGATAATACATTTCTTGAGTCAGTAAGTATTTTGACCATTTATTTGTATGTCCACTATGAGCTGGTTTTAAAGTGGTTCTTCACATTCCTATTCACTCTGAATGGATGGCACAGCAGAAAAATCACAGGTGTAAATAATAAAGTGGCTGATGGCTGAATTCTGTTTAGCTGCTTTGGTTTCAGGGCTCTGGTAACGTGCATGTTGGCTCACTGACACACTGTCACGGCTAACTGGGACACTTGAGCAGTACATTGTTAATGTTATTAGTAACAACTGTGTTTTTCCATCTGTGACGTCAAAGTCAAAAAGTCATTTTTGTATCCTTTTGTATGCATTCAATGTAATACACATCAACAACTCTGTCACTTAAAGGTCATTGGACTGTGTAACAAACCAGCCTGCCTGGGAATGTAGAACCACGCTGATATCAGACAACATGGTGCAACTTTATTGCTACAAATAAAAGGTCAAAATACTTTCAGGGAAATCCCATGGCTTTTCCACCTCATACAGTGCAGTCATCCTCTGTGGATGACTGAGGCTAATGGCACAACTTAATTATGAGCACAATGTTCTGCATGCATAACCCCTTGATCGTACATTCAAGTTAAGAGCTGAGCCGTATCTCAAGTTCCCAGCTCTGCATACTCCCTAACGCATATCATGACTAACACAGAATTACTTTCCCGTGCGCTGTCCTTGACCTCATATTCTCACAAGTATCAGATGCTCTGTCTTGCAGTCATCGTATTTGAAAAACTACAGTAAATCCATGAACAGGATATATTTTAAATGTGTAATTCCAAAAAGCAAACTCTAATCATAGTACAGTAAAAGATGTGATGTATTATTTGGTGTGTAAAACTGTCCCAGCCTAAACATGGTTTTACTGTCAAACGAAAGAAAGCATTTGTGATACACGAGCATTTGAAAATGTAATGTGCTTAATTGTTTGACAACTGAATAATGTATTATTATTATTTAAATTGTCTTCCACATGGTCAATGCAGGGTAAAGTATGTATCCATTTTATTTATCTATTGATGTGATATTGTGTTTACTAGTTTGTTGGATTCCTTTATCAGGTTGTTTTATATCCACCTGTTTTTAAATATGTTATCTAAAATGACATGTATGACCTTTTAAAGTACATTTTGGATGTTTATATATATATATATATATATATATATATATATATATATATATTTCAATTTAACATTCGATTACTTCTATACCCTTTAGCCATGGCTATTTAAGGAGTATGGATGGCAGAGAAGATACCCGTGCACCAGTGCAACTGGACTGGACAGCCACAAAACTATCAAAGCAAAACTTGACTATCATGAGTGTCAAGGACTGAAACATTTGCTGCTGTTTTTATTTACTTTTTATTATAGTTTGCACTTTGAACACCCTTCTTTTTGAACACCATTCTTTTTATTTGTCATAAATAAACTGACTATTTTTTGCATTGATTTCAGCATGTGGACCTTTCTGTGGCTGTCCAGCCCAGTTGCGCTGGTGTGCAGGTATCTTTTCTGCCATACCCAAGACAAATGGTTTTGTTGCCCTAAGTAGGCCCAGTTTCACAGCAACCCTACGGCGTTTTATTGAAGGAGTATAATATAGAAGTTTAGCATTTTTAAAAAAGCAGGTAAACATCCACTTATGTCTCATAAATCATACAGAAATATGAACAAGATTGTAACGTGAGAACCAAACATTCCTCACTCAGCAGTTAAACATTACTGTATAAATGCACACCAAATTACTCTAAATTCTAGTACAGATTTCAACTCAAGAATTCAAAGAGGAATAAGCACTCAAGGAAACACACACAAACAGATCCTAGGAGAAAGTGAAAGTTCATTATTGTCACATTAGTGCATCTGTTTCTCAGTACTTGAGTAAAATCTTGAGGTGCACCAGCTTATCCACATTGTACTACAACAGACCACAACATACTGAATTTAAATTTCCAGACACAGCAATACTCACTTTACTACAAAGCTTTTTTGCCTCATTAAGCACTTACAGTATGATGTATAGCACTGGGAATTTTAAAACCTACAATATTGTAATTAACAAACATTGTTGTTGCCAAATCATTATTGATGACAAAGAAGCAGGTGACTACAAAACTTCCTGAGAGAGGGACTGACGTTTAACCTCCACTGTTGGAGTGTATATTTTAATACGAGATTATTTGGTGTTGGATTATACATTTTAATGTGACTTCCATTTTGTGTGCACACATTTAACAGGGGTTATGATTCTGTTGCCGTTTTTATTTACTAAAAATTAACCTGAAGGAATATGCTTTTTATTTGTGTTGTGTTGCTTTGTGGCTTCTGGTGGCGTTGGTTATAACACTATTTAAGCATCGACATGACGTTGGTTTATATTTGTTGTGTATATTGTTATAGTATATACTGCATGCAGTACATTTGAACATGTGTTTTATGGAATTCAGCTGAAATTCTGATATGATTCATAGCAATCCATGGCATCTAAGGATAAGGCAATGGATGTCTAAGCAGAAACCACATGAAGGGAATAAGATCGGGCCAGTGGCGTCACAAAGTATTGTGGTCTTTATTTCCGAGAACTATATCCACTTTGTTCTTGTGAGATGCTAAGATTTTCATTCTGTGTCACGAAAGCTTCGGCTGTTGTTGAATCAAATGCTTACTGTCATGAATATTTAATCACTATTCAGAGAGGAATAGTTGATTAAATAATTTACAAATACACTGATTTGAGATTTTATGTAAAGCTGGAGGCAATTGGTTAGTTTATAGTCTGAAGTTGCTACATGCAGCCCACATTGTCCTTCCTTGACACCCTGCACACAATCATCTCATTCATCCTTTGAGTTTTCCTAAACCATTTTTACAAATTCTCTCTCAGCATGAGGGTTTGGTTATTTAACTCCTTTTTGCAGCACTCTCTTTGTTGTGAATGTGAGTGTACAGAATGTACACCTCATACTGTAACTGTATTTGGGTTTCTACATGTTAAAATAATTTTGTGTGATAACTGTTGACACTTTTGACTTGTGTTTTACACTTCACCAATGACTATTGCATCTCTATAAATCCATGTAAACTGCTAATTTTTGGAGACAATCTTAACTCTGTTGTCATTACTGTAAGATCTTGTACATCTTTTTATGGTCACAGGACTCGAGCCAGATTGGTCTGCTGAAGGAGCTTCTTGACTTACAGAAAGACATGGTTGTTATGTTGCTCTCACTATTAGAGGGTAAAATATATTTAAATTATCTGTCGTTTAGTTTTTATCAGTTTTCATTTCTTCGGTTTGTCCTTTTCAGAGCTCTGAATTTCACTCTGTATTATTCAGGAAACGTGGTAAATGGTACAATTGCCCGCCAGATGGTAGACATGTTGGTGGAGTCCTCCAGCAACGTGGAGATGATCCTCAAGTTCTTTGACATGTTCCTCAAACTGAAAGACATCGTGGCTTCGGATGCTTTCCGTGATTACGTCACAGACCCTCGAGGGCTGATCTCCAAGAAAGACTTCCAGAAGGCCATGGACAGTCAGAAACAGTATACCCCCTCTGAGATCCAGTTTCTTCTGTCCTGCTCAGAAGCAGATGAGAATGACATGATCCACTATGAGGAGTTCGCCAATCGCTTTCAGGAACCTGCCAAGGACATCGGATTCAATATCGCAGTGCTGCTCACCAACCTGTCTGAGCACGTCCCGCATGACGTTAGGCTACAGAACTTCCTAGAACAAGCAGAGAGTGTGCTGAACTACTTCCGCCCCTTCTTAGGTCGCATTGAAATAATGGGCGCCAGCAGAAAGATTGAGCGCATCTACTTTGAAATCAGTGAAGTGAACCGCAGACAGTGGGAGATGCCCCAGGTCAGAGAATCGAAACGACAGTTTATCTTTGATGTCGTCAATGAGGGCGGTGAATCAGAGAAGATGGAAATGTTCGTCAACTTCTGTGAGGACACCATCTTTGAGATGAATATAGCCTCACAGATTTCAGAGCAGGAGGAGGAGGGAAAGGGGGAAGAAGATGATGAAGAGGAAGAAAGTGGAGGTGAGGGAGGACAAGGAGCAGCTGGTGATGAGGAGAATAACGGAGACGAAAGGCCGCCTGAATCAAGCTCTGCCTTTGCAGATTTCATAAACAGCACGCTAAGCTTCTTCAGCATTTTCACCTTCCGTAACCTTCGCAGACAGTATCGCAGAGTGAGAAAGATGACGTTGAAGGAGATTGTGGTGGCCTTGTCCACCTTTTTCTGGACCATCCTAATGAGTATACTACACTTAATTTACAATGTGTGCAAAGGCTTCTTTATGATCATCTGGCAGACATTGTTTGGAGGTGGCTTAGTGGAGGGAGCAAAGAATATCACTGTGACTGAGATTCTCGCAAGCATGCCAGATCCCACGCAGGATGATGTGCATGGTGATGGACCAGGGGAGCCAAGGACAGGGGAAGAACAAGACACTGGAGGTGTAACGGACACCGGCGAGACTGGGAGTGGAGAGGAGGAAGAGGAGGATACCCAGGAAAAAGAGGGTGGGAGGATACCAGGTATTGATGCTCCAGGTGGACTTGGAGACATGGGTGTAGAATCACCTGTTGAACCTCCAACTCCTGAGGGAACTCCCATAACAAAGAGAAAAATGGTACGTTTTATGCACCTTGGGTGAATTAAAAATATTTCACTGGGTGGTTAGTGAACCAGTTTTAAAGGGGCAGCTCACCCCAAAATCAAGTATACATACTTTTCCTCTTGCCTGCAGTACTATTTTTCAGTTTAGATTGTTTTGGTGTGAGTTGCTGAGTGTTGCATGTTGGTGGGTGTAGTCCTGTAGAAAGAAAGTAGTTCCCACATGAAACTGCTCACACCAAGGTCCATACATTGTCTTAGGTAACCACATAAGAGTCGAGTGCCATCTAGTTCAGTTATATTCAAGAAAAGGCAGGCATATCGAACACTCTGCAACTCACACTGAAATAATCTACATTGATAAAAAGCACTACAGACAAGAGAAAAATATGTATTTATGATTTGAGGGTGAACTGTCCCTTTAGCTATAGTCTTGGTGGCTACTGTGCAATGTTTTTGTTTTGTTACAGGCACCAGAAGAGGCTGATGCCAGCCAGAAACCTTCTGAATCTGTTCCTGCAGAGGAACCTCCTCCAGAACCTGAAAAGGCTGAGTAAGAGCCTTGAGTTGCTCTGTGTATCTTCTCTCTGTTGTGGTTTGAGATAACAGGCTAGACTTTTTAGCCAAGAAGACTATATATTGTATATATAAATATTTTACTCAAATGAATTTCAGATGCAGTTTTCATTCTCTGATTATTTCCATGCAGCAATTTCTTGTGCTAACTCCCAAAATACTACACCATCAGCATTACTATCGGTATGCAGTGTACAGTACACTGGTGGTGTACTATACAGGATAGAACTGGGCTTTTTTTATAGCCGACATGGAGCGGAGAGACACAAGCAGACAGATGGCAAATTCAAAGGATTGCACATCTGCAGCAATGACAGCCTCAGTATATCATGATTGGATTTTGATGTTGATGAAATACAGAAACAAAACAATAACCTCGCTGTGTTTGGTTATCAGTGTTGAAAATGGAGAGAAAGCAGAGAAAGAATCCCAGAGCAAGGCAGAAGAACGGCCAGAAGAGCCGAAGAAATCTTCAACCAAAAAAGAAAAGAAGCACAAAAAGGAAGGTTTCCAAATCTGGACTGAGCTGGAAACCCAACGAAATAAATTTATGGTGACGCGTTTGCTAGCATTTGTTTCAAAATTACTTAGCCGGCATAATTTCAGAGTCACTCTGCACTTACCAACTCACTAATCAGCTGAAAAATATTCACTTCTCCTTTGTAGAACTACCTCTCCAGAAACTTCTACAACCTACGGTTTTTGGCTCTGTTCCTCGCATTTGCCCTGAACTTCATTCTGCTGTTCTACAAGGTAAAAAGATAATATTGTATTTGAATTATTATGTTGTACTTGATAACTCAGTAATACAGGTACTGTTTGATAGACTGTGAGCTATGCGTTGTTCTACTGTACCAAGCTGTCTTGTCTCTTCATTATTCTGTTCTGTTTAGGTGTCTGACACCCCACCCGAGGGTGAGGAGATGGAGGGATCCGGGATGGAGGGAAGTGGGCTGTTTGAAGGCTCTGGGTTCTTTGAAGGCTCAGGGGAGGAGTCTGAGGGATCTGGAATGAATGAAGGAGATGAGGACGATGAAGACGTCCCAGTTTATTACTATTTAGAGGAGAGCACTGGCTACATGCAGCCCACACTGTCCTTCCTTGCCATCCTGCACACAGTCATCTCATTCATCTGTATCATTGGCTACAACTGCCTTAAGGTATGAGGGGCACACAGTAAAACACTGTTGACTGTTTAGCCTCATATTAAAAAATATAGACGGATGCTGAAAAACTAAATCTTGAGGTGTCGCACTATGAACCATGTTCTTGCTTCATACTAGAAATGAATAGGTGCACACCACAGTTAAGTACGATTTGCAATTGTTCTTGTCAGATTCCACTGGTGATCTTTAAAAGGGAGAAAGAACTTGCAAGAAAGCTGGAGTTTGACGGCCTCTACATCACTGAGCAGCCTGAGGATGATGACATTAAGGGCCAGTGGGACCGACTGGTCCTGAATACACCGTATGTAGATAAAGAAATTATTTGTCTCCAGTCAGATGATTCTTTATAGTGTCAACATTAAGTAGGCACGCAAGAAAAAAGGTCCAGGTTCAGTGTGTAGGATTTAGGGGGATATATTGCCAGAATGTAATGTAATATAATAAGTATGTTGTCTTTGATGTATAATCACCTGAAAATCAGAATTGTGTTTTCTTTCTCTTCCACGGACATCCCCATGTTGCACTGCCAGCTTACTACAGTAGCCCAGAACAGACAAGCCAAACACTGGCTCTAGATAGGGCCATCCATGTATTCGTGTCAGCCACCGTAGGTGGCAGTGCCTGTTTTTTTAATAAAAAAATACTGGGTCCATGTTTTTGAAAGGAAGAGACCCCTGCAGATAATTTGGCTCCCAATAAAAACCTCCTGAACGTCTGGATCCTAAGTTATCAGAGATAAAGGGTGAGCACACATTAGCGTGCAGTAGTCGAGCAGACCATCATCGACCTGCCAAACAGCGTTGGAGACACACTGATTTGTAACATGAAACTGCTTTATTCCGTGTTTTTACCAGTTTAAATCACTGAGAGGAGGAGACCTCCTAACCTAGAGAAGTTTCAGCTGGTGAAATTTTGCAATTCTTACTGCCAGATGCCATCAATCCCCCTAAATCAAACACACTGTTCCGTTAATTTAATCAATAAATAATGTCCCTTTTTCACCTACAGCTCTTTCCCGAACAACTACTGGGATAAATTTGTCAAACGAAAGGTAAATTGTGTTTGATTTTGGTGGTTTTAAAATGGGCTCCGTAGAGCCTGTTATGCATTGTGTAATCCAATGTCTGTGTCCAGGTTTTGGATAAGTACGGAGACATTTATGGCAGAGAAAGAATTGCTGAGCTCCTGGGTGTTGATTTAGCCTCCCTTGATGTGAGTCAACAACATGAGAAAAAACAAGAGGAACCAGATAACTCTGTGTTTGCGTGGTAAGTATACAACCAGCAAAGATTAAATATTGTTCCTCAAATAACTAATTATTTAGAATGTTTATCACCCGATATTGTATCGTTTTAGGCTGACCTCCATTGACCTCAAGTACCAGATCTGGAAATTTGGCGTTGTGTTTACAGACGGTGTAAGCAAACCCACATTAGCATGTACAGTATACTCATGGGTGGATTCTGTTACAATGGGCCCGGCACAGATATGCAAAACGCCCCATTACCTCTCCTGTAGGAGCAAGACACACAGACTTTGTGGTGGTTTTGCATTTCTATGTAGTTGTTTTGTGCCTCTTTGTGGTTGTATTGCCCCTTTCTGTAGTTATTTTGTGTCTCTTTGCAATTTATTTGCATAATTTTGTTGTCATTTCGAGTCTCTAACTGGTCGGTAGTTGTTAATTTGACTAACATTATGCAGGAGAAAGCCAGGTGGGGCCCTAACACTATGGCCTCAGGGCCAGTGTCCAGTAGGCCCATTCAGTAACCCATCCATCCCATCCATCAATATACCGCACTATATTATACTATGTGTGAACACAACTTTACCTCTGAAATACCCTGTCTTGTTATCGCTTTGTAGACCTTCCTGTATCTCTGCTGGTACACAATAATGTCTTTGCTTGGGCATTACAACAACTTCTTCTTCGCCTGCCACTTGCTGGATATTGCCATGGGTGTCAAGACTCTGCGCACCATCCTGTCCTCAGTCACACACAATGGCAAACAGGCAAGTTCAGGAAAAGACTCAGACGTATTCATTTTGCTTCAGTTTAAATGTACTAACTCCGTTCCCCTCTTGTCTCTGCCAGCTCATGATGACAGTGGGCTTGCTGGCTGTGGTGGTGTACCTTTACACCGTAGTTGCCTTCAATTTCTTCCGCAAGTTTTACAACAAGAGTGAGGACGAAGATGAACCAGATATGAAATGTGACGACATGATGACTGTAAGTCACTGTTGATGTTAAAAAAAAAGGAACTTTGATGCATTCGTGTCTGCACCACTTCCACTTCCCAAATGATGTGTATTTGCTTCTCTCTACAGTGTTACCTGTTCCACATGTACGTGGGTGTGCGTGCTGGTGGAGGCATTGGAGATGAGATAGAGGATCCTGCTGGAGATGAATACGAGCTTTATCGAGTGGTCTTTGACATAACTTTCTTCTTCTTCGTCATTGTCATTTTGCTGGCCATTATTCAGGGTAAAGACAATGCCGACACTTTTCAAATGTCATGTCACTGACCCCCTTTATACCTTGCATTAAAATGTGTTTTGGGTGATTGGAATGCAATTGGATAGTGCTTGACCACATGAGGTGAAAATGCACCCAAAACGGATTGTGATCTGATCCGCCAAACCACCTCCAGAGGTTGTCAGGGACACATTGTGACCACACTCAGCACTAGAGTAAATGCAATTGTATTTTCAATCCACATATACAACTCTATGGGCAAGAACGCATAATCACACGTGAGTGTTTCATACCATGGAGGGAGTCAAGATGGGACCAAGTGGCAGCTTTCAGTTTGATCCAGTGAAAGTATACAAGCAAAACGTGGCTGTTCTATTGCAGCGTAGGCCTTTATGAAGCCATTGCTAAGCAAATGTGGATAATGAGAAAAGCGACTTTCCGTTGTTAGAGCTGGACAGAGTGATCAAATCTCAATCGGCTCTTAATATGGACACTGGAGACACATGATACCCGGTGTAAATGTAATCTGGTTAAATAGTATCTTGGTACCAGACACATTTTAATGCAAGTTGTTAAGGGGGTCATTGGGTTAGAGGTAACGTACAAGCAAGGAAAAAGGAACAATGTGAGAAGCTTTTAGAGACTCACTTGAAACTGTAGGTATACATGAGGGATTTTAAAGGTATATTTGGCACTTGGCAGATTTTTAAAAACACCTCTAATCATCATGTCAATGTACAAATTCTGTAGGTCTGATCATTGATGCCTTTGGAGAACTCAGAGATCAACAAGAGCAAGTCAAGGAAGACATGGAGGTATGATACTGTCAGTTGATCCTTTCACCTAATGTATGCATGACATGGCTTTAATCTTCATCCCTGATTTTTTTGCAGACAAAATGCTTCATATGTGGCATCGGAAGTGACTACTTTGATACAACGCCACATGGCTTCGAGACCCACACTTTAGATGAACACAACCTGGCCAATTACATGTGAGTGTACCTCCTCTGTGTTTCCGTGTGTGCATGTACTGTTCACATGTGTCGAAATGTACCAATGAGAAAACATTAACACGTGAGTTTGTTTCAGGTTCTTCCTAATGTACCTCATCAACAAAGATGAGACGGAGCACACGGGGCAGGTCAGTCTGAACTGTTTTATTACAGTGCTTTAATTGGTGTTTTGTTTTATGAGAATTCCTCCTGGCTGATAACACAGTCTGCTCTCTTCCTCGACACATGTCCTCATTTGACTTGTTGTTTTTACTTCCTCTGTTTTAGGAGTCATATGTGTGGAAGATGTACCAGGAGCGTTGCTGGGACTTCTACCCTGCAGGAGACTGTTTCAGAAAGCAATATGAGGATCAACTTTCCTAGCTAACAAGTACTTCACACTTACAGAGGGAAAAATATAATAATTGAAGCACCAGTCTTGGAACCCATTGGCTGTTGGTCTGATGATATCTAAGTCAAGACTTCCTCTTTCGTCTTCGGTCATTTCAGCTCATTTCTATGAACAGATATACAGTATATAAAGCTAGACATAACTGATGGGTTCCGAGATTTTAGCCAGTGCACTTTGCCTCTACACATGGATTGGGACTGTTTACCTGCTGTTTAAACATAATTGGTCAGTACTACTCAAACTACAAACAAGAACACCTCTAAAATTCTTGTCTCATCGCCTCCAGTCTCTTAACACACGCAGAATGTGTTTATAGAGGTTATTGAAGTGCTGCTTGTGTTCATCATTCCTGACAAAAGTCACAACAAATCGATTTTGACATGAAAACTGCAAAATAATTTTCATGAATTTGAATTAACAGCACAAACATTACTTCAAACTTTGGTAACTCTGGTGTCCCTGAGGTGGCTGTAAAGAGAGAGAGTTTTTACTATGCAAATGTGATTCACACAAAAGTTTTTTTAAGTGTAATCATGTAATCAAAATGCATGAAGATTTTCACTTTAATCAATTTAGGGACATCATGGGTTTCCATAGATTTGTTTTAATTTGTTGTTTGTTGAGAAGTTGAAGATAAAGCCACTGTTATGTGAGAATGTGATAAAGTGCCTTAGCAGTAAGAGAAGCTGAATCAACTATATGTAACAGAATATAGTTAGCTTGAAAGTTAGCTCAACACTCTCACCTTTCTGTTGTTACATGTAATCAATAGTTTAATTTAAATTCACCATATATTTTCTTTGTGATTACTGTCAGTTTCACTCTAGCATATTTATATTTATTTCTCTGTTTAGTTTTCCTCAGATAATGTAGCTTATGTTTGATTTTAAATGATTGTATTTATTGTTTTTCAAGATAACTTTAAGTCTGCAATGATGAATAAATTCTGTGTAAGAATAAACTTGAGTGTAATGTGAGATTCATTAGATCTTGTGCTCATCAGCATGCTGTATGTATAATGTGTGTATGTGACAAAAGACAGCCGTGTCCAGTCTGAGAATTCTTCAAATGTATGTCCTAATCTGCAGCATATACAGTTTGGATTCAGTTAGTATTCAGTGAATAAATTATACATAATTATATGATAAGGGGGGGTCAAAAGGTATTTTAATTTACATAGATAGTCAGGTCATACCTTTGCAAATTTACTAAAGGTTATCCACAGTTCCACATTTACAACCCTGACATCTTTTTAAGAGATCTGAACCGATGTACCAATAAATTTTTTTGTTAATAGTAGTCAGTCTAAACAGATAACCACCTTAATGTGAAGGATTACAGATGACAAGACACTAAATTGCACAGCAAAAGACTCAAGCTACCGTACTTGTCTTTTCATGACTGCTGTGGACCTGTTGAAAGATAAATTAAAGCAAACTAAGGTGCGTTTAGGGGCCACAGTGACATTCTGGCTTCTGTTGGCTTATCATTCACAGTGATGGATTGATAAGATTTACTAACTGAAGTAAAGGTTTCAACAGTTCTTTTCTGTATTTGGATTTGACAGACGGGATGAGCCTGAGAGATTTTGTGCAACTGATTAAAATGAACTTAAATTCTGTGTATGTAAAACTGAATTGATAATAAAGAATAAAGAAACGTTGAAATCATGCTGATAAGCCATTTTACAAAGTAACTTAGCACACACCGCCACAGTTTGTGTGTAGCATCTCATCAAAACCCATTTTCATACCAAGCTCTTGAAATGTGTCCCTGCAGAACATCCAATCCGAACGAGGATTAAAGCCGAGCTGAGCATTAAAACTCACATTGAGCCTCATGTGCTTTTCACCCATCCTGCCCTCAGACATTTCTCTCTGAGCCCGGGATACGTCGGCTGTCAACATGAGCGTCTCGGGGATCCACCATGGCGTGCTAAGGATGTATGGTGAGTTTATCCTCCACAGCTGTGGTTATATTTTGTAAGCTAAAATGACTGCCTCTCTTATAACCTCCTACAGGATAGTTTTGCAGTTCACAGTAGATTTTATGGTGATTTACAAATGTTCTTGTTTATATTTTGTCCTGTTAGAATAAGAGCATAGCAGGATTTGGAATTGGATTCTGCATTTAGGTATGACGATGCTGAATAATTGATAGGTAGGATGATTAATGCATTTTGCATCCTAGTGTTTCCCCAAATTCTTTAGAACATTTTGCCAAAAGGACCCATACCATTTTGTGATATTAAGAGTGTTAGAGTTAGCAATGCTTCCGAGACCAAGCAGGATTTTGAGAGGAGAATCATAATGATTTTCTCCTCTAAGGGTATTGGATGGATAGATTATTTCAAAAATATATAATACGTACCCTGATAACAAGAATCTGAAAATGTGTCTGAAAATACACAAAAAAAGATTCATAGACCAGGTTAAATCTCACTTGCTCCTTTTCAGACTTATTTCACTAGATTTTGGGATTGTATTTCTGTTTAGTGTGTCCATGTGTTTTTTCACTGTATGCACACAGAATGAGTAGATCCAGATGTGTGCGTGTGATGATGCTAAATCACAGTCAACATTCCCCGATTGGTTGAGCGCCACATCCGCAGCCCCTTGATCCTCCAACCACCTGACTGCCTCTAATCTGCGGAGATGATAGAATGACTGAGTGTTTAATCCAGCTGTACCCTGCTCCCACTGCTATCATGATCACTGTGACCACACTTAATACTGTCAATAAGCTTTAGGTGTTTCGTGCTTATGATTGGAAATGTTTATCACAGAATAACCTGCTTCTCTTATCCAGGTGGATTTATTTTCAAACAGTGGAAGAAGAGATTTCTGCTCCTGACAGCTGAGGGCAGTCTCCTTGTGTGCCACGATGCCTCATCTCCCCCCGACCAGCTGGTGCTGTTGCAGAGCAGCTGTGAGGCAATCGTGGAAGGCAAAGAGATCCTAGACCTGCCTAAGTTGCCCTCCGGTGGAAGTAGGGATTGCTGCTTTGCCCTGATCCTCCCCCAGAGCAAGTACCTGCTGCTGATGACTGAGACCCCTGCAGACTGCAGGTCTGGTGCTCACCGTGTATAATGACTTTGCCTGTGAAATGATGGACACATGTTAAAACCAGCTAAAGTTTTGTGGTGCAATTTCACAAATGTGCCACCAGTTACTCAGCTGAATAGTTCCAGTATTTGGGGAAATAAGATTTTTTACATTTTTGCAATGAGTTCGATGAGAAAATAACACTCACTCGCAAATACATGTTTGATCTTTGAACTTATGCCCCAGAAATTAGCCCTAAAACCCACAAATGAGTTAGCATTGTACCACAAATGATTCCCTTGTCTCAAAGGCAATTGGTCTTTTTGAATGGGTGTTTGATTAGACACCTGAGATGAGGTCTGTGATTAACACAAGCTGAAGAAACGTACATGTTTTGTTCTACGACATAAAACACATCAGCAAACACCCCAATTGTGAACTTCAAAGCTTAGGTGTGGCTTTAAAAAGGCGGTTGATAACAAGTGGCTAAATGAGACTACAGAACGTCATCACACCGAGCCGCACCGAACACAATTTTACAGTCTTTTTATGGTGGTGATGGTAGGTCATTCAACCGTTGCGTGGTTTGTTTATAGCCTAACGTTATCTTTTTACGTCTGTCAATTGCATTTAGGCTTCAGTAATCATAAAAGTGGTGTTTATTTGTATCTTACTGAACAAAACATCTAAGTATTATAATAGTTTGTTCACCTCAGAGCTTATTTTCTGCAATAATCCAAAATCCAATGGAGAAATCCCATAGGCTTTTTGAAAAACATCATCCCTGGAGCACTATATGATGCAACAGCCTGCAGCCAGTTAGCTTATCTTAGCTTAGCTTAGCTTAGCATAAAGCCAGGCTACACAGAAGTATAGAAACAGTCCAGGAAGTCATCCAAAAATTAGTCTGGCACATAACCCTCCTAAAACCACAACTTGTCATTTTCACCCTCCTCCTCCTCCTGTAGGGAATAAAAGAGAGGTATAATACGATAGCCTGATTAGTGAGCTGGAGAGGTGCTGGTGGGTGGATTTTTTTTAAGCTTTGGACAGACGACCCAGGTTAGCTGTCCCCCCTGTTTCTAGTCTTTATGCATGTTTGTCAAGAACAAAAGGCCAGTGCCACTCCAGATTCTCATTTACCGTATTTTCCTCTCCTGCATACCTTTCATCTCAAATAGGACATCTCAGCTTACACCCAGTACAGCAGGAAGTGTGCAAGAGTGACAGGCAGGCACCATACTGCACATTCCACTCCTGCTACATACCTGGTTGTTTCACTGGAATGCACTTGAACTGATGAATTGATGTTAGGATGATTACAGTAGGTAATAACAAATGTGTTTGTCCCTTTTTAGTCAATGGCTGAATGTGCTGAAAAAAGTTAAACAGGTGAGTTAATGATTTAATAAGGTATTTGCGTTGGAAAATGTGTAAACCTTACCAAGTCTACAGCCGAGCTAGCAGCTCTGTAAAGCTGCACAATGCTAACATCAGCATTACAGTAATGCTTACAGCGACACTGCTGCCATGCTGATGTGAAGTACCCTGGTTCATGTCGTTCACCCGCCATTAGCTAACCGATTCATGAACGACTCTTTTGCCTCAGTGGGTGTGTGCTCATGAAAGATTTGACTCAGAGACTCTCTGAGACGGAAGTTTAACAGGCTGTTAAGCACAACTGGGCATGCACAATACAGAAACAGGTCTGTTACTCACTGAGGCCATGCCCCAGCTTGTGTTTTCATGACAGCAGTTTCACATACAATCAAAGCAAAAGCTGCATAATGCAGATACTGATTGATGTTTTGCAGGTATTTGGTCATAAACTACAGCATTGGTTAAATTGAAATTCGACCTGATGATGATGCTCATTAAAGGATCATCGTGAGGGGGACATGAATGCCTGTACCAACTTTCATGCCAATCCATCCCATAACTGTTGAGATATTTTGGTCTGTGTCACAGCAGCGGACATTTAGACTGACTGCCTTTCCCAAAGCTGGGCTGCTAGCATGGCTAAAACTGTAGATAGAAATGTTTGTAATGTTTTAATATAAGCATCACTTTTATAATGCAAAATATGTTTTCTGGATTCTTATTTTACCCCCTACAGAGTCTCTCATCACCTCTCAGTCCTTGTAAGCGACACCAGGTGCCACCACCACGAATTACTCTCCGAGATCTGGTGCCTGAGCAAATCCTCGACAAAGATCCACCAACTCCACCTGTCAGCGACACAGAGGCACCTTCCCCGGGGCCTATGACTTGTGCTTCCCCGCGGGAGAAAGGTGAGTGTAGGGCGTGTTGTTTGTCTGTAACAGTTTTTCATGCAAAGCGAGAGTAAAGAATCTAGTCAAACAAGTGACCGTGTTTGTTTGTTTGTTTTTTAAACCACTCAATCCCAACAGGCAGGAGTTCTCCTCGCACAAAGTATTACAAAGGAGGCGTACATTCACCAGGGTGTCTGCGCCACGGCACTATCAGTAATGCCCAAGCAGTGAGGGCGGTTTATCTGCTGATGGGAGGGGCTGCTGCTTCCTCTGCCATGGGTTACCTAGGCGCATGCTCGCTCCCTAATCTGGAAGCCAAAGCTCCTGACCTGCCAATCAACACGGATTTCTCTGGCATGGGACCAGCAGGAGCGTACCACACCGGCAGCCCTGCACTCGACTCCCCTCATTTTAACAGCTTTGACTTTGAAGTGGCAGATTCTGATTTTGATGCTTTTGATTGTGGTGGATTTACTTTCTAATGATGTGCTGCACGGAGGCTATGGATACATGATGCTAAAAACTTACCAAGTTGCTTTGAAATTCAGTCAGTACTTCAACTGATAACCAGTAACTGATTTTTTTTTGTGTATTGACCCAGTGAAACAAGTGTGAGCACAACATTGATCACACCTTGTTGATAGAGCAAACTTGTTAGCAAACAGTTGCTTATTTACACTGTGAAATCAGTTAGGTTTATCTTAGAGTCAGCAGTTACAGAGCAACATTTGCATTCATTTGGAGGCGTGTCTCTGTCTCCAGGCAGAGGCTGTGATCACCAATTTACCATTGGGGAAGGAAATATTTTCAATGTACGCCTTCTGTTGGGCCAGGAGGGAATTTCTAGAAAGTTAAACTGACCATTTTAAAGTATTTTGAAACACAAATGTTGGACAACATGTTAAACGTATTGCTTCGAGCTGCTACTACAACAATGGTTAGCATTAGCTACACAGCTACAAGGTGGCCATAAGGAATCATGATTAACTGTTATCATTGTAAACTGATTGTGATTATGTCCTTGCTTTTCCACTTGGCAATTATAAGTCCAATATTCACTTTCTTTCAGCCCTGTTTTTGGTCTCTGTCTGTCTCTTTAGTTGCTAAAATGCTCCACAAAGTTCACCAGCTTATTGCTAACTGCGTCTGTCTGCTGTTTGGTGCTGAGCAGTAAGTGTACAGTTGGTTTTTAGAGCTTTTTTTTTTGCTTCAACACACATTTCTGGTATATTACTTTGTGACATCAACACAGTATTTGTACTTGTGATCCTGACGAAAGATAAAATAGTCGCTACCTTGATGACGTTTCAGAGTTGTAAAACCCAGAGTATCACAGCCCGTTGTGCAGTGTTTTAATGTGTAATAGGCCTTTGCATTAATCTGTTACTCTATCTGTACTTCCTGGAGTGTATTTTATCTTTGTCTCATTGGTAACTAACTCTGATGAGGGTTATATTATATCAAATTATTATATTATATTCAACACTTGAGATTTTTTTTTTTAAATTCCAGGAATATTTTGTAACATTTAATTTACATTTATTTGTGACCAAAAGTATAACTTGTAAAAACATAAGTGAGACAAAGTAGAGAACCTGTGTTGTGATATTGACACTTTGATAATTATTGCAAAAATAGTTTTGTTCATATTGCCCTCCCCTTATGTGCACTATTTGGTGCGATAATTACATAATCAACAATATCTGTGATTGTGATGATAATTTGTGAGAATGCAAATATGCTCTGTATGTGTTTGTCACAAATGAACCACGTGTTACTATGCTCTGGATACTAATGGCAGATTTGCAACATGACACATTGTGAACTGTTGCTGCATAATGTTGTAGGAGTATTCTCTTATTTTAAAACCTTTGATGGCTTTGCATCAGATTTTTTTTTTCGCTACAGTTAAACTCTGATTGTGGACAAGCTAACGTTGCCTACTAAGGCTCTTCTGAATCTCAGCATCATCCACCTTTGTGCATGTACTGTGTTTCTTTCTAATGTCCAGTTGTTACAGTGTTTTATATCTTTGTTAGGTTAAAAGCAGATTAATGTTATGTTTATTGGAGCCCATTTGAGTTACTTTATATGAATAAAACTGAGAAATGGAAATTAATTCAAATTTGCCTGCTTGTCTTCATATTTTTTTTTGATGTTTTTTGTAGTTTTTGTATGTTTTATGAACACAGAAATCAGTTACCAATGACTGCAGTGACTTTAGTGAGATATGGCAGTGAATGCCATCATGATATCTTGCTGAATCTGTGGTGTACCACACAGCCACTGAGTCATCTGCAGACGGAAACAGCTGCAACATAAGTTGTTGAGCTGCACGACTGATCAGAGAACCGGAAGAATACTGTGCTGTTTATATGCTCAATTCTACAAAGTCCAGCTGATGTAGACTGCACTCATTTCATTTCATTTAACGGTTTTTCCCCAAATGCAATGGAAAATGAGTCATATTGCAACACAATTAGTGTACGAGTCATTCCTGTAACAAGAACTACAAGCCACAAAATTATAAAATACTCAATTTATACATATATACTGTAGACAGAAAGAACATTAGCATATGTATAGAGTACTGTAGGGATGAATCTTTTCTGTAGGCTGATGCAGAAGTTAGCGTTACACTGTTTTCCTTGTCAAAAAGCCAATGGGCTTTTTCGATGGGATGTTGGATTATTGCAGAAAATAAGCTCAATGGCAAACGTTTATGATGCTGACATGATTTGTTCAGCAATATAATCTTCAGAATTGAACTCCACTTTCATGATTATTGAAGCCTAAATGCAATCTCCAGAGGTAAAAAGCTAACGATAGGCTATAAACAAACTACAGTAAGGTCGAGTGACCTAACCTCACCCCATAACAAGACTGGAAAGCCGTGTTTGGCGCTGCACTGTACAATGCCACATTGCCACTTGTTAGCAACTGCCTTTTTTAAGACACATACAAACTTCAAAGTTCACAGGTGGGATATTTGACCTATTTTATGTCGTAAAACAAAATATGAAAGTCTCCAAAGGCTGTGTTAACCTCAGACCTTATTTTAGGCATCTAACCATTATCAATTCAAAAAACACATTGACTTCAAGACGAGGGAAAGAGGTGTGCATATATGCTAACTCATTTCTAGGTTTTATGACTAATTCCTGGGGCACATAGACACAACAACAGCTTCTTTGTGCACTGTGTGACCCTGAAGTAATTTTCCAACCTGTATCCTTGTAGTCCTTGTATCCTTGTATTGCTCTATAAATTACCCTTGTGTATGAAATGTGATATACAAATAAAGCTGCCTTGCCTTTTAGTTTCCTGCCTTTCAAAAAGGGAACTCTAATGATTAAAGAAGGGCAAGCAAAAGTTTCCACTCATCATTTTTTTCCTCCATGTTTAATGATGTTAATATGTTTGTCACACCCTTAAGGCTGCACCCTGTTAGGCTACATTATGAAGAGTTGGGTGCCAAATTGTGATTTAGTTGTAAAAGTTATGTGTAGCTACCTAAATCCGAATAATTCGCAGAGCTTAATGGCTAATTTACCTCAAAATGTACCTCCCTGTAACCACTCCACCTGTATTATCTGAGTGCCTGAGATTGGCCAGTGTGTTTACCTGACAGTTAAACATGTCACTTTGCTTTGACAATGCAACACAAAACTCATTAACAATCCATCTTCTTTATTTCAAATGTTCTGTGGCCTAACTGTTGCTGCATAGCGGGAATGTCCCATACAGCATGCTCAGCTTTACTCTTGAACACTACCTGAAGCCGTAACTCCTCTCTGTCCCTCGAGGCTAAGGTGTGTTCACATCTTTTCCATGCCAGAAACAAGTCTAGTCAGTGAGAGAGTAAACCAGCTGCAGCAGCCCCTCAACTGTCATTATGAATATAGTGTGGACTTTATCAAAATGGAGCAAACATATGCTACTACATTACATTATACTGCACAGTATACAGTGCTTGATGTGCACCTTCAGTGAGTTTTAGGCTACCATCCCCCGCTTTTTGCATTTGAGTAGCAGGGTGTGTCGTAGGGCAGTTTGGTGAAATGTAAGGCCAAACAGCTTATCATGACAGACCCAGAATCAGTTGTGATTAAGCAGCAGGAGCTGTTTGACTGAAATAATTTGGTGTAAATGTATTGTGAGACTTCTGTGTGGGAGCTGAGGTGTCCTCATGAGAAGTCTGATTGTCATTATACCCTGGCTGTATTTTATATTCTGAGACAATAAACAAGAAGGCTGCTAGTGATTTTAAATCAAAGTGTTTCTCCTGCATCTTTATAAAACAGAGACAAAAATTCAAATTATTCAGTCATGTGTCACACAAAATAAAAAGCCTACTATAAATTCATATGCATCGCTAAGGACTTCATATGCACACAGCCACCATGTTATGAGAAGAACTTTGCTAATTAAAGATGAACTATGCCTATCCTATTTTTAAAATTCATACATTATACTTATGGTTTCACTCAGTTCAAAAATAGCATTTAAAATTAAGAACTCTCAAGAGTGCCAAAACTCAACTTTACTATAATTATAAAGTGTGGAGCTGTTCCATAGACAATGAATTGGGAAAGATGTTATAGATGACACTGAGAGCACACAGGGGACTGTTCTGAATACATGGGTACATTTTCTGTTTCAGAATTGAGAACACTACGATTAAATAAAGCTCATTTAGGTAAAAAAAAAAAAAAAAGAAAAAAGAAAAAAAGAAAAACATTCTGCGGGTCCATAAAATCAGTCTCTTATTAATTGCCTACAAGAAGCTCCAGCTTTTATACCCTATGACGTCAGAAGTTTGAGACTTATTCTCTGGTTTCTGGCTTTAAGAGAGTTGCTCATGCTCACAAATATGTATTGAATTTTCCAAGGCCATAGATATAAGATAAATGAATTCTTAATTAAGGTGCTGTTCCTCTTTAAATATTATTTTCACTTCAGAATGTCATACAATGAAATCCTTACAAGCTTGCACGTAGACATGCATGGAAGTGCCAAAACGTGATGTATATATTGTTTTTATCTTGTGTGCACAAGTTAATTATCTTGTTGGAACAAAATGCAAAAAAATATTTAACATGTGTGAAAAAGAAATAAAAATATTTCCAACACTTTAGGCTCGGGACTTGTTATTGTACATTTCCTCTGGTTTTGGATGCAACTTCCTAGATCAAGATGAACCTTGAAAAAACGAAGCAGATGGGCATTTAAGATAAATAAATAAACATATACTGAAGAAAAACGAACCATGAGTGGATCTTGTGCTTTAACTATTAAAATTCTATCAAATAAGTGGCTGTAAATTCCTGAATTTAAATGTTGGCTTAAAGATATGTATCTACTTGTGTTTGAGCTGGACTCTACTGTTACCATTATGCGTCGCGCGCCAATGCAAACACAGCAGGGGGGGGCGATATCTCTCTTGTCTCATTGTTTACTCTCTGCTCTGTCACCGCAGCGCACGAGCCCCCATAGCCACGCCTGGTTTGGTGTAGTGGGCAGTGGTAGCAGCAGTGGTAGCAGGGCCCTCCCTCTGTCTCTGCAGATAAATACTCGCAGCCTCTCCATTCCCAGGCATGGAAGACGGTTGCTCTCAAACATGGCTCTGCGACACTACACCCTCGACTTCAAGCTCTCTACTGCAGGTAAGAGGGGCGCGATGCGCGGCGGGATCACGGGGGGAACACAGCCAGTTCATTCAGGTTACAGCCACTGCACCAAAGCTGCATGCTAGCTACCAGGCTAGCTTGCTAATACCTGCTAGTCTGTCACTGCCCTTCAAAACAGTTGACGCTATATTGATTTTGGTTAAACATGGCTGATAATTACATAAACAAATATATTTTGACATGCTAGAATTTAAAGTTAAAAGTTGTTGTATGGGGAAAAATTTAATCTTAATGTCATTTGCATGCTCGTGCGTTAGACGTTACATTTTTTTTTAAGTTGACGTCTATGCAGTCTCGTTGCTCAGGACAGCGGCTCAAAGCACCTCCGGCTAATAGAAAATTAAGTATGGTCTAACAAGCGCTGTCGCACAGGAAGTGACGTGTTTTCAGCCATTTTTGTAGTTTTTGTGTTAAGACGCTAACAAGCCGGCAAAGGCGAGGAGTGGGATGATGCTGGGACTGCTTCAGATGTCACCGTCGAGCTCTTAAACCGCATTTAGACTAGCATTATCCTACTTGTCTTAAAATAGCACTTACAGGAAGTATGTGTCTCTTTGATATTTAAAAAATCTAAAAATAATAAAACGTAATTTACATGGTACCTTTCAAAACACAGTTACAAAGTGCTTTACATAAAACAAAACATTGGAGAATGAAACAAACTAAAATATCAAAGTCTCACAAAAGTAAAAGGTAAAAATAAAAGACCAAAACTAAAATTAAGATAATAAATGATAATTTAAATCAATATCATATCAATAAAATAGAAAGCCAGCTCAGATAAAATCAGGATATGCTTTTCGATAGGACTTTTTTCAGGAGACTTAAATGGAGAAAATGACTCAGACAGCCTTATATCCTCGGACTCTGGAACAAGTGAAAGACCTATACCTGAGGATGTCAATCTACGCAAAGGTTCATAAGGGATTAAAAGGTCTGAAATGTAATCTGGAGACAGGCCATGAAGATTAACAGTGATCACTATGTGTTTAAAATCAGTCCTAACACAGAGATTTTAAATTACATGATGGACGTATTCAGTATCACACTTTATGTCTGCTTATTAAGTAAAAGCCAGGTACTCAAAAAAGTAAAGGCTAATTTTAACTGCTTTAAACACAGTGCATCATATAAACTAATGTGTTGTATGCATGTTAAATCTTAATCTGAAAAGTAAGTCCTAACCAGAGCCATTACATAAATGTAGTGGAGTAAAAAGTATATAACAGTTTTCTTCTCAAGTGGAGTAGAAGTATAAAACCACAAAAGATAGACATACTGTGCTGTTTTCGGATCCTGACTACAACTCCCAGAGGAGCTTTGAAATCCTACAAATATATGTACAAGTAGTTTTTTTTTTTTATGGAGAGTAGTGGTGCTTTTTGTTACTTGTACTCCACTGTGTTGCCCTTTTTACTCAAAGATATTTATTTGACAGCTAAAATAAGTTGTTTCATTGCAGATGACGATTTAAAAATAGTATGGTTATGTAATATGCATTGCTTTTGTTCATTTTTACACAACAATACATGACTTAGAATTAGCTCAGCCGTAACCAGCTGCAACACTAAAATGCTGCTTACATGTTACTTAATCAATAATAACCCTAATAGTGTCAGGGGCTGTTCAGCCTGCATGAGGAGTACATTTACTCAAATGCAAAAGCTGTTCTTTCATGAGTGATGCCAGTGATGTATCAAGAGTGAAAATAATTCCAGTTTTTCATTGTTCCGCTCTCTTTCTTTCCCCAGTTGACTCTGCATCGACAGTTCCTGGTCTACTGTCCATATTTCATGAGCAGGAAATGACAGAGACTGTCCATGAAACAAATGGGCATGGATACCTTGGTACTTTTGTAGGCAAGAATGGCCGGTAAGACAGACCACTTTATTTTATTTTTTTTTACCAACAAAAGCTTTGTGTTTCCTTTGGTCTGTGGTACAGATTCAGGAAGTTTTCAGACACTTCTCAGAGTTGGGTAGTTCATTACATAACATTGGGTTCACATTTGGCGTAAACATGCTCATCAGATTTTTATGGTCGCACATGGGACTGGGACTTTTATTGAAAATATCTGAGAACAGAGGGGCTTTTAGTTGGCTTATCCATCTGGAAATGAATAAGTTAGCTATTTAAATAATTAGGGTTTGTTTGTTTCCATGGGAATATGTTAAGAGAGACTAAATAGAGACAGTGTCTTTTTTTTTTTTTTGTAGACAGAACCCTGCAGTGTTTCCCTTCGCTTTGTAGTTTGTGATGTGTCGGAAAGAGTGAGATTTCGCAGTCAGAGCTGTGAAAGTTCAGATGAGAGTAGGTGGTTATTGACCTGCTTGTTGTGACATCATTTTCCCATGTGGGATTGATCAATACACACGAGTGTGAGGATAAAATTTAGACACAGGACAGACATCGTTTCTGCTATTTCTGCCACTTAGGAGCTGCTTTCAGCCTCAGGATGTTTTGTGAATATGCCTCCAGATGTAAAGCAGTACAAAGAGAATATGTGACCAAATTTAGTTGAAAGCACTCACCCGAAAGTCTGTCATCGATATCCCATAGTAGTGTAACTGTCACGAAAAACAGGAATGCGAGTCAGCTCTGGATTCCATGGATTCTTGTGGTGACAAGTTTTCACAATGGAAAAAAATATCTGACTTCCACAGAAACTTATCACACCAATTCTTGCAGTATGTGGTCCGTCTGAAAGCTCAGTGTCTTCCCAAAAGCTGAATGAACAAATAGCGATGCTTTACACTGTGAGAACTTGTCATCATTCAAAATTCTTTGCAAAACAGGAAAACATTTACAGCCACTAATCGAAGCAGCAGGGTGTGGGTTTGTGGAAAAACAGATGTGGGGTGGAGCATCAATTTAGTAAAATAAAATGTTCAACATACTTTATGGCTTTCAGAGCTCTGTTTTAATCCTTACCACTTCATTTCCAGGCTTGCTGTTCTGCGTGTGCACTCCCGTGGGTTGGTCACTGTTGATCTGCAGTGTTATGAAGAGGACAACATTGCACAAGTAGACAATGTAGGTGATTTAAAAGACAAAAACACAATACTTTATCCTGTACCTGAAAGCTGTAACACACAGAAACTCCCACTAGTATGCAGCATGTCACATGATGTTGGTATCATTAAGGCTTGTCCCGGGATGAACTTCTTATAGCACTCATTAAATTCACTGCACTGTAAACCGCCTTGTGCTGTTTATCCAGGAGACGTAAAAATCTGTGCCAAAAATATTTCAAGGACATGATAAAAGTAAGAAGTTAAATAGCTTTGGATATGTGACAGACACATAAGATGAGGACCAGTGTTGCCGGCACATGTTTTTCACTTGCCTTGGGCCAAAACATGCACTTTCACACAGGCGGCACATTTGGTAGATCTCTAGAAATACCAAACCATGCCCCTAATTGCTCTGGAGCACCAGTAGATGCACGCAAGAGCACAGTGAAAGGATTTGGCTGCTGCCTTGTTTACTGCTTATGTGTTTTGCTGTTAGTGTGCCGCCCATGTAGCACAGGAGAGTATCCCTCTAGGTCACCAAAACTGTTGTGCAGTTAAGCTTTTATGATGTTTCTGACTCTGTTTGTTTTTCCACAGCTTTTAAATGCACTGGAAACAAAGCTAAAGGAAACCCTAAAAGACAATATTACAAGGATTAAGAGGTAAGTTTCTGGAGATTCATTGCTTTGATGTTATGGAAAGGCGATTTTTCCATCTTGCATGTTGATTAATTGTGTCGGTAACCATTCATCCCCAGGCTTCCAGCCCTCCTACGAGGAGCAGAGGTTGACAGATACTGGCCCACGACTGATGGCAGACTGGTTGAGTACGACATGGACCAGATGGTGTACGAAGAAGATTCTCCATACCAAAACATTAAGATTTTGCACTCAAACCAGTATGGAAATGTCCTAATACTGGACGATGACTTAAGTAAGTATATACAACAACAACATATTTTACATAACAGCATACAGTTACTCATATTTTGTATTTATATACATAATGTTGATTGTAATTTAGTACTCCCCAGTCACTGAAACGTCATAAAACTGAGTATCATCAGATAACAGGGCAGGCAGCACTGGTTCCTAATCCACTTTAAAATATAATGTACTAAATTCAACTTGTTAGTTTGTGTCATTTATTATAACTGATCAAGTATTTTAGTGTCTAAATGATTACTGTACCTTGCAGACCTGGCAGAGAGTGATTTGGCCTACACCAAAGCCATCATGGGCAGCGGAAGAGAGAATTTTGCTGGAAAAGAGGTGCTGATTTTGGGAGGAGGCGACGGAGGCATCCTGTCTGAGATGGTCAAACAAAAGCCAAAGATGATCACCATGTTGGATATATCCTTTACATGTTCTGCTGAACTTTTATTTCTGTATTGTGACTTTGTTTTTTTTTTCCCAATAAGGCAATGTAGTTTTTTCTCACAACATTTTATTAATACGTATAGTTGCACATCAGCACCTGAATGATGTTTCCTTAACGGCGTGTGCACATTGACCAGAAGGTGATAGACGCGTGCAAAAAGCACATGAGGAAAACTTGCGGCCATGTCCTCGACAACCTGAAGGGAGACTGTTACCAAGTGAGTGCTGAATGAATATTCATATGTTCATTGTAGGTTCAGTAAATAACCGGTATCACACAGGCGGTTATCAACCCTGTGGGGTTTTTCTGTAAACAAACAGGGTCTAACAAACATATTGAGTGCATTTACGTCAACATAAAACATTTTACAAAACAGTATTTTAAATCCAGCATTGTTTACAGCCATGTTTAGTAGCTTGCGGTGCCTTGCAGCATGTCTTAGCCTGTTGGTACAACTCTGTACTGTGTCACACATGCATGTGCGTCCTGTTATGTATAAGCAAATTCCCCAAACAAAAGAAACTTCAGTCTAAACTGAGTGGATTTTTTTGTCTCCTGCATTACAGGTTCTAGTTGAGGACTGTGTCCCTGTGCTGAAGAAGTATGTCTCAGACGGAAAGACATTTGATTACGTAATCAATGACCTGACTGCAATCCCAATTTCCACAGAGCCAGAAGAAGGTACAGTATTTCTTTTAAAATATTGTATATTTTTGTTTACTTATTCTCTGTGGTGTTATATAAGTGCAATGCTTGTGTCTGAACCTATCCAACTGCCTGTCGTAGATTCAACATGGGAGTTCCTGCGTCTCATCTTGGATCTGTCGATGAAAGTCCTGCATCCCTCGGGGAAATATCTTACACAGGTGAGTTGCGTGTAGTAACTGGCGAGTGTTTAGTGCAAACTGCTGATATACCAGAGATGCCCCAGTCAGCTCTTACGTTCACTGAAAATGTTTGCATGTGAGACTTAACTTTAAACCCCCTATAAAACTGCACTTTCAGAGGAACGTGCTTCCTTAATTTGATGAGTTGCCTGTCAAAACAGGATATCTGGCCAGGAAATATTGCAGGGAGAAAACATTAGTACAATTAAACCAGTTGGATATCAGTCAGGGAGAGAATGGCAGCATCACTTTTTTTCCACTATATTGTGGTTGAGTATTGCAACACATCACTTCTGCTTATAACCCAGTAATGGTTGAAAAAAAAAAAATTGGCAACAGTGTGTGTCTCATGACATTTATTTTTCTGCTTCCATTTACAAGGGTAACGCCGAGAACATGACAGAGGCTCTGTGTCTGTACGAGGAGCAGCTGAGGAAGCTCTCGTGTCCTGTGAAGTTCTCCAAAGAGGTGGTGTGCGTGCCCTCCTACTTGGAGCAGTATCCTTTCATCAGTTCAAAGATCTTTGATGTGTTATGTAGCTTAAATAGGTATTTCTTATCCCATTTATTATTTTGGAGTGCATAAATCCAAAAACAACTTTTAGAAAAATATATTATTTTACTGTTTTATTACAATTTGGATCTAATTTTTGTAGTTTTGGTAAGTATAACTGTCCTGTCTGATCCTCTGACAGCACAGTGTTATTATAAATGATAGAGATAATGGACAGAAGTACAATACATTTTTGCATGCTGTCATATGTTGTTGCGTTTCCTTAATTCTATTGAATCAGATGGGTTTTCTACAACATCTGGAAGGTGTAAAGAAGATGCTGTCTGCTTGAATCCCCAGCAGCTGGAATGTGAATGCTCGTCCCATTTCTGCTGTAGCCTTAAAGGTCTGTTCAGACTGAACGTGACAAACATTAGAGGCAATACAAAGTTTGGATAAATGTATTATTTGGGCTTCAAAACAAAAAAAAAAAAAAGGGTCTGGAGAAATATAATGAAGAAAAATAATTGGAGTTCTACACACTGGTTGCAGTCTGTACCTATTGTTAATGAGCTCCAGCTGACTGACAACAGCTAACATCTGTTCAGCAATTGGCTGTTTTTGGTTAATAAGCATGGATTGCAAAAACACTCCCAACAGTGAAGTTATTGTGAATAAGTCAAGATGAAAATTGAATTTACATTCAGTCTGAGCACATCTGAAGGGGTACAATGGCGGTTTTATTATCCCCGCTCCATTAACCCCATTTGACCCTAATCTTCCTTCTCTTTGTTCCTGTTTTAGTTGTGTTCTACCATTGTTTACTACAACTTATCAGTTGTATTTTGTTCATGTTACTTGATTTGTAATGTCCATTTGCATGTACTCTGAAGGAACCGTTAGCTGTTTAAACAGTGATTTGATACACTGATAATGTGGTGTAACTCATCTTTTCATCAACAGGCGTGTGTTCTCTTGTTTTCCTTAGATTTTCTAAGGTTCTTTACTTTTGAGTGATGAGCTCCTGTCGTGTGATAGGCCAAGATGTAGGGTCAGCCCGTCTGAACTGAGTTGCTTGTAAGCTCTGTATTTGTTACTGCCTTTCAAATGTGATTGATTCTTTCAGGTTGTATCAAGGCAATGTGATCATGCCCAGTGAGACTGAAGTTTTTAAGTCCAAATGTGTTTTAAAAGGGAAACGATTCCACCACTTTAATGCCACCTCTGTGCTTGTGCTGTTTTTATGTCATGTTTTATTAGCACCTTTTGGTTTCTCCAATATATTTAAAGTTTTTTAAGACTGTATTAGGTGCATGTAAAGGACAGTGAATGTAGCTTGCATATACAGTACACAGCACGTTTACACGTGATCAACCCTGTGGGACTCAGTTACATTTATTTATTCTATAATTTCACCAAATGCTGTTCTGTCCCACTTGAGATACTTTCTGTGAACTCTACAATAAAAAATGTTTTTGGGGGAAAATATCTTGACTTTTGTTTGTTTTTGTTTTTACAAAAGAAATGGTGTTGATGAATAATAAGTGTAGATACAGCATGAGCCATTGATAAAGGTTTGCACAGTTGTGTTAGTACACTAGCCTGTTGCTCTAATAAGTAAGGCTGAATGTGGGTGTAATGCCTTTGCATTCACACATTGAAAAAAGTAATACACAGTCATAATCTAAAAATGTACATTAAGAGGGGATATGCTGTTCAAAAGTACTTTTGCAGCTACAACAACATCAGTAACTCTAAAATCTATTAGAAATATCAATGTAAGATTTATTCGCGACACACAGGAGTTTAAAGATGTTGAGCTCTTTGGACTAAACGGTAAATGTACTTGCACCTTTCTAGTCTTCTGACCACTCAAAGCCCTCTTTACAGTACGAGTCACATTCACCCATTGGTGGTCGAGACTACCATACATGGTGCCACCTGCCACACAGCTTTAACACACACACACACACACACACACACAGAGCAATGGAACAGCCATCAGGAGCAAGATGGGGTTCAGTATCTTGCTCAAGGATACTTCAACATGCAGTCTAGATGAGCCTGGGATCGAACCACTCTACCTCCTGAGCCACAGCCGCCCCGACTACTTAACTGTGTCTTGTCCTTCCTGTTTGAAAGCTACATTAACTAATCTGTTAAGTTGTGAGCTCAACTCTTGAGGCTATGTGCTGCCCTGAAGTAACTTTGTACAGTAAAGAGAGATTAGGTCTGCACCAGGTGTGTTGTCAATAATAAATACATGAGAGTACTTCACTCATCCCCAGAAGGCAGACAGAGGGCTCAAACCCTGCAGCACAGGAGCAGTGTCGACTGATAGTCCTGTCATCCTCGTTCTCTACCTAAAGAATTTGTGGCCGCTGTCTTTTTTTTTGTTGGGACTGGACTGACTTAGCCTGTGAACAGTGTGAATATATCCTTCCATCCCATCAGTAATCAAAATGTGGGACATTTGGTACTCACTTTCTGTACCCCTACATTGAACTTTGGGGGTACCCCACTTATAAAGTGGTGTCTCCAGCCTTTCCTTTCCCCTTTTGCTGTTGTACTCCATGTGAGAGGTAAGCGACATTGCTCTCATAGTAATTTCCACTGTTAAGGTCTTTGTAAGTTAATTTTTCATCTTAAACTTCCATCAGTCTTGTTAGTCCTTTCCCTGCTCCTAGAGTCTTCCCTTCACACCTGTTCTGTATTAGTCTGGTTTTCTCCACCCTAGTGTCCCCACCTTGTTGTAAGCCAGTCCCCATTTCCCTCCTTTTGCACATGTCCACCTACTCCACCTGTGTCTCATTCTTGTGATTAGTTTTCTTTATGTTTCCCTTTGTTCCTTGTCAGTTCATGTGCGTTCGTTTTGTGTTCATCTCTGTGTTCTTGGTGTTGTGTCCTGCCTGGTGTCTTGTGTTCTGTTTGTTTTTAGTTTAGTGTTGGATCATCTTTCATTTGGACTTTCAGTTACCTGCCTGTTCTGGATATCTTTTATCTGCTTTACTAAAGCTTGCTGTTGGTTAAACCTTAAACCTGCCTGCTGCTCTGCATTTGGGTCTTTCCTGAACTGATTGCTGACATCTTTAGCCTGAAGTGAAACTACTGGATAGATTGCCACTTTACAGAAATGTTTGTCCCTCATAGGATGAACCCTGATGACTTTCGCAGTTCCCCTTACTTTTTAGAATATCAGAGTCTCCACTTTCCCACCACCTAACACCTGACAGAGTTAGCTCTAATACAGTTGAGAATAATAACAAAAAACTGATAAATACAAACACAATTCTTTTTATATGGCAATTACAAAAAAGTAATTTAAGCTCAAAACTGGTGTCAGTCTGTTGGCTTGTGTTGATATTGACTTGTTGACCATGAGTCAGTGTGTGCAAGACACCACTGGAATTTGACTACTTATACTGATAACATCACAGTACCAGTGAATAAAAGTTTTTTGTTTGTTTTTTGTGGAAATACAATAAGTGTTCAGTATGAGTATATAAAAAGTGTTCAAAAATCAAGTGCCATTTATAATGTAGGATTTCCATATAATACATATTATGTGCAAATGGATGGTACATAAATTACTATCTATTATTACAGTATGTACAGGTGTTTCAAATTAAGAGCCATTTAACAGTCTGTTGTGTCCTCTCAGGATCAGGAGGCTTGTTGGTCTCTGTACTGTCTGTTGATCTCATTGAGGACCACGTCCATACTGGGGTCTTCATCTGCTGTGATTATTCTGTCTTCAAACGGGCTGCCTGTAACACAGCATTACTGCGTTATTTCCATTTTTGCAAATGCACGCCTAGGCTATATGACGGTGGGCTCCTGGCCACTGTCAGCACAGAATCTGCCAAGACCAGGGGTGTCAACATATTTAAAGAGCTGCAGCAATAAAATCTGTTTTTAACATAGTTTGTCAGGGCGATTACTACTAAAATTAAAATATCGTGTATGAATTACTGGCACAATCAGTGGCTGAATGTCTTCACTTACCAATGCCATTCATCTGCTCTGAAGAGTCACTGACGAGGAAAGAGGTGGAGCTGGATGAGTTATTGGACTGGGAGGACTTTGAGGAATTAAGAGATGTCAGTTTGGTCATTGATGACTTCTTCACAGTCTTCTGTGTTGCAGTGCGGCTCCATTCTGTTAAAAGAAATCCCACAAAACAAAAATTGTAACATAATCATTGTGTAATAAAATACCAACAGGCAACTGATGCACTTGAATCAGTTACTTTGAAGGACTAGCTTAAAAAGACCAAACATGTTAAGGTTTTCAGCCAAGTTGGCAGAGTCGTGATCATCTCTAACCTGAGTTCTCTGCTAGTCTCATTTTGCCGCAGCACAGGTACGTCCTCCATTGCCTTCTCACGTTTTCTTTCACCGCACAGTAGAACACAAATATAAAGAAACCTGCAAAACAGAAAGAGCCTTTGTATGTATATCACATGCATACACAGTGTGTCTAAGTTTATTCTGCTAGTGTTTTTGGTCTACTTTTCTACACATTTTGTGTGAAAGATGAGCGCTACCAGACCAAAACTTAATAAAGGATTATTACGATTAATAACTTGGGTGCTATTATTGTAGTTTTAGGCCCTGATCACACAGAAAGCGTTTTGCAGGTTGCAAAATGCGAGGCCCATGGCACTGAGTAGAGGGTAGGTGCTCTAGCTCTAGCTGAGGGTGAGAGGCTGTCAGTAAATAGTTTGTTGGGCACAGGGAAACAGAGGTCTTTGTGGGTACATGAGACCCTAAAAAAGAGGGGGGGTCACAGGGAGTACCACCAGTTGGTCCAGGAGCTTAGCCTCCATGCTAGCTGTTTCCAGACATATTTTAGGATGACTCGGGGGCAGTTTGACAACCTGCTGTCTATCGTCAGGTTGTATAGCTCTGCAACTGCTACCACCAGTTTGTCCTCCATTGTTTGCCAACTGTAAACTTGTTGTTGTGGCTGCCACAGAAGGCCTGCTTCTCAGTTCATCCAATTGAACAATGGGAAAAAAGCTGACGAAAAAAGAGATAAAGTTTTTCCGCACCGAGATGAAGTTTTTCAGCTCGAAAAGTTCAAAGAAAAACAATTACAAAAAGGAGCTCCAGCTGCTAAAACGCTTTCTGTGTGATCAGGGCCCCAGCCATCATTCTGCCAGATATAAGTTTTGAGGAGATCAAGCGTTTGGTTGTATGTGTGAGTGTGTGTATCTGTCTGTTCCCAGTTTATCTCACAAACTACCGGAGCAATCAGCCTCATATTGTGTGTGCACATTTATGACTGTATGCTCCAGGACCTCTTGTAGTTGCAGTAGTTCACAATTGTTTAAAAAAAAGTCAACTCACCTTGCAAGGAGTTAAAGATGGCAAAGAGGTACATGAACGGCAGGTTAAGGGGCCCCCAGGCAAAAAAGGCAAAACCCCAAGTGAGGCCCAGGAGGACAGTTATCCCTGCCACACTGCGCACATCCTGCAGCGTGGTGCGGTGCTGAGCATTGTGAGGGTTCTGCCTCTTTATCCGACACAGCTGGACCAACACCACCACAAACATGGCGAGGTTGAAGAGGAAAATTACGCAGAAATATGCCACCACTGCCACATAGAAAGCAATGTCGTTTTTCAGCCAGCAGCTGTGGGAGAAGACATGGATGAGAATTAAAAGGTTAGTTTTTCATTTTGTGCAGGTTTTATTTCATGTGTCTAATAGTGTGTAGAATAATGTGCATGTAAGGCATCTGTCAGAAGACTCACAAGTCATCACTGGTGCCATCGGAAAACTTTCCGTAGGAGACAAGACCGTAGTTATCCTTGTCAATCGCAATGACAATAATGACCACGATCATCGGGACGCCCCAGCCGACCACCGAGAACTTCAGCATGTAGCGTGATACGTGGCTATTGAAGACTTTCACGAGGGCCACGTACATGTGGACAGCCTCAAGTCCCATCCAGGTGAAGGTGACCAGCAGGAAGTAATGAAGGAACCAGGCAGTGGAGATGCAGAGGCCCACAGCGTCAGGGTAGAGCGCCAGCCACGCATCCACCAGAAAGACCAGGTTCAGCAGCAGCAGAGCCATGCACAGCTGGATTAGGATTTTGGATGGAATGTCCTTCCGCAACTTCCTGCAATGTTCAAATGATTTAGACAACATGACGCATCTCAGTGGACTCTTCTCAGTGAACAATGCATCTACTGTAAAATGTGCTGTGAAAAAAAGATCTGCCTCTTTCTAGTTTTCCTGAATTTTGCACGTTCTTAATACTGCATTGCAAACCAGATCCACTTTTGATCTCCAGAAGTAATAAATGGCAGCCTAAGGGATAAAATAATATAGATCTGTTATCAATTTTTATATATGTTGTGTTTGTTTGGTGGTCAGGATAATCGAGAAGGCCGCTTTCACATTTGATAATGTCTCACTATTATACTATGCTACACTGTGCGTAACAGTTGCTCAGGCAGAATGTTGTTCAACATCACAAGATGAACTGCCATGAAACTGTTATTTAAAAAGTTGAAAACACTTTTTATAATGTGTTAGCATTGTCTATATTACTGACAAAGCCAAGATCATCATACCTGTATGTGAACTGCTATCAAATAATCTCTCCCCAAATGCAGATAAGACCAAGGAGATGGTAACTAGGAGGGGTAAAGGGCAGCACATGCCACTACACATGGGTGAGACAGAGGAACAGAGGGTGAGAACCTTTAAATTTCTTGGTACCCACATCAGCGAGGATCTCACCTGGTTTCACAACACATGGCAGATCATCAAGAAATCCTAGCAGCGACTCTACATCTTAAGAAAGCTGAGGAAATTTGGCATGCCAACCGTTACCCTCAGCAACTTTTACAGATGTACAGTCGCGTGTCCTCACCAGTTCAGTCACAGTCTGGTATGAAAACTATGCTGCTCGGGACAGGAACACCCTCCAGCATGTTATAAAAACTGCACAGCTCACTTAAGGAGCAGTCTTTCCTTTCATTCAGGACATGTAAATGCCAAATAACAGCATTAGCCACTGCAGACAACAATGCATGCTACTTAAGTGGTATTTATAAAAAGCTGGATGTGTGTAATCTATCTTATGGCTCTCGACACTCACCCAAAAGACAAGTATGTGAGGAGGGTGACGGAGAGGAAGATGGCAGAGATTCCACAGCCAATATATGTGATAAAGGTGAGGATGGTGGCCTGCACACGACTGGTGAGTGTCTCTCTGGAGAGGTCCTGTGGGAAAGCAAAGAAACAAGGTAAAGTTACAGCAGAGTGGAAAAGTGTTTACCCAACGAAAGGATGCATGAAAATATAGAAATATGATGATCATCTCACCAGCAGTATAGCAAAACTAGTTAAATGATTGCAGCCACATATTGTCTCATTGTCAGTGCTGTTTCGGACAGAACAGCCTCTCGGATTCCAACCACCTGATCCGTCTGCCGAGAGAAAACATGGATGAATCATATTTTTATCTTGATTTATTTTTACTTATTTCTGATTGACACAGTTGGAAAACTTACCATTTAATGTAAAGTCCCAGAAAACACAAGTAGCCACAAAATTAGCCTGTAGTTTGGGAAAAGACACGAGACAAAAGACCACTATTAATCTTGCGGCATGTTTGTGGCCTGTCTGTATTTAATCTGCTAAAACACATGAAAATTTCACCTTTGTCTTATATTTGTTTTCCCCAGAGAGAATTCAAATTTGATGTGGCTGTGTGCTACCTGTGCCGCTTTACCTTTGTCTATAGATTTAAGTCTGTTAGTAAATATCCCATGTCCTTAAAAAAACATTTTTTTAAACTGACTCACTGGAACAGGCTCCATGTTCTTCAGGTGAATTACAACGTCGTCCTGCAGTTCTTTGATTGACAGGTTGGCCACACTCGCTCCCAGGATCCCACTATTGAGTTTGCGTTTTCCCAAAGATCTGTCCTGCATGACCATTTAGAGTGAACACAGGTTATTAGTTTGTAAAGACAGTGTTGCCATATGTAATTTAAAATATAGTCCATGAGTTTCTGTTAGAGCGCTAATTCAGGGGTGTAAAATTAAAAACACAGATGATTACAGCAACACATTTCTGTATTGTAGTAAAGCCAAGTGTGTCAGAGTTCTTTTGAATGTGACATTTGTTAAATGCATAGACCTGGTACACTGTGCTCTCCTGGTAGAAATTGAACTGGACTCTGGAGACCAGCTGCTGTTGCTCAGAGGTCAAACTCTGTGTGAGGGTGGGGGGCAGCCTGATGGAGCCCTGAGGTATGGAGGAGCCTTTTCTCACACTTCTTCTGAGCCTGGGATCCCCACGAACCTGCAACACACGTGGGACATGAACAGAAATACACAGGCTTAACGACTAGATTTTATCATCATAGAGTTTTAATACCACTTTTTTATTTGGGGCAACTGACACCAATCTGTCAGAGATCATTGTTTGCAATAGCTGAGCTGTAATAGCTCAACCCATTTCTTCTTGGGTGCCACATGTACAAAAACAAGTGTAATCCAGGGATGTACCCGCAGAAATCATATTAAAAAAGTCGTGTCGTTGTGATGAAGGGAAGTAGGCTGACCTAGTTCACCTAATTGAATGTTTCCATGCAACAGAAGCAGAAACCACTTTCCACATTTCTGAAATATACTGAATGCAGCTAACGTCAAGATTATGTATTATTGCAGGTATTTTTTTCCAGACATAGATTAGTGTTTCAAATTAAATTAACTGAATTTATTGTTTACAAGGAATTCCATGTTCAGGTTATGTTGGAGAACTATTTCTAATCATTGCACGTGCAGCAGGACATATAAAGACACTTTTCCAGGACAGGAAAAATGCAAATGGAACAAATACCAATAACAAGGCCTTGCCAGCAAAATACCAAGGTGCTGGAGCTGGAACACATCAATGGAAAGCAGCCATAAACAATTCCTGTCATTAATTACTCCTGTGTGTTTCATGCTGTGACACGTCAACGTTTCTGGTGTGAAAAATGTCTGTTTGCTGTCAATGAGTCCGTTAATGCCTCTGGGATTACTCATCCTCTTGCAAACAATACTTTAACAAATATCAGATAGTTTTAAGTGGGTCCAGATTGTTTTACTCCTTACTGCCTGTTCCAAAATGTGGCTGCAGGAGCTTAAGTTTCAGTTGTGGAAGAAGTACTCAGATCCGTTAACTAAGTAAATGTTTTGCAACAATCTAAAAACAAAAATCAACAAAAAGTTTTGCACTTAAAATCCAAATTGTGCTTTAGGTGCATCAACATATGGGCAGCATTTACAAGTTGAGGAGGAGCTGCTTTATCTACTTTACAAACAGTTAAGTCCAGTGTTTCCCAACCTAGGGGTCAGGTCCCCTTCAAAAGGTCACAGAGGAAAGAAGATGTTTTTTTTTTTTTTTTGCTGCACAAGTAGTCATACTTTGGTATTTTCCATCGGAAAAATTTAGATGGGAAATGCCCTTGTGTTGGAGCTGAAAACAAGGGCCCCAAACAGGACGTTGCATTTTTGTAATTGGTCACAAGACAAAAACCACAGATTTAATCTAAACTAACACTGTATTGTCTTTCCCTCTGAAATGTAGTGGATTAAGTAGCATAAAATGGAAATGCTTAAGTTATGTACAAGTTTTCTAAAATTGCACACAGCACTTGGCTAGAGTACTTAGTTACTAATCTCTAAACTCTGAAACACGAACATCTGCTTTAGAATAACCAGCGTCTCACAGGATCACACTCATCTAAACAGCATCACAAATATTGTGATGTATTACCTATACAACACTTGATGCGGATGAAATAAAGTGGACTGCTCATGTCGTACCTGGACATCATTGGGGTCTGAGATGGAGAAGAATGTTTCCTGAAAGTTGCTGCCATCTGCTGGTTTCACAGACAAAGCCACAGCTGGGGACAAGAGGGTCTGAGCCTCTCCATCAAGGACCAGCTTCAACCCCACTGTATCAACAATCCCTATGATCCTGGTGAAAAACAAAGAAAGAAAAAGAAATGAACGGATATTGTGCAAAATATGAGTGATTATGATATTAGAGATAATTCAGTTACTCTAGTGGTTCCCAACCTCTGGACCGTGGCCCTGAACTAGGCCTCAGAATGGCTCTTTTGATAGTTACCGTTGCTGACCACTGCTCTAAGAAGTCCATTTTTTCCAGTAAGTATATTTGGTTTTAATGGTTTAAGCCTGCTTTTTTTGCTGATGAAAATTAGCATCAGCATTAACATTATCACAGTCAACCATAGACTGTAAATGCACCATGCTAACAAAGTAGCAGCTAGCATCAGGGTTAGCTCCACCCTCTTGTCCAAATATAACTTCTGCCTCCAAAAATCCAAGATGGCGACAGTCTAAGTGGTAAACTCAAGGCCTCCAAATAGGAGTCCACTGAGCAATAGGGTAGATGACTTCATGGTGACTTTGTCCATTACTTTTATACAATCTCTAGTGGTCTAACTTTACATTTCAGTATGTTCAGTAATCAGGTGTGGAGGACAATTACCGCTTGCAACAGGTGCAAAAAAAAAAAAAAGTCAGGAACCTCTGAGTTATACTATTGAATTTCTTTTTTTACTGTACATAATAGAGAATTATAGATAAATTAATCTGTAACCTGTTGGAGGAGTCAGACAGCACCTCAGGAGAAGCACCCAATAGATTACTGACGATACGGACAGAGGTGTTTCCCAGTGCCAGGCTGACAGTCGGGCCTGACAACAGATTCTCCAGCTGGGACACAAGCTGATCCACCTGGCTGGAGTTCAGACTGGACACGTCTCCGGTCAGGTCAAGCAGCGCGTTGGCTTGGCTGTCAGCTGTGGTCAACACAATTTAAAGAGGACACTATAAATGATGTAATAATGATGTAAGGACTGAAACAGAGCTATACACAGTGCTGCTGAGGTGATAACAAACCTGTCGCTGTGACATTAGCAGCAGAGCTGGTGGTGGTGGCATTTAGGGCTTGAGCTGTTGTGTTCAGTGGGGATGAAGTTACATTCGCAGACGGGGTGGTGGTGTTTGGTTGTGCAGTCACAGTTGTGTTCAGCGGAGAAGTTACATTGACGGACGAGGTGGTGGTGTTGGGTTCTGCCGTTGTCACATTTGGGCTGAGTGTGGTTGTCACGTTTGGGCTGAGTGTGGTTGTCACGTTTGGGCTGAGTGTGGTTGTCACGTTTGGGCTAGGTGTGGTAAAAACCCTCTGATTGCACTGCTCATCCATCTGCACAAGCACATTTACTCCATTTGGACTACAAATAAAAAAGAGAAATTAAGATCTTGTGTAAAAGTGTTTAGAAATGTTCATCATCAGGTGTTACATGTTGATCAGCTACGATACAAACAGCTCTTAAATATTGCAATAGATGGGATCATAAGAAGATCATACAAACCAAGTGAGGTTGGGGTTGGACTCTTCTATTGTACAAAAGGAGGCAGGCTTTAGGTAAACTATGTCCCACTTGAACTCCGATTTTAGTGGGTTGCTGTTGACTTCTGAATTTCCACAAATTGCTGGGTGACAAAGAAAAAACACAAATAAGGAGTGTTACAGGATTCCCCTCAGTTATTCTTGACTGTATGAACTGAACTGACTTGTTTCCTTGTATCAAATATACACACCTGCTCGGGTCACCTGTCCATTGAAACTAATTTCTTTCACAGACTGAAACACATTGATCACGGCTGTCGACACATTACAGATAGGAACCTCATGGGCAAAGACTAAAATCACACTGCAGCTTTGAAGACTAGAATTTTGAAAAAAAAAAATCAGAGGTGCACAGGTGTCAGTCACAAATGTATCAGCAAATTAAATATGTTCCTTCAAAGCTACTATATGATTATACTCACTTTGCCTCATTGAGTCCACATGTCACATTGGCATCCTGAGAAGAAATTTTCATTTTAGTCAAACTATCTCAAGCGATTATGTTGAAGTAACACATTAAAATAATTAAAAAAAAATAAAAATATAAATAAATATAAAATATAGTTAAAAAATAAAAAATAAAATTGTATGTATTTTTGATACAAAATATTCTTCTGTGCATTAAAAGATAAAAAAAAGTCCCCCAAAATGCTGTTTGGGCTTGAAAAGTGTCAGTTAGTGCCAGGTGCCGGTTACACAAAACACCTTAGGTTAAGATTTTTCTATCTTTTTACTATTGTTGCTGTTTTTTTTGTTGCAATCAAACATATTTTGTTATTAGTAGTTTGTTATCACCTGTATCATTTTATGTATTGTTCTTTATCTTTCTGTACCTTTGAGTTCTTAATAACTTTGTAAAAGGCCCGTGTGGAGGCTTTAAGTAAGCCCCCTGGGATTTTTGGCCTCTCCCTGCACTGTATTTCATTATTCAATTTTCTTGCCTTTTTTGTGTTTTAATTGTACAAAAAAACAAAACTATAATTATAACTACAATTATGTTTACACTATAGATTTGACTGAATTAATTTTTGTTGCAGTTTCTTCCTACAATCTGGTATTTGGGGATCAAATTTACTTTGTACAATGTGCTTTCTATGATTGTATTCACCCAGAAGTATAATCTTTTCCTCCTCTGACCAATATGGTTTTCTTGTCTTCTTTTCTTGTGTCATTTTTCCAATATCTAACTATAAGCCAACTTTGTGAGAGTCCAAACAAACAAACAATCTCCATGGAAACTTTTACCGCCGTAAAACCTCTTTCAACGCTGTAAATGAGTTAATGTTTTTCTTTAAGGAAACCTTTAAAGGGATTCTGTGCAACTGTGTAAGTCCCTCAGCTATGGAGAAATTAAGCCTCAGGTGTCATACTTGAGGGAGAAAACTTAAGATGTTCTGTGTAACTGGTCCCAAATGTTGTATTTCATGTACAAACTGTGTCACAAAAGGAGAAACTCTGCACAAAAGCCATAAAATTGTACTTGATGCATTTTAGTTTCAGTTTCCTCAATGAAATGCATGACTCAGAAAGGCTGATATCATTTGGATCAGCATTAGTCCAGCAAATAGTCAAAATAATCTTAGCAGGAAATTCAGGCAATATGATCACGCTTTGGTTGCTGATTACCTTGTATTCAGATGCAAGGATGGACAATGGACATGGAACTCTGCAAAGTAACATTATAAAGATTGTTATTTATTTTTATTTGGATTTATTCATGTACAATTTTATTTTTATATGTTTGTAGAATGGCAAAACTCACTCTGCACTTGGAGAGCAGTTTGGTTGCTGTTTAAGCTTATGAATCTGTAAAGATTCAAGAGGTTAGAGTCTGATGCATCAACAGATAATTGCTGTAAAATTGACAGTTAAAGACAAATACTACAATATAAACTTACACATGCACACATAGAATATGTAAACTCACCAGGGACGAGACATATGTAAGGTTCATCTTGCTGGTATCTTTTATAAAAATCTCGAAAGTGTAGTATGCATCTGAAAGCAAAGAATCAATATGAGTTTATATCTCTTTAGATAATAATCTGGTTGTCTTGTTAGGTGATAAAATACTCACCAGTTCCACTGCAGTAAGCAGAGCAGTTGCAGACGTTATTCCCCTTTACTGAAACAGTCAAAGCATGTTAGTTACTGTATTCAAATCTCAGTGTGAGCACAGCAACAGCAAATTTTAACTTCTTTTTGCAGTATTCAACCCGTCTTATTTTTCACATAATGTTTTATTTTTTCATATTTTCATATTTACCGTACAGATATCAAAGTGGTATCAATCTTCTTATCAAACTCTTGCCAAGAAAGCTACAAATGTTGAATTATTTCTTGAATTAATGTCCGAGTTCAAGTGACAATTACTTGGACTTCATGTTATGTGGACATAATGATGTCTTAATGTCTGTTGTGGGTATCAGTGACAAGGGGTTGAGTACTTCCTTTACTTTCTGTTATCTGAAGATGTTTAGGGGAAATGTTCAGGGCTCACCCTCATCACAGTGAGTTGTGTTGCGTTGAGGAATCACATATGCTGACTCAGACTCTTGGCTATTTAAAGACAGTTGAAAAATTAGTGTGCAGCACGCCAAAAAAACTCATAAAATGTTTCAAAAATTTAAAGCAATGACTCGATCGTACTGTATATTTACCCTAAAGATCAAATTACAAATACTGCTTTTCCAAAAAAAAAAAAAAAGAAAGAAAAAAAAAAAGTCCCATGTTCTTGTTAATTTCATGAATAAGCTGGGAGGTTGAAAAGAGGAAACTCAAACAAACATCTTACCATGCTGCACCGGCTTGTCCAGTATAAACACAACTGTTTTCCTCTTGTATATTGCTATTGCACTCATTTTCTAGTCCACCTGTTCAATGACACAGAGAGTTGAATGCATTATGGGAACTCATTAGGTAGGTGAGTTATGGATTTAAGATAATACAACACTCACGGATTCTATCTGCTTTTTTTCCCACCACATGGATGTCAGAGGAAGCTTTACTGGCTGCACAAAGCGTACGGAGGATGCAACACGGGGGGATGCTATGCCTCAGCTGCAGTGTCACGGAGCAGTTGGTTTTTCTGAGGTATAAGGTTGTTGTTAAAAACAGACAGATTCTATACGCTTGTTTTAGCCATTTGAACATTTTTGATATTCCACTTACCTTATTGCAGTCTTTGTGGCGCATGAAACTTCTATTCCCTGTTAGAACATGAATTAATATTCATTAACCCTCTATTCACACACTGTAACCCATAGATACATTTAAATGGTAACTTACTTGATACGGGCCAGTTGTTATGTCATTGGTGATCGCACTGAAAAATAAATTGAGACGACACTGATGAAAAACAGGATTGATTTAAAGCCAGTTTGTATACATTTTGAAAGAAGAGATTTCACATTTTCCCTCTTTCAATCAGGATGACCCTGATGAAGGCCACAAGCCGAAACGCGTCGGTCAATAAAGTTTCTTTCCATACCACAAGTGTTGCTGGAGCTCTTTTGACATTCTTCAGTGTTTCCTCACTCTCCATGCACCTTGTGAATCGGTGAAGTTGTGCCAGAAACCACTTTCTGCCTCAAGGAACATTTTCCCTCTTACAAATAAAAAGTGGAATTCATATTCCTGCTTTATAAAATACACCCAGATATTCTGTTGCTAAAGGTTTCACTTGATCTGGTATGACCGGTAAGGTATGGTGGCTAATGTTAGCATTAGCCATCATACGCTAATGGTGCTGTTCATGTTTTATCTGACTGTGGTTTTATCTGACAGCTCAGTGCTGGGCAGGGGAATAGACTCACTGGGAACTGTGGTGGAGGGGCGCACTTGGAATAAGCTGCATAAGGGACAATGTCAGCCACCCTGTCCACAACATACTGGCCGGACAGAGGAGCAGCTGCAGTGAGCAACTTGTCTCACTGCGCTGCAGGACTGAGAGATTCAGGAGATACTGGATACCTGAAATTCCCCAAGGAGATGAATAAAGTATCTATCTATCTATCTATCTGGAGATTCACCCTTTCATTCAGTCATTCATTTATTTACAAGAAATTGTTGCAGTGATACCTTGTTTGTGTCACACTGTTCCTGATTTCACGAGCTACACGCTCCTTGTTTGCCTGAGAGGGAAGTGGTCTCTTTGTTGGCCTGTTCTGGTCTTCACTGAGAACAGTCTGAGTGATCACTCCGGTGACAGGTAAAGTAGTTGTCTTGATGGTTTCTGAGGCTGTTGTTGTTGCCGTTGCAGTTTTGGTGGTGGTTTTTAACGCTGTTGTGGCAAAAGTAGTCATGGTGGTGCTTTTTACTGCTGTTGTTGTTGCAGGTGTAGCCACTGTGGTGGTTTCTGACGCTGTTGTTGCAGCTGTAGCCACTGTGGTGATTTTTGACGCTGTTGTTGCAGGTGTAGTTATGATGGTGCTTTGTAATGCTGTTGTTGCAGCTGTAGCCATTGTGGTGGTTTTTGATGCTGTTGTTGCAGGTGTAGCCATGGTGGTGATTTTTGACGCTGTTGTTGCAGGTGTAGTTATGATGGTGCTTTGTAATGCTGTTGTTGCAGCTGTAGCCATGGTGGTGGTTTTTGATGCTGTTGTTGCAGGTGTAGCCATGGTGGTGCTTTTTAATACTGTTGTTGTTGCAGGTGTAGTTATGATGGTGCTTTGTAATGCTGTTGTTGCAGCTATAGTCATGGTGGGGGTTTTAAACACTGTTGTTGCAGTTGTGTTGGAGCTTTTTAATGCTGTTGTTGCAGGTGTAGTTGTGTTGGAGCCTTTTACTGCTGTTGTTGCAGGTGAAGTTGTGTTGGAGCTTTCTGATGCTGTTGTTGCTGTTGTAGTTGTGTTGGAGCTCCTTAATGTCGTTGCTGCCGGTGTTGTGCTGTAGCTGTGTAACGTCGTGTTTGCTGCAGCTGTAGTTGTATTAGAGGTCTGCAGTGTTGCTGTCGCTGGCGTCATGAGTGTCGTCACATTTGAAGTGCTTGCAGATGTAGTGTGTGGAGAGGCAGGTGTGGCTGTTGTTTGTTCGTTGATCTGAGATACGCAACTCTGCAGGTTGTTTCGGAACACGTCCTCAAGCTGAGAAAAGGAAAACACAATATTTAATATATGTAATCACAGGATTTATATTACTATTAACAATTAGTCAACAACCAGTTTCCCAACATACCCAAGCAGTGATGTTTGATTCATCCTTCTGTCCACTGACGTCCACGGTGACATCAACATGGTAAAATACTGTCATAAGAAGGAAAGACAGAATGTTGCTGAGGAGACTGATTTAGAAACAGTCAAAATGAATGCAGCGTATCAAAATCCTAGAACCACAGAGTCAGTATACAGGTGTTTTCACAGCCTCTTTTACTCTTCATAACTGGTAAACTGATTTTAAATTTTAATTACATATTTTTTTCCAGCCTTAAATTAGCATCAGCTGAACTTCACAATGCAGTTTTTACACAGACTAGGACGCATCTCTTACATTAAAAATGCCCATATGTCAGGACAGGTACACATGTGCATGTCAGTACTGTTTTAAGGAGTTCCAGTTGAATGTTTAAAGTTACTCTGATTCCAGCTGTGCAAAATAACTAGCTTATATTCAGTCACATATCTTACTTAAGTACAATTTGAATTAGATTTTATTCTCAATATTTCCATTTTGGGCTTCTTTACACTTAAGTAAGTTACTTTGGGATAAAATCTTACATCAGAAACAATATGATGCATCATTATACAGTGGATTTAACCAGTGGCTCTTAACCTTTATCATGTCTAAAACCTTTAACATTAGTTCATATACATAAAGTCACAGACCCCTATATGATAAGATTTTGCAGGGACCTCCATTTGAAAAGATTTTGGTTGATAGATATGATTAAAACCATGATTCTATCATTGTTACGTACAGTTGAGGATATAACTGTGGAGGAAGTGAAACCTAAGATGAGAGTATTCACTCTTACTCACATTGTGAAAATAAACTTTTGCTTATTTTTCTAGGAACCCACTGTAACTTCCTTAAGGGAATATTAGTGTACTCCTGACATGGCAGTGAGTGGGATGATTCTGTCGGCTTTGCAAGTTTACCTGAAGTCTGTGCATTTGTTGTAGGACTGGAAAGAGGGGAAGCAGTGGTCTCATTACAGGAAGCCTGACCTGTTGGGGGAGGAAGAAACCATAATTAGTTTTTGTCAGCACAGAGCGAATGACAAAGAAAAATTCAAACTTCAACTTCAGTTTTACTGTGACCCACAGCCATAATGCTGTATGGTGGACACTAGACATCGGTGTAAAGAATTACTTTATCTTGTGTTTCATTCCCACATCGGCTGACTGATTTGTTGGAGATTTTAGAGACTCATGATGTATGTTAATAATAGCTAAAGAAATAGGGAAAATAAATACACAGAACAGCTGAAGGCTCTGACAAATGATGACAATTGTTGACAATTAATTTTCGGTCAATCAACTAATTCTTTAACTGACTAATTGTTGCAGCTCTATTCTAGTTTTAATTTTGTTCCTTAAAAACAAAAGTTATTTTATAAGCTCAGGGATAAATGGCACTTGTCCAGTGTTTCTGAATTGTGCTCAACTTCCTTCACAAGAAGTTGTAGCATCGTAAAATGTGATAAGGAAACAGGCAGCAGACTAGAATAACAGGTTAAGATATAAATTCGGAGGGAAATTTTACTTATTCACGCACGTGTGTGTGTGTGTGTGTGTGTGTGTGTGTGTGAGACTTGATGAATGCTGAATGACTGGCATGTCAGACATTGCGACTTATAAATAGAGGTGCAGAGTTGTCAGTCCAGATAAGGCTACCAGACGACAGACGCTGCCACTCCATTGTCTTCAAACAATTCTAACCTGTCACAGCTGATGTCATACCGTACCTGCCAAAAGGACGACCAGGAGGAGAAGTATGCACAGCCAGTGTAGATCTTTGACATGTGAGCCTGGCCTCTTCACTCTGTCACATAACAAACACAGTCATTTAAACACTTTTTCAAAGGTATAAATGTCTGCTTTAAGCTTCTTTGTTGTGACTTTTGGCCCTTTTGGTACTTATTGTTACACAGCACTTCAAAGGGATAAAAGAGTGAGTCATACAAAAAACTTCTCAGGCTAATAACAACCACCTCTTCCCACGACACCCACGTCAATGAATGCTTAAGGCCTTTCCTGTGATTATGGCTAAAAGGTTTTTCTCTTTGGTTCTCATCATTCAGTCAATTAACCATATCGTACAACGTCCTGAAGAGATGAATAACGAATGAAACTCTTGAACACATTCCTGCTCAGACACACCTTTGAGTGTAATCACAGTTCATTACAACAGAGCAAACACATTACCTTTATCACAGCTAAAGGAAAGTGCAAACAGCATAGAGAGTGGTACATTTTGCACTGTATAGACAATAAATGTTGGCTTCCATTAACAAATAGTAAATGTTTACTCAGGCGAGAGCTTTTTAGAGATGTTTACATCTGTTATGAAGCTGCGCCGTTCCCATGTACTGTATAAGAAGTTCGGTGGTGGGAGCAGAAGAGGAAGTCCCAAAATATGAAAGAATATTATGAGCTGTAGTGACAAATAACAGCAGTTTTACTAAGGTACAGGTATTGCTAGATTACATGAATGACTTTAAACATACTTGATTGAGTATCAGAAGACAATGAGTGAAGTCAGCTCCTGACATGTAAGAACAAGATGTGTAAGAGCAGCCACAAAGCTGATTGTGATTGAGAGGAACGATGTTGCCTTGTGTAACAAATCCAGATGTGTTGTTTAAGTTTCTGGCAAAGGAAAACTCCACTACGCCATCCTGCTGGGAAGGTTTTCTCCAGCCCCTTGATATAATCTAAGTATCACTTTATCATCACAGTGTTGCTGATGCATTTCAGGAACATCCTTTCTTAGAAATATTATCAGTAACTTCACTTAATACTTGACCTTAAGATCAAACAGTATATTCACAAACAAAGCCAAACAAATTCACAAAAATAACAGCAAGATATTTTAAAAGTTAAATAAGGAAGTAAAAAAAGGGAATTAAATACAAGTTATCTGTAAATATTGGCAAATAATAGATTCAAACCAGCTCCAGCTGTGATTTCTGAGCTGTGGTTTGTAATTAAGGAAAATTAGACACACCACCAAAACCACCACTTTACCTGACAAAGGGGGCAAACATGTGCTGATATGAGGATCCATCAAAACAAATGCCGGGAGCTTTCATAATTTTGTCTTCATTTTCTCGGAACATAACTTCCTGTGGGCAAATTCCAACCTTGAACTAAAAGCCAAACCACAAACATTAAACATGCATTTTCTTCTCTTTACTGATACAAACTTGTTTCTATAGCTGTTGGCTGGCTGGCTGCTGCTGCTGTGTGAATTCACTGTGACTTTCTCGTGCAGGATCAATAGGTGACACATGTGGCACGCCCCTCAAACGTCAACCTGAGCAGGTGAATGTCACATACAATGTCTTTATCCTGAACGTGTCGCTCAACAATCTCCTGAACAGGAAGTAATTTGATTTTACATCACATCACATCACATCACATCACATCACATCACATCAGAAAAGGCCCTATATCATCCAAAATGATTGCTGTGCACCACTGATGTCCCTGTAGGTTTTTTGGAGGGAAGAGATTTATCTTTTTTCTATGTCTGTTTGGCAGTAAAGGTGCGCCTCAGGGTGTGTCTTTACCCTGTGAGTGTTCAGATAGGAACAAGTGTTTCCAGAGTGACACTACAGAGCTAAAACCGTACGGGCATTGAGACATGTACTGTTGCGTCACAAGGAGTCAGCAGCATTATTTGTCTGGCATGTTATGCACCTGCTTTTCAGGACTCTGAATGGGAGGGGCTTGTCTGTCACTGCACTATTAACACACACACACACACACACACACACACACACACACACACACACACACACACACACACATATTTATTTTTTCCACTGTTATGGCTCTTTTAATAACATTTTCTGGACAAGCACTGTATTTAATACAGTTACACCCTGGGTGTGTGTGTGGGTGATCAGTGAGATCATTTTGCAACGTCATAACTTAAGGAAACTTAGAACGCTATACACAATGTTACAATAACAGATATAAAAAGCAACAGGTCAAACCTGTTTTAGACTGAATACAAAATGGATTTGTGTCACAAAAAACACAAAGAGGTCAGCCTGTCAGTCGGAGGATTTATTAACTAAACAAAATGATAAATGAGGAAAAAGATAAACTATGCTGGCTATGAGCATGTAAACAAAGGAATCCTCAATTTTATCCTTCATATCCTGGTAACCAAGAGTTGTGTCAATGATTTATTAACATCAAAACAATAATTAATTAATCCCCTTATAAGCACACCATGTTTGTAAGTAGTACTAAACAGATTTGATGCTGTACCAGCTTGAGATTTCTGTAAATAAGATAAACTTACAGACAGAAGAATAATAGGTGTAGTTCTCTATGGGTGCACCAGGGGGAGCATAAGATAAGATAACCACAACCCAGGTATTCATTTCTGTTAGAGTGTTGGGGGGGAAGTCAGTGATGGCAGAGCTGATCCAGAAGAACCAGAAGAACCAGAAGAAAAGAAAGTTTTAATATTATGATCCTATTTATTTTAGCACAGGTGATACAGACTCTATGCATACTCTCCTCCAATCACACGCACACATTTGCCTGCTGAAATTTGCATAAATGTAGCCAGCCAATCAAGACATGTCTTCCCAAGTATATGTGGAACCCACATATGGAGACATATGATGATGCCTCTTCAGCCAGCAGAATAGAAGCTACAGGACCCCTAGGTAAGGGTTTGGCAACTTTTACTATCAAAAGAGCCCGTTTTTACTACAAATAATAACTAAAAAAAAAAACCTCTGTCTGGAGCCAAAGAACATATTTGAACCCTATAATGAAGGAAACACATCCTACTAAGACTAAATTAGCCAATCAAAACTAGTAATAGGTCCAAATAAGCATTTGATAACATGTTTTACTCCAAGCTTGTTACTCTGCAGTGGGCTATTTATGATTATTTGGGACTTAAACTCTGTAAAGTTGGCGGTGAAAGTAAATGAAGCTGTCCACACACGATTAAATTCTCTCTTCTCCTCTGGGACTTTTACTTTTTTTTGTTTGGAACCTACTGGTAACCCACCTAGGGAGATTTGAGAATAGCCACCACTCTTGTGGTTTGGCAAAATTTGGAGGCAAAGGTGCCAGACCTTAAATGGCTGAAGCACATTTTGGTTGAGAAAATCTTTATTATCATTATTATTATTATTATTAATTTGGTGCATAGGGGCAGAATTTCTTCAGGCCCACAACAATGATGAAATTAAAATTAGAGTGTTTAAAAAAAAACAAAAAAACCGTCATTGATTCCCAAATAATTTCTTTGTCAAAGCCACTAGAGAAGGGCTATAGTGCCGCATATGGTTTCAGAACTGCAGGTTGCCTACCCCTATCCTAGGGAGATGTCTCCATCTGTGCTAACAGATGTAGGTTGCCTCCTTATATACTGTGGGCGCCACACAATTCAGGTAGGTATGTACTGATTGGCCGACTCCTTTATGGGAATTTCAGTGGGTGAATCCATAGGGTCCGGGAGAGGGCGGACCCTGTGTGAGACAGAATAGTCACACTCTACATCATCCGTTGTATGGATCTAAAATGGTCGCTGTTGGTGTGATTTGTATGACAGACTTATGTAAATGTAGACCAGTGGTTCTCACCTCTCTGAGTTGCAACACCCCAGAATAATCAGGTTCGTGTTTGAAGAACTTCCAGCCAGGGGCATAAATATAGACAGTGCAGGCAGTATGGTTGGACTGGGTCCCGTCCCCTTAAAAATCGTGTGATTTTCTATATATGCCCTCAAAAAAGCAAACCTATCTCCATTATGGTTTTCTGTTTTTGTAAAATAGTATCAATCTATAACAAAATGATATGCTTATTCTACATTTAACTATAAAAAACTATTTAGTTAAATCAATAATTTCCTATTTTCTTCTGAAGTTTTGTCATGTACAGATGTGTAATGATGACTGCTGGGTAACATGTATATTGATGTTGTCCAATGTCAAGTCTCTGTTTAATCATGAAACGAGACGATTTACAGTAGCCACTTTCGGGGCACATCTGCAAGCAGATATAACATAAAAGTGGCAGTAAGACACTGTTGGTAAGATATATATGTATATGCCCAAAACTCTTGACCCTATGTGCCTCCATCGCTGTCCTCATGGCATGGATCTCTCTGCAACATTCCTGAACCAAACAGTAGGGACATGACATCAGCCCAGTCTAACTGTTTGGACCACACTTTTTACAAGCTAGTGAACAACATGAAAGCAACTGCTGTCTCTCAAACACATTCAATGAAATCTTTCCTGAGGTGAACTACAGTATTTCACTGGTACAGGCAATGTCATGTAAAAACCATTTCCCAGTCTAACAATATTTTATTTTATTTTTAATATGACATTTTATGTTTTTCTCCACAACCAGCTCGCAACCCCTGGAAATAATCCCGCGACCCCCTTTGGTGTTGGAGCCCCTGATATGCAGTATTTTGGTACCAAATACACAGAGCGATAGAGAAGGAAGAGATTCCCATTAGAGCTTTGGCTCCACACAGTGGAGGCTGTTTGTAACTTCTAACAGTAGGTCATTTTCTGCCTTTGTGCAGTTTGGGAGATGTTCACATATGAGCAGGGGCGCTGCCAGGAATTTTGGGCCCCATGAAAAAAAAAAATATTACATTGGGGCCCCCCTGCACAGCTGTTGTCACCACATATCTAGGACCTATCTAGAGCAGATTTTTTTTTAACTTAGCTGCACATATATGCCAACAAGAAAATAAAGTTGAAATGGAATATGGAATTAAAAGGCCTCATGGAGGTGCTACAAGACAGATCAAGTGATCACTAAATCAATAGGTTTTGAGGTTTGAAATATGGTCATAAGTGACATCAAATGAAAAGGTAGGTATAAATAAGAATGATGCTAATTGGCATGTCATTCAACACAATGTTGCTCACCTTCACTGGGACAGGGAGGGGTAAAGTTATGGGCAGACAGGGACGCTGCTTCTGACAGATATCTGTTGTTGAGTCTGGTAAAAGGGGCAGGGACAACTGATTTAATATGAATATCTTGCTAAACATTTACCTGCACTGATTAAATATAGGTTAAAAGGAGTGAAATGTAGGCTAACATTAGTGTGTAGCTAGCTTATTTCACTATGGACATTAAGCTAACAGGTTCATTTCTACCACTCACAGACTAATTTATAGGCTACCCACCTTTTTTGGAGAAAAACTGGGTCACATATTGACACCCTTTCTTTTGCCTCTCCTCTCTTTCCTTTCTTAATTTCCCTTTTTCTTCAGTACTAGGTAGCATGGTGATGACTGTAGCTTTCTAGGGCAACTGCTAACTGCTACAAGGCACATCACCTTCAGTGCACTCATGCAGGACCAAACCATTTCATGCAGATACAGGGGGGTGGTCAGTCAGTATGGATGTTTACTTTTTTTCAATCGGGATATTTAACTTTTACTGCTAAAAACAAGTAAAAACGAAGAGATCATTAAATCTATTACTATGTGAAAAAAAAAATCTTAATGATGATGGTTTGATAATGTTATATTAATTTTTTACCTATTTTGGGGCCCCTGACTGGAATTGTCCTAACTTTTACCCCTACATGGTGCCACTGCATATGAGTGTACAGATATGAGTGGTGTCAATCTTCTATTCTAACTCTTGGCACAAGTGTGAATAAGTGTATTTCTCTCAAAATATTTAACTTTTCCCTTAAAAAGCTCTAAAGTTTGGAGAAAATGTAAATGAGTGAGTGCTTCTGTGCCGACAAACAACAGACCGGGAAGCACCTGTGCCTGAAACAGAGCAAGTCTGAATGTTTTAATACCCAATGGTCACTTTGAGCCATATTTTAACGTATGATGCCCCCCCACTGAGTCTTTTGAACACATTTCATCACATTATCCATCAATCAGCTTTGATGAGTCTGATGTCCTGCTGGCTTCATGTACCATAGCACAGTGTTATGCAACCAGAGTATAACTGACTTTATGGCCTGTAATCCCCTCTCCCCATATTTTCGCTTTCTATCTATCCAATCCTCGTTTAATCTCTATTTTACATAAATTAGTATAAAATATGGTCAGCTCTGTCATGTTTTGTAAAGCTCCCTTGGTCATGTCATTTTATTGTTCTCATTTTGTATATTTATTTCCTGTTTTATTTTATTACTCACCTCTCCTCTCGTTTCAGATCCTCACTTCCTGCCCTCATGTGTTACCTGCTTCTGTGATTGGCTTCACTGCCCTGATGTGTTTCACCTGTGCCCAATTATCCCTGCGCCCCTGTGTATGTAGTCTATGTGCTCCCTGTTCCCTGTGCTAGTTCCTCTTTGTATCTTGTGTCAAGTGTTCCAGCATCTCCATCTACCAGTCTTGTCAGTTTTGATATATATAATATGGCATTAAATTGTGCAAGGTTTTGAGTATATTGTATTTGAATATTTCTAAAACTATATGATACATTTTGCCCCATGAGGATCCATCCATCCATCTATTTTCATCCTCTTATCCAGGGCTGGGTCGCTGGGGCAGCAGGCCAAGCAAAGCACCCCAGACGTCCCTTTCCCCAGCGATGCCTTCCAGCTCCCCAAGGCATTCCCAGGCCAGACGAGATATGTAATTCCTATGAGAGATATTAAAATATTTTCACTGCTGTCCCACTGATACATTTATAGAATAATCGAGGCATAATATAGAGCAAAACACGTGGCACCAGCAAAAAAAGCTTGCATCCTGATTCACATGCATGTCTGATATTTCCGTGTGTGCCTGCTGTAATCTTTTTTTTTATGATTGTGTGTGCATAATGCCTCCTCAGTATTTGTTTTTAAGGCAATACTTCTGTAGTCCTTTTTTATGCTTAGTCACATCTGCTCTCATCTTACGATCGTCATGGGCTTGCTTGTGTGTGTTCTATACACAGCATTAATTAGCTGAGAAACAATCGCACCACAAGGTCCATTTAGTGGCTGTTCTGGAGCTTTTGTTTGTATTACATGATCATCATGAGCAGATGGAAGTATGGCTTTGATTCTTTGGTATTAAGTCTTTCCTCTACCGCTGTTTCCAAGGTCAATGATGAACTTTAAATCCTCAGCTTTTAAGCCAACGTGGAGGTCAAGTCCTTAATGGATCATGTGACTGCTTGTATGTGAAAGGAGTCGCTCATTTCAGCATCTTTCTGCCCATTGTTGTGGTTGTAAGGCTGCACCTTTACTGTTTGGGTTCACTCTCGGCCACAGCAGGGGACTGCAGATAAAGATCTGGAACATTTACATCACACTGGTTTAAATAATATGTGCTGCTCTAGATGCCTAAATAAAAAATTAAGTAAAGCTTTGTCAGAAATGTTTAACTTGACACACATCTTTCAGACCCTCCATTTATTTTTTAAGACAATGTACAGTAATTATACAGTTTGATGTTTTGTGTCTAATCAAGAAACAAAATAAATATATTTGTTTGAATAAAACCTTTTCTCTTATAAAACAGGCATGCCAGAAACATACGTAAACATCTGCAAAAATAACAGCCATTCAGTGCATCAGCTGATCTCAGATTTTCTCCAAGTTACAACTGGACATTCCTTGAGTAGAAGACATCGTGTGAGATATCTATGCTCATCAGCAGACACTGTGCAAACTTGAGGTCATAGCAGAACAGAGTATTATAAGTCAGCTTGTTGCAGCCTGCGGGTGTTACACTGTATAATGGTGAAAATAGTCAAAGAGAAATACTGTTCATTGTGCTGCATAGTTCATGCACTATGCATACAGACTCCAGTAAATGATGTTGAAGAGCAGGTAGGCCAGGGGAAATATAACTCTGGAGTAGGAGTCGATCATGTAGCTGTTGCTCCTAATGAAGCTGAGGTTTTGTTTTAAAGGGTGCTTGCGGCGCAGCCTGGTTCCTTCTGTGGGTCCGGAGACAGTAGAGTTTCGAGACTGGGTGTTCCTCTCTGTGTTTGGGGTGCTGGAGACCTCTGGCAAAGAAGTCAGGTCAATCTCATTGTCATGGAAACAGCCATCGAACGCCATAGCTTGCGTGGCGTTGAAAGAGCTGGGGATCTGCAGCGATGGAGGCAGAAGAGGAAGGTTTGGCCGTCCAGATGGTGGGAAATAATTTTCAGCGGGGTCAAACATGTCACATGATGATTTGGGAAGATATTCTAGGCCACAAAAATATGAATTACCTTTGCCCTCTTGAGCTTCTTCATCTCCTCCACTGTGGTGAAATAGTTGACAGCGGCATACTCAATGACAGACAGGAAGACAAACAGGAAGCTTGCCCACAAGTAGATGTCTACGGCTTTGACGTAAGACACCTGCGGCATAGAGGCTGAGACACCGGTGATGATGGTGGACATTGTCAGAACCGTGGTGATGCCTGGATACAGAAAGCACCAGTACAACTCATCAATAATCATTTTTTGGGCATTTTTGCCTTTATAGATAGGACAGTTAAGTGTGAAGGGGGGAGAGAGAGAGAGGGGAAATGACATGCAGCAAGGGGCCACAGGCTGGAGTCGAGCCTGGGCCGCTGCGGCAACAGCCTTGTAAATGGGGCGCCTGCTCTATCCACTAAGCCACCGACGCCCCATAAAATAGGTTTTTCAACATTTTTACAACTACAAAAATCTAACCTAACCTCAGCTACAAAAAAGCTCTAAGGAATAAGCTCTACGTCTTTACTTTCCTCAAACCATATCTAACCATGAGGGGCATAACAAAGTGCTGGTATTTGACACCCTGGGAAAGAGAAAAAACTAAATTTTTGTATTAATTTTGGATAAAAATATAGGTCACATGTATTTTTTTGATAAATCTGTCAACACGTGTTAAAAGCCATATTAGCACGTAGTCTCAGTACCCAGAGAAACACGGGCAGGTACGGCCCTCCTGTCAATCCAGAAAGACACCCAGGACAGCATCACCATCAGCATGGTGGGAAAGTACGTCTGAAGCATGAAGAAGAAGATATGCCTCCTGAGAATGAAGTTTATGTAGAGCCGATTGTACCAACCTGAAACAGAGATAAATGGACAGAGAGTGGAGCAGGTAGGGTGGGGAGCAGGGCATAATAACAGCCAGGGGCAGCAGAGGACAAGACAAGCACTGCGGAAATACATCTGCACAGGATTGTGTGAGCTGAGAGTCTAAGAAAGTACAAGATGGACCAATTGGGAGAACCTAGAACTCAGATGAGGTAGTGATTATTTTGTGGGCCAGATCTGTCTAGAGCTGAAGTTATATAACAACCTCTTGGAGCGGATAGGTCCCTACAAGATTATTTCATACTGAGAAGAAAATCTCTTTTGCCCCCTTTTTCTCTTTCTTTCTCACAGAAAATGTGACAGTCGAAGCAGGCAGGGTTTCAAAAAGTGGGTTTAGCAGTCAGTCATACAACTCTAAAATGCTTAAATACTGAAGTATCCCACAGAAGCAATATTACATAATATTTTATATTACTTTTAATATGAGGGCACATGATTATTTCTTATTTTGAAAATGAGAAAACTGTAGTCATTTTAAAAAAGAGCTTAAAAAGCTGAACCTCGTAATTTTTTTTGGAGAAGCTGTGTCAATATTTTTAGGCTGCACCTGATTCTGGTGCGTATCAGCCCATTAAGATGCTATTATCTGTGGTTTTTAGCCTAATAAATGTCTATTTGCATATTAAATGCTGTGAAACAGTTGCAACTGTGTTAGATTTCACTTTGACTTTAATCAGTATTAGGCACAAAACGACATGCTTAGATTAAGGAAAACATAGCCTGTCAACGCTGACTTTTGGTTTCACATGGGACACAAACTCTGTAATCCTGTGTGAAAGTCCTGTGTTTGCTTTACCTATCTACCACACCTTCCCATCTCGACTTTCTCACTCTTCATACTACGTCACATGACTTCTTCCATTGCTCCTGTCATAATTACTATGTCCACAAGAGTTTGCCGCCTAACAATAAATGTTAACAGCCATTTTAGGGCCTGATAATGACCCTTTGGACCTAATAGTAGGTTTGGCAGGCCCGTTCTAACCCATTTCCATGAGGCTTAAAACCACAGATGACAGCCCCTTAATGGTCTTATAACAGATAAACTAGCTGTCTCAGTCACAAAACATTAAATACACAGTATTGTAGCACTGTTTTTTATAATATAGTAGATACACAGAGGGTCTTTCCCTGTTTTGCCATAGGCTACATAGCACATACACAACGCTTTCTCTGCAGTGGAATGAAATAGTTTGACATTTTGGCACTTACATTTATTCCTCTTTTCAGTGAGAATTAGATAACAGGAAGCTGCAGAAGGCAGCCAGTTAATTTAGCTTAGCATAAAGACTGGAAATTGGGAAAAATAACAGCTAGCCTGGCTCTGTAAGTAGGTAACACAAATATGGTGTTCATTAGTGAGCTTTGTGAGCGTTATCTTGAATTGACTGAGGCAGGCAAGCTGTTTCCCCCAAGTCCAGAGAAACACCAGGCAGTGAAGCCAATTTTACATTGTGGCCAGTCATGAAAATACAACTTCAGGGTTTGTCATATGATGCCACTGGACTTTTTTTCACAGACTTACTTTGCGAAAGAGACATCTGTAAATCAGTGTATACATTTTTTAGAGTGTCACAACTCCCTCGAAAGGACTTGTTTCACTACGGAGGTTTGGTCCTATAACATTTGAAAAATCCAGAGGAGCCACATGATTACATCAAATTTATCCCTATTCAAGTTAGCAGAGGGCTATACCAGAAGTTAGCCTCTTGGCTGGCAGAAGTTAACTGCTCAGCCACACTTGGCTGCAGTGAGTTTCTAATGCACTTACTCTATGGGCCCCACAATATTCAAGATCCAGGTAATTTCATACCATGGAAATTGAGCTTTTTTGGCTTAATGCACCAATGAGCAACTTTCATAAAAATGGACAGGGGCCTGCCCTCATCGCTGTATCCATTTCTTTAATCCATCCATGGTTTCACCCTGCTTCTGCCCGTTATGCTAAGCTAAGCTAACCAGCTCCTGCCTGTAGCTTTATATTGGGAGAACAGAGTCAGTCAAAGTCAGTTAATTTAGCTGGAGGAGCTCTGAAAAGGCAGGTTTTGTTTCGTCTGTTTATTTATTTATCTATTCTTGCACACATGAATCTGAGGCCAAAACAAACTAGTCATCATCACACTGTTCTCACTGTTTGCTGCAGGTGTGAATGTGAAGAAACATAATACTGTACAGAGGGATAAACATCTGAAACTCTCCCTTTTTAGAAGAACAGTAGGAGTTTTTGTTGCAGACATTGTATTAAGTTAAAATAAGGAGCTCTCTGGTTGTTCCCAATCTGGGTACAACTCAGAGGGGCCCTCAAAGCTCTAACCTCACATACCAGTACTGCTGTAGAAGGCAAGCCCAAAGGAAGGCTGGAAGTCTTCAATAAAAAACTGAGAGAGCACGATCTCATCAGTCCTTAATGAATCGTTCCCATTCTTCCAGTAGAGCATTAGGTCGTTCTCATTGTAAGCATCTTCAAGAGAGAAGAGAAGGAGGGAAAGGGATTGTGACTCCTTCACATATTACCTCCCTTAAAAGAGCCATGGATGTTTTTCTCAGGGAAGAGGAGGGAGCACACATAAATGGGCCTCCTGGCTCTCCTCTGAGATCAGGATCCATGATTTATCCATGTAATAATTTAAGACTGATAGCGAGAGATAAAGAGGCCAGAAAGACAAAAGATTTCCCACAAAGCAAGTAATCCCGACTCATTTCTGACCAAATTTAAGTTCAGAGCAGCAGAACAGAATGAAAAACAGAATCCCTTGTAAATCCTACATCAGAAAAGCAGACATTTATAATGGACAGAGATTGACCTGATTGAGGATTATGACTTATTTAGTCTGTGCAAAAAGAAGATGGCGGTGGTTACTGTGTGTTGATGAAGTATGAGTATGGTAATGCACTGTCAGCTATACACAGTGTGTTTCTGTCCCATTAGTGCAGCGCTTAAAGATATCTAAGAGTGCTTTTTACCAGCAATACGGATACTGTTTAATAATTCACTTAGTGCTGCATTATCACTAGTCAGCAAAACATGTCCAGCAAGCACTATGTAAAGTACTTTTTTTGTTCTTTTCAAATTTAATGCAATAAAATAGATGTAAATCCTCTAAAAAGTGCTCTGGGTATCCTATCAGGTATTTGCAACGAGAAATATCCAAACTGTAGTGTGATACTCACAGCTCTCCAGCTCCAGAGAGCAATTCTGTGTGTCCAGAGGGAAACTACTGAAGTCCATTGAGCAAAGAGCAGTCACAGTGATCCTAAAACACAGCTTACAGTTAAAGAAACACCCATAAATCATAGCAATTCAGCCTCAGCAGCTGTGTTCAGAGAAAATGTTAGAGGCTACTTGAATTGAGCTGCACACATTCACCTCAGTCAACCACAGTAAGATGTCAGAAATGGCACAAAACATAACTACAGGACTGATTTTTAACAGTCATGGTGGTGGATGGTGACATGAACTGATCATTCACTAACTGGGTCTGTGCCTATAGGCTCTTTGGCTGCAGCAAGCCATTAGTGATGACACCATGTTGTTGACATCTGTGGCTGAAATGGATATGATGAAAGTGGTCTGAAAGCTTCTCATATTCCTTTCAGGCTCTGCAGGCTAAACCTTTCATTAATAATCCATTGCATTGTTTTATATTTCGATTAACCTTCTTTTAAAAACTCATACTTAAATCATGATTTAAATTAGATTTATATGCACAGGTACGGTTGAAATGAGACAATGTAACCTGTGAAAGTAGATATGACATATTCTACCTCTTACAAATATACAGCTGAATTAAATGAAATAAAACTCACCCTTGGTCATTTCAACATAACCAGGGGATTTGCTGTTACAGAGTTTACAGCTCAGTTCTACTTTCGCTCCTGTTATGCAACATGTTAACACATCACAGACATACATAATGATGTCTTTACAACTGGTGACTGAAGAAAAACATGTGGGAAGTAATAAGGCAGGGACTCCACAAAAACTTGGTGTGTCACTCGGATGAGTGTGGTTTTGCAGGATGCAGCAATCCACACTTTGGCCGGCTCTGTGACCGTCTCAGTACAGGTTCATACTTTACATAATAACCTGCGTGCACCTTTGTAAAAATTAGGAAGAAATCCTGAATTATTTTTGTTTGATTAAAATGAGAAGTTGGACTGAGAGTCAAAGTATAGTTTAGTTTTTGTTTCTAAAATTACATTTCTAAAATTAGGTGACCTAAATTTAATAACACAACACAATATGGCATACAGAATATATTATTCATGGTTCCATACCTTGGTATCTATTAATGCAAGATACTACAGTGAAGAATTCAGAATACAGACCCCCAGCTTAGTAGATTTTAGCTGTTGGACATAATTTAGTACATCTAAATGTCATTATATTTTAGCACTATTTAGTTTAATATATCTTCTATTATGAAGTCATAGTGATCAATCTGAGAATTTATCAGCAGTCAGGTAACGTTAGTTGCAGCTGCAGCCATGCCGGCAGTGCAAGAACAAAAATCTAAGTGGATCTTCTTAAATCGATCATCACAAAAAAAAAGAAATCATTTGTGTTTGAAGTTATAGGTAGGCGTGAGGTCTGTTAAAGATTTAATTTTGGGGTTAAGGCAAATATTAGCTTAATGAACAACTTTTTAGGTCACGGTCTTGCTAGCATGTCCATAAAGTGGGTGACGACACAATGTGAGCCAACGAGGATACGCATCAGACACACCACACTCTGTCTGCGGGACATAAGGCACTGGCCATGGTGGAAATACCAAGTCTTTTGGGGAGTCCTGTAAAGTCAAATTCAATGTGCCATTATCCTGCAGTTACCATTTGTGGCCATAGTGGACGTTGTTGCTGTTCAGAAAAAGTTGGTCTCGCTTCCTACCTTGATGGTAATGTCTGTATGAGCAACATGAAAAATATTTTCTTTTTTACCTGACACTGTAGAGGATATTGCCATCAGGAAAAACCCTCAACATGATGTTCTCCATTGTTGTGTCATGGATAAAAGAACGCTTAGAGTGGACAAAGAACACGTCTGGAACCCAAATCTTCTTCACAAGACGTGCATCGAAGGTGCGACTCTTGTTGCTGCTGGAGGGGAAGGCCAGGCGGTCGTCCTGCCAGTAATGCCTCAGGTACAAAGTCATGGTGAAGTCCTGGAAACAGAACAAGAAACACTGGTGCTCAGGCCCAGCAGAGAAAAGGAAACACTGTATCCTAGCTGAACTAATTGCAGGAATCCGAGAGACACGTACCATGTTGACTTCAGATATACTGTCAATGCTCTCCACCTGGACATCGATGCCGACAGGGATAGCCGAACCTGCAGAAGTCAAACAATGTAATGGATCAGTGTGAAGCAACAGTTGGATTACATCCTGCATAAATCATCTGTCTGCACATCCGCCAGAGATTATTTATGTGTAAATCCCACTGCTGAGCTATACGACATAAGCTACATCTTACACACTGCAGAGACCAAAGATTGGATGACAGTGATGTGCCTGATATCATGCTGGTTCTTAAGCATGACTCAGCTGACAGCTGCATTCATATCTTTTAATGCCGCCTGCATAGCTATAACATCACTGCATCAGTTACACACAGCAAACAGATAATGGTTTATACACAACGCCTTGGGTGAAGCAGTAATCCTTATCATCATCTCTACAAATGTTTTGCTCACACGGGAAGCACAAATAAGATGCAACAAAATACTTAAAGGGTTTATGGATATCTCGCTGTTGTAATCAGCATTTCAATTTCTGGATGAACCAAACAGTGTTATGAAATATCACACTGGGCACTTCAATTTCAGACAGCTACAAAAATTATATGAGAAAATAATTCTGTCGCTACATCACTTTATAAAAACATATAGATTTAGGCCTATTTCAGTGGCATAGTTTTGGTTCACTACAACAAGCTACATGAATATAAATACCCCTTGTGTTACGTAGACCAACAAAACATTCATTCATTCATTCAGTTCTTCATTAGTTTATCTTCTTTAACTTCTTATTTCAGTAAGAGTCTGAAGCCAATCCCAGCATGCACAGAGACAAAAACAATCACTAGCAATCCTGTCAGTGGGCTTTGTCGCAGCCCAATCTGTACCAGAAACCAGATTTGTTCTGCACATGTGCAAAGATGGTTGGGTTCAGGCACTGACCTCAACTGGTTAGGGTCAGGACAGCCCATTGGTTAGGGAATAGGCCATGAACAAGTTGTTAAATCAGCTAAACATTTGTTCTGTGAACTCTACTCCACTAACAAATATAAAAAAGAAAAAGGGTTTCAAGATTAGTCATACTGCTCAAGCAAAAATTCCCACCTTACCCATGTTATGTAACATCAGAAATTTTTTGCTTCTATTGTAGGTGGCAGGAGTGAAATTAGTCATCGTCAACATTTGTTGTGGTTGTGGTTGTGGTTGTGTTGTGGTTTCAAAATGATGAAAAGGACAGTGGGAGAACAATTAGATACACAATTGGATGTAGGCTCTACAAGATGATTTTTTTTCCCCCTTGGCAATTATCATGTTTTTCCCAAATGATGTACACATTTTCAGGCATTCTTTTATCTCAAATGGCTGGGGAAAATAGTGCATATAGCTGCTGTGAATGGGAGAAAAGTCTCCCTTGGGTAACACGCCCCCAGCTCCGCCCCTGCTGTGTCATACACACACGCAATCCACACAAACTTAAAATATTATGAGCAATACTAAGGCTGCTGGAAATTTCAAAGCCTTAGGGTGATGGTTTGGATTTTTTGAAGTAGGGTTGTATGGGGTAATATCCGTGGTCAGTGTGTTGCCTATGGCAGTTGGCGTGCTCCCAGTTTGGAGAGGCGGGCAGGACTGCTGACATGGAGGCTAGGCAATGATGAGGTCAGCAATAAAATATACTGTAGCCCTCCAAAAGGGATCTTACCTGGGATGGTCAGTGTCAGTTTGGGTGTACACTATATTGTAAGTATATGCACAGTTCACATGTACAGAAGGGTTCAGAGCCATAAAACAAACTAATGATCTTCATAGCTATACATGGCTGTGTCACCTGTGTAACCAGCCCATTATGAACCAGTGCAACAGAGAGGTTCACTTGGACATCTGCAGGCGCAGCAGTTTACATACATATACCCAAGAAACTAAAATGTCACAATAAATATCACCATATTGTACTATGACATAAATATCCATTGTAGTACATAGCTATTCCTTCTGTTATTGTCCAGTGGCAGAATGCTGTAAACGTATGATGTGTACCATAAACACTTTGTTCTCTCTGTGCCATTATCTAATGAAGGTACGATTACAGTAGGGTAGTGAAGTGTGAGGGATTATATTGGGCAGGTAGGATCCTGGTGGTAAAGACCCAGTGGTGCAGTGGAGGATATACACAGGTATATAGGCTAACCACCTCTTGTTCCTGCCGAATACAATATACCCACCTATCAGCCAAAAAGTCAATAGAGTATACTGTATAGAAGAGTATAGACTTCCTACTGGGCAACCTACCCATCTACCTATAGTACACGCACCTCGTCAACTACCACTACACCAATGTAAAGGTTTGTTCCTTTTTTACAATATTAGTTATCTGAGGTTTTTGATGGGCATGTCCAGTACCAACAAAGAGCAACTGCAGTGAGAAGCCAAAGGTACAAGACTGTAAACGCAAATTTGTGGGACTACAAGGAGCAAGGCAGTACGTTACAATCCAACACATTTGTTTTTGCTTGTGCCGGAATTACCCATGATTCAGTTGGTGGAAAAAGTCAACTCAAGGACAGTCAGTTAATTGGCTCAGTTGAGTTTAGGAGGAGAAAAATCTTTTGCTCTAAGAGTCTTCAAAATATCTGGAAGTAAGTCAACCCTTCACCTTCATTAACTATCAATTTAAATGAAATGTGATGTTAGACAAGTAAAGGTTTTCACAAAGCAAATAACTGATAGCAGATTTATTTCCTGGTGTACATCTAAAGCTAGAATGAGAGGAGCTTTTAGAGTTCAAAAATGTGTAAAAAGAAAAGCAATCAGTACACACACCTGTACACAAGGAACAAAGGGTTTCACAAAACGCACAATCCAACCACCCACACTTGGCTAATTTTGTAAGACCTTATTGTCTGCAGAGAAAACATGATGACAAATGAGTTGACACAGTGACACCACCATACAGGAATTCTGTTACGGTCACAAGACAACAACCTGGCAATGTATGCCTGTTTTTCGCACAGGAATGCATATTTGTCTTTAAAAACTGATCATTTGATACAACTGCTCTTACCAACACGTAACTAAACAGCAGGTAAGAGCCATGACTCTTTGGAGGCTTGTCCCCAGAAAGGACTGCTATTTGATTTAATGTTTTAACCTCTGAGGCAGTATTAAACAAAACATCCAATGACAGGACTTAGACAGCCACTCAGCCATACTGAACGTGCATATTTGTCTGATTGTAAATAAATGAATGTTTGAGTTTAATTCAAGGTGACATTAAAAACTAGAACATGCAGTTTCTGAAGCACCGGAAAAACATTCTAGTTAGGTATTGTTTGTTGAATGTCCTCTAACATCAGGCGCTTCCTTTCCCCGCCACAGAATTAGGTTCGCAGTTCAGATTATCTTCTCTGTACTACTGTCTGTAGTCATTGTCTCACACAGCAGACAATCTAGGTCACTAAGGGTTTTTTTTTTTGGGAGGCCTAATACCAAAGACAGCACAGTAACCTACATTAACCTTACTGAGTTGCCAGGAAAACACATGGTTATTAAACATGACAAAATTATAGACAGTAAATAGGGTTTTCTGTCTTACCTCCAAAGCCAGGCCGCATGGCAAAGTCATGGTCTTCAATCCGAAGCAGCTGCTCAGATTTAATTAGCAGAGACTTGGTGCTGTCCAACTTTTTCATCTTAAGATCCACTCGTCTGAGAACCGAGGAGGACACACAACAGCTTAAACTCTTTCTCTGTCTCTGTCTGTCTCTTTCGAACACACTTGAAGCAGCACTGACATCTGGTCAAGGGAGTTAGTGATGGTTAATTGGACTTTAGCGCTCTGATTACAACTCAAAGGCCTTGGTGGAAAGGAAATGAAAGTGCTTTTAGTGATCTAACACAGTTGTAACTGGGTCAGACATATTGTGAGGCCTCTCTTGTGTCTGTTTCATGAGTTAACCTTGCACCTGGATTTTTTTCTTTGCTCTTAGAGGCCTGCCTGTCATCACCATCTTCCTAGAAATCCTCATGAAGACATTAATGTGAACCAAAATGAACTCTTTATGGATGTAAATAGGCTTTTTTCTTAATTGTCCCACTACTGAATAGGTTGAATAAGTCTGAATATCATTTGCCAGTCTTAAAAAAAGCACACATCATACATTCATAACCATATTTGTGATGCTATTTTACAGAAGCAGACAGAAAGGCCTCCCATAAAGCTACAAAATGTAGATACCAGGAGTCAAAAAGTAATTCTAAACAGCAAAAGCAGCTTCACAAATAGAACAAATCAAGTAGTTATACTGTACTAAAAAATTCTCCTTGGCTTACCCTCCGTGCTTCTGTTTGGTGTTCTCCCCGTACTGCTCCTTGTGTCTCCTCTTCGGGAAATGGCTGCTGTTGTAGGTGACGGGCCACAACCAGGCCAAGCACATCAGTCTAAAGGCCAGGAGGGCCACTCTCATGGTTAAGCTGGGGCTGGAAGGACGAGAGGAACCCAAACGTTCCTCCCACTGCGTCAATGTCTCGCCCAGGGAGTGCCACAGCTGTCCCTGTCCTCAACTGTCCCAGCAGCGCTCATTCTGCCCCACTACGCACACACCCAGCTACTTCTGCATTATCCTGCTGTTTCATCTCCTCTGACATGGCGAACATCAGTCAGATATCCAGTGCTTAGCTCCGGTGCACAGGCATCCCCCTGGTTGAACCACTGTGCCATCCCTCTGCTTACGTCTCCTGACACAACATGTTGCTCCGACTCCCCCACTGTCCCCACCCCTTAGATTTAAAACCAAATATCAATTTATTCCTATAATGACAAAGGAATACCATTAATTCCTCTCTAATCTTCTTATCTGTGGTTGGTGAAATCTTTCAGTAACCTACAAACTGGAGGCAGCAGAGGGCGGGGACAGGGATAATACAACCAGCAGTTTCATCATCGTTTCATTCTGACCAGATAAAAATAAAAAGCCTGTAGCCTACTTTTATACACTGCAGGATTTTCCCTCGAGTTGCACACTGCTGTGGTGGTGGGAGGAAGGATCCAATCCAGAGGAGACAGATGCAAGCATATGTCTCTGGGCCACGTCTGCAAACGTTGCACTTATGACTTCTGAGCAGTGATCATTCACAGAATTCCTAAACTGAGGCTTTGAACCGTTTTCATCTCATCTACATGTTAGAAAAAGAAATGCAGTTGTTGTCAGCACAAATCTTACTATGATGGCATGGAAAACATCATCACACAACATGGAGACAGATCATGAATAGACATGAAAGATTTCAGTTTGAATAAAGTGTGTTGACATGATAATGAACAAGTGCAAATCTGCAATAGCTGCAACCACGTATGGGCATGCATCCACAGGTTGTCCCTTTTTGCCAGTTAAAGAGCTATCCTGACCATCCTTTTATGTGACGTCCATGTCAAACTATATGTTTATGATAATGCAGTTTTTTAGCTCCTCACTGTAATGTTTGTCACTTCATCATTTCATGGTCATGGCTATCTTCTACTGATGGACACTGGGCAGCCTCACAAAAAACCAGTAGGCTGACCACATGTAATGTAGATCTGCAGCATACTGGATACGAGTATACATTCAACACGACAGATTTTAAATGTACTAATGGCCATGTGATATATATGTCACAATAAGACATAGGGAGAACGAAAAAAGTAAACTACTAAAGACTGATAGAAATTTGTAATAATTAAAGTGTCATTAAAAGTTATAAGGAAATACTATAAACTCATAGAAACACGCACATTTAATGGTACTGTAGTGAATCAAGAAAGGAATGAAAACCTGGAACAGAGAAACTCAAATCAAAACACAGACAGCGTGACTCCACTGTTGTGGCATAGTCCCTTTAATCTGGGATTAAAGTTGATTGAGGGCAGACATGAGCAATGCCATCTTAAAGAATCATGCACGTGGACCTTGGCTCTCTTGTACATGTGACCCCGCAGCTGCTGGACAGCAGGAAGCCATTCACATGCAGAGGTGACATCTCATCTTTGCCCTCTAGAGGTCATCGTCTGTCAGAATATGTTAACAACTGTGTAGTGTGTTTTTATCATGAACAGCCACATTATTGCGGATGTGTTTGTGCTTAAGTATCAAAATAAAAGCATCCTCATAGACATTGACAAACTTTTTGTTACTTCCAAATTATATAAGTTTTATCTTGAACATTACCGAAACTGAAATCACTGATACCATCACATCCATTTTCTATACTCTGTAATGCCTGTGTAAGGTCACGTGGGTCAAGTCTCTTCCAGCTGGTGCGGAAAAGAAAACATCCATATATAAACAAAAGGGTTGTTCATTCCTGTTTGAGACTTTGTTTAAGCTTGCTGAACATTAAAAATTTGCCTCAGGTTGATAGACTGAATTACGACTTATGTCACCGTGTGATGTCATTCTAAATAGAAATATCTATAGGTTTTCACAAAAGCCCTGACATCCAGACAGAGTGTAGATGATTGTCTTTTTCAGGATGTACAGGACTGTCACATTATTGTAGGAGAAACAGACAGGTCACCTTTTGACCTGTTAAACTAATTTCCTTCATCTTTTCAGCCACTCTTTCCCTCTGCTGAGCAAATCTCTGCATTTGCTGCCATTATGGTAATGGACTACACTTGTATAGCACCACTCTAGTCTTCCAACCACTTAAAGTGCTTTCACACTACATGACACATTCACACACACATTCACACAGTGGTGGTCGAGGCTACCGTACAAGGTGCCATCTCCTATTCGGTAAACATTCACACTCACACACAGATGGAGCAACCATTGCGAGCAATCTGGGGTATCTTACCGAAGGTTATTTCGACATGCAAACTGAAGGAGCCTGGGATCGAAACCACCAGTTTTCCAAATAGTGGTCAACCCGCTCTACCTCTGAGCCACAGCCACTCACATAAGGATGTGTGATTTGCAGGAGCTTCTCCTTTCAAGATAAAATTACTGAACATCTTTTAGCTAGTACGACATAAATGTGAATATAAACAGATTACAGTGGTTATTTTTGTGAACTGTTTTAGAAGAGGTGTTGTGTAGTGAAGCATTCACAAGAGGGGCTGGTTGAACATTTACCTGCCTGGTTAATTAGTCAGTGTTTCATTAGTGTTAGGAAGGATGTAAAGTGGAATCACACAGAAACAGTTCACTGCACACCGATGTGCTTTCACACACATGCGTGCCAAATACCGTTACAAGGACCAACAGCTCAACGCGGGCCGCCTGACATGGCAGAGACACACGGATTCATGATTGTGCTGCTTATTTTCTTGAAGAATTTGTTACTTGCAAACTCAAAAGGTATAGTAATACTCAATCTAATACAGTTTAATTTGCAGATAAGTGATTTATTCTCAGAGGGGAATTAAACAGATAAGATGCTTTGAAGAGTTTCTGCTTTGTGTATCTTTTGGTATCATTATCACTGGTCAGGAAAGTTTAACTTTGCATAATCAAAAGAATTTGATGGTGAAACATAAGAGTGAGATGGTTACAAGAATACAATTGTCATGCAAGGGAACATTTCCTCATAATTCTACCAAAAGATTCAATTCAGTTTGATCCAATTTCATTTAAAGCCCAGTATCACAAATCACAATTTGCCTCAGAGGGCTTTACAGCATACACATCCCTGTCTTTTGGACCCTTGTTGCAGATGAGGAAGAACTCCCCTCAAAAAAACCTTTAACACGAAAAAAAAAAAGATAGAAACCTCAGGAAGAGCAACTGAGGAGTGATCCCTCTTTCAGGACGGACAGACGTGCAATAAATGTTATGTGTACAGAACAGATCAACATAATACTATAAATAGTATTAGTGTATAGTATAAGAGCATTGCATGGATATACAGTTGATTAAATTAATATGTTACAAACAATTTTATGGCTCAGTAGTTAATGCAATGTAATGTCCGCTGAGTATGCTGAAAAATTACAGCTGTCACAGATAGCATTAGTTTGCAGTGATATTTCCTCAGCAGCAGTAAACACAGCTGCACAGTGTCCTCAGCGCAGCAGAGTGTTACCCAGCTGTGACAGCTGCACACATCTGGGGCACTGAGCACTCATTTGGGGTAAAGTGTGACTCTGACTGAAAAAAAAAACTTTATTCAAGCTCAGATGTTTATTAGACAATAAAACACAAAGTACAGAAGCTTTCTCTGTATGGACTTTGCACTTCTCTTAATGCAGTTTCTCGCTGTTTGGAAATATCAGCAACGGCCACACTAATGAAACTCGAGGATTTCTAATTATGACACATTGTCCTGTATTTGTTGTTGCAGCAGCAGGAGTGTCTTTGAGGTCACATGAAAAAGTATTGAAGGCATGAGTAGCAGCGTGACGTCATCAGAAACAAAATGATGTTTATAACTCCTGATCTGATTCTCAGATTTCAGAGTTGTTTTTGAAGTCTGTTGAGTACAGACTCAGACTAAAACACCGCAGATGTGGCTGGAAAAAGCTACAAAAAATGCCTGCAGGAATGTGTAATTATGAAGGAAAACAAGGGAAACAATGGCTGCTGTTTTTGTTATTATCATACTGTAGACTAAACTTAAAAGACAAATTCTGAAACATAAAATTACAACATGTGATACATATCTTAACATACAGTCTTTACTCACTAAATAAATAAAGAGAATATACCTTTTTGACCCTCTTATCTCAGCTGTTCATTATTTGATTTTACATTATATACATTTTACAGTGTTTTACAGGAAGAGACAAAGCTGTGATAGATGATGATGTAGCAATACTTTCATTTAGATCATTACAATTCTCTAAATGTTATAATAAAAAATGCATAAACAGTTCAGTGCTCTTGAGTCTTGACAGTAGCTTTACCATCTCAAAGCCTTATTACCAGACGCCAACGTCACCTGCATCATCCCTGAAGACTGCATCCTGCCCTGCAGCTTCAGACCCACCGGCACTGTGGTGATCCACTGGTACAAGCAGCAAATCCCCGTCCATAGCTACTACTACAACAAGGATCAGTTTGGACTCCAGAACAAACACTTCAGTGGAAGGACTTGCTTGTTCAACTCCCACATCCCTCACGGCAACGCCTCCCTGCTCCTCAGGAGGGTCAAAGTTCAAGACAAGGGCAGGTACAAATGTTACACGAGCACACGAAAGGGCAACCAGGAGATCTTTGTGAACCTGGAGGTGAAAGGTCAGTATAATTTGATGGCATGAAAATCGTGCCTATTTCACTTCTCTCCCCTGTTGTTCTTGGCTTTTGTCTTGGGTCTAAAAGTGATGAATTCAGCACTGATGAAGCTTCGAGTGGTCAAGTGTCTACATTCATAAATTACCCTCAAGGACGTGACAACAAGGTGGAACATTTAGCACTCCTTTTTTTCCCACAACTGCCCAGCAGAAAGGCTCTGAATGGCTGTAAAGCAGTTGGAAAGCAGACAGCAGCTATTAATGGTTGATTGTCATGTTATTGCACAGGAAAGAATCTGTTATATACCCAGATTCAGTTGCTGAAATAGTTTTAAAGAGCTGTTGATTAAACTTGCGCTTCAACTGAGTGTGTTTTTAAGAGCAGCAGGGACGTTTTGCTCATTATTTAAATGCTCTGGCATGAGGAGGAGAACTAGGAAAGAGCATTAATGCATTAACGAAGAGATTTATAGAATTAAAATTGTTTTGGTGCGAGTTGGCAAGTGTTGGAGATATCAGCTGTAGAGATGTCTGCCTTCTTTTGAATATCAGTGGTAATATGGTTGGCAGGGGAAGTTTGGTAAAAAGAAAATACATGAAACTGCTTGAAACAAGTTCTGTGGATTATCTTGAGTAGCTGAGTCATGATTTCTGGAAAGAGACATTGCTGTTGAGGTTTTCAAATGTAGTTTTTGGCACTTTGAGCACCAGCCAAGTACCATCTAGTTCCATTATATCGGAGAGAAGGCAGACATCTCTACAGCTATATCTAACTCCAGCACTCGGCAACTATCATCACAACAATCTAGACAGATTAACAGCACTTCAAGTAAGAGGAAAATATGTATATTTTTTTACTCTCAGGTGAAATGTCCCTTTAATTGTATATTTTAGCAGGATTTCTAACAAATCTTTACAGGAGACTAATGCCAAAAAACATCCACATAAAAAGGGTGTATAAAAGGTTTAGTTTTATTTGTGACCTGCACATGGCAAAGTCCAGTTTTCAAAATAAAAGTTAATATCTTGGTCCTACTTTTGTGCTTACAACAAGAGTCTGGATTCAGTCTGCACTAGCTTATGTCATCTTAGCTATCTGCCCTACTAACGAGGCGACCAGGGCTTTAAAATACAGCGAAAAAGCACCATCTGCAGGAGATTTGTGTGAAAGAGCAGCTAAAGGCCAACACTGTCAAAGGACTGTGTGTGAATGAAACAACAACAACAACCTGCTCACTTCAAAACACACAAGAATATAAGTGTCAGACATGTAAGGTTGTTTATTTCTGGTTGCCACAGCCACAAAATACTCACACTGTTGTCTTTTCTGCTTTTCTTCTAGCTCTCATCCAGTCAGTGAACATGGAGATGACCGATGAGATGGTCACCTGCTCCTCTCACAACATCTACCCTCTCCCTCAGGTGACATGGGCCACAGACCCCCCCTCTGCCCAGGAAGCTCTAGAAAATTCAATCATCAAAACCACAGACCACAAGGGTCTGTTCACTGTGGAGAGCACGCTGAGGATTCTGGGTAATGTCTCCAACTATACCTACTTCTGCTCTTTTATAGCGGCTGACAAGACCCAGGTGTGGACTGCCTCTGGGAAAAACCAAGGTGTGTTTCAATTACACTGTAATTTTGTGTCTGATTCTTGACAGACTAAAGCAAGACAATGTAAATGTGATATGTTTCAGAGAGTATAACACAGGAAGAAGGTCATGCACTGTCCATCCCATGCATCGCCCCGCACAGTCCCCAGAATTTCTCCCTCACCTGGACCTTCACTTCGTCCATTGAGCCCACAGTTATCTTGAGATATGACACAAAAACCAGACACACCTTTGACCTTTGGGAAGGTCAGGCTGAACTGGACCAGGACCTGCTACTTCTGGGAGACGGATCTCTTCTGCTTCACAAGCCAGACATTGAGGAGCACTCTGGGACATATACCTGCACCTTCTCAGGCCTGCAGAGCAGACACGTTGTTCAAACCCATGTAAACATCACTGTGGCATCAATAAGTGAGTATCAGTAGTAGTGGATAGTATAAATCCAAGGAGGAAAATAGAAACAGTTCACTGATAGAAGTGTGTCATGTTTGCTCTGCAGATGTGGACGAGCAGAGTGTGCAGAGGTCGTGGTGGAGCACTGCAGCTTCTGCAGCCTTATTCTTGTTCACCATCACTGTAATTCTCCTTCAATGTGCCAGGAAAAAAGGTATGCAAGATATTCACTCTAGTATTCAAGCCTGTGTGATGGAAAGTATGTGCATGTATCAGTTGTGGCTGTTAAATGTGATTCTGTGGTTCAAAGCTATAAAAAATACTTTTTTAAATTCAGTAGTATGGTCTGCTGTTAGCTTATGGTAATCATATAATGAAATAAAATCATTCAGAGAGCACAAACACTGCACCACTGCCAAAGCTGCGCTATAATCATTTAACATTTTTTGAGGTAGAAAAGTTGTTTACGAGTCAGCAAAACTGCATCTGGATCCAGATCTTCATCAACATAGTGACAGTCATGACAGCCAGTTTGAGGTGAGTCAAACTCAAGACCATTTGAGAGGATCCTGTTACTGTAGCAAAATCTGTTAGCAAAGTAATTTTGCAGGGCAGCTCGTAATTTGACTTTGTTTGCAACTACGCAAACATAATATGTTGAAAACAATACTTACAATGATTTGTAGGAGTGAAGGCAATGGTGAGCAAAGGTGTGGTGCAGTGTAGTTAGGAGGTAGTGGGGTGGTGCAATGGTTAGCATTGTCGCTAAGCAAGAGGGTTCGTGGTTCAAGTTTGCATGTTCTCGCCATGTCACCGTGGATTTTCTCTGGGTAAACCTCCTCCCACAGTCCAAAGACATGCAGGTTAATTGGTGATAATGCTTTGTTGCTGTTTAAATGCTATTTAAATGCTCTGAATGTCACACAAACTACCTTCAAGTGCTTCTAAATAGCAATATGGTGGCACTGTCTGCACCAAAACCTCATCAGTTTTCTAAGCTGATTGTCAAAATTGTAACTGAATTAAAATGAAATAAAAACTAAAGCAGTTTTGAGATATCCTGCCCACTAACAAACAAGCAAATTGGGTCATAAACAGCCTAAGTGGTGGAAACAATGCTGTCGCAAATTCAGCTGCACAATTCAATATTGACAAATTGAAAAATCTGATTATGTATTGCCCAATGTCACATGCAGTAAATTTCTTCTCTCAAATAACTCATTTTGATTTTCTCTCACTGGTGCAGCAATGGAGACCAGAAGTGCGTCACACAGATACAACGGAGTGAGTTTTGTTGTAGGTGGGATTCACAAAGGTGTGAACACCTCGGCTTCATACATAATTGAAGAACATGGAGTTGAGTGCAACAGTGCACAGCTACAGTTTGAAGCACAGGATGAAGTGACGGGCAGTACGCCAAACACAGCGGAGGACTGTGCTGTGGCTTCACCACCAGGCACTGAAATAGAACAAGAGGAAAAGCCAGTAGGACCACCTGCAGAGGGAAATGATGGGTCACAATCCAGCAGTCAAGAGAGGGATGGATTTGGAAACACTGAGCCTGGGCTTCATACATCATGAACTTAACGTGATTAAATCATCTGACCATAAGTGAGCAACACACAGTGGAGGATAATGCACGTATAAACTCCAACAGACAGACCAATCACGATTAAATAGACTGGTGTCTGTAAAATTCTTTGAGGGTGCTCCTCGTCATAATGTGATATACTGTGAACAACTATTATTATTATTATTAACATTAAGTGTAAGCTTGTTTTCCTGCCTTTAAAATAAAAAGAAACTTACTGCAAGCCTTTTTTAGTTGCGTTTTTTGTTGGTGATAATCAGGTTTTTCTACAGAAAGTAAAGATTTGCTTTCTGCTATGTGTCATCTTTATCATTCAAGGTTGTGCTGCTTTATTTCAGAGCGCATAAATATGTCTCTAAGGAGTTCCTCCCACATACTTCAGCTGTTATATTCTCCTGGAGGATGAGTGAGGAGGCTCCGGTAAGGAGATGCTCAGCTGTGTGTAGGCATCTATTATATCACTATGTTCATCAGTATACAGAAAAGCAGCAGCTTTCTTGTGTCTTGCTCTGCAGAGTGACTGATTTGTGAAGCCAGCGAAAACCACAACAGATCCGTGTGGATGACAGTTTGATTTGGATGATGAACTTATTGTTACCACAGATAATGACACAATTAAATCATCTGTACAAACATGACATTGTCCAAAGATGTCCGCCCGATGCCTACATTACACCACAGCCATATGATTACAGGCCCAGTAGCATAACAAATACTCAGCCATCTTGTTTTGTGGTTTCAAGTGGGCCTTAAGCCACTTTTCAAAGTAAACCGGTCATCTAGATAAAGCCTGCAAATAGCTGTGATGTGGGTTGTATTTACTGAAGGCTGACATCCTGCTCATTAAGATGTCTTTATGTAGATGAACCATAGGCTGACTCCAAAAACAGCTTCAGGACTGGCTCATTTTGTCATTAGTGGTCACAAGAACTGCAAGTCTTTCAATTTCAGGTGAATAAAGGTTAAGATGGGGGTCAAACTTTTGTGTCCAGGAGCAGGTGAGAAACATGGTGAGGTTCGCCTGAACAGAACACAGTGAAAGATGAACTGACAAAGCTATGGTTCTGTTTAAAAAAAAACATAACAGATCCAGATTCAACACCAAAATTTGCCTGTTGACTTTGGCCTCTTGTGATTGGGAGAGACACTTGAGACTTTTCACGCTGTGACTCAGACCTTCCAACAATTACCAGAGTTGATCGCACACCCACTCCCACAATCCGACACCAATTTCTTCTTTCTTCCATCCTTCGTGCTCCCCTCCTCCCTACTTTTTCCACGGTCTTCACGCAGAATCCCTAAATTCACTCTACACACGGTTTCAGTCTGTAGTTTTTAAAAAATGCAAACACACGCAGCAGTTCGCAGCAAATAGTGGTGTGGCTGCTTTAAAATCTTACCTTTTTTTTCTTTTTTAAACCTTCTTTGGACAGGAAGTGAGAAACATTCCAGCTCTCTATGTCAATTAAATCTTTGTGTTGGCAATAAATTTAAAGTGTCCCACTTTTCAAATGAGACCCTCCTGGGATTTATATGTGTCATTTTATTTTCCTGAAATTGTAAAGATTGATGGAACGACAGAGCGAGAGGCAGACAGATGAGTGTGTGTGTGTTGGTGTGCATGTGTGTGCGTTTTTATGACAAAGACCCCGGCTCTGTGTCTGGAAGTAATCATCTCGTCCAGGCTGCACTCCACAGCCCCCTCCCTATGATGTAATTGGAGTTTTTTGGCATGATGGTTTTAGATTTTCAGTGGGATTCGGGGGGATTTTTCCAAAGTAACTTTTCATTCATTCTCCTATCAGAACTTACATAATCTCACATTTTATTCACTTGGTCTGTAGGCAGTCTGATCAGTTTTGATAAAGCTTTTATTAGATCAAAGAATGATCTGGGTATTAGATACACTCCATGTCGCAGTGTGGGTTATGTCTCTTACTGTAAGGGGTTTTTACTCTCTGGCTGCACAGTAAAGAGGGGGAGTGAAGTTGGCTCTGTTTCAAACACAGCGATGGGGCCTCCTCCCGCCTCCACATACTGCTGAAACAACAAACTGAGAGTCAACTTTTTTTTTTTTTTTTTTTTACAATTTTGAGCGCTGATGCCTTCTTTTGCTTTTTCTCCTTCAGAAAACATTGTGGGAAGACTCTGCTGTGTGAGAACTGGAAAGAGTTTAGGTTTCTTTTTTTTGTGTGTGTTGGGAACAAATTGGCCAAACAGCAAGAAAACTGCAGCCATTGTAAGCAAGAGTACAGTCTGTGACAGTATGTGAAGGTTTAAGGAAGGAGTTGGAAAATGGAGATCAGACACTGTCACATGATGAGCACAGATAACTCACTCAAACCCAGTGGCTCCATGCTGGAATACTGATAACATGACACTGCTGCCTATTGATCGTGGTGAGGTCAGAGGTCTGAATCAGCTGCAGAGAGACAGAAATCTGTGCTGGAGGGCAGGATTTCATTCAAGGACACTTATAATTAAAGCTAACAGGCTGATCATGCTTCCTCCCTTGGTTTTTTGCTTCTCTATACAAGAGCAGTCCTCTATCTGACCAGTGAGGGGCAGCAGCAGCGCCTGATGCTGAAAAGTAAACACACACTCTCTCCCCCTCCTCTCTTCTCCTGGGAGGAGAGCTGAAAGTTGAGGTGGGAGGGGAGAGGGTCTCCTGTCTGATCCTTTGTCATGGGAAGACTTTACTCTGCTGCTTCATACAGAGGGAGTGAGACAGAGAGGAGGACTTCAGCTTCAGCTGCGAAAGAAGGAAAACCCAACTCAGGCTCAACTATGTGAATGGGACAGAGATCAAAGGTTCAAAGGTTGGTCACTTTTGCTTGGTTTGAAGTCGATTAAGTCAGTTCCTGTATTTCTCAGTCAACACAGTGATGCTCCGAGAGAATCATAGGGCTGCATTTTAATTTCTCACTTATGCATGCACAGTCTGTTGACAACTGTAGAGCTGTGAACATGTGCATGAAATTAAAAATGGTTTGAGTTAAATATTTTCTGTAACTCAGGCCAGTGCAAGCTATTGTATAAAAGAAATGTGCAAAAAGTAAAGGGAATTGAGTTTTCAGTTTTCTGGCTTTGTTAGGAGGCTAAAAGGTAGTGCTGTTCACACTTGACGTTTATGACTTGACATTGCTGGAAAAGGACACAACCAATTAAAAACAGATGTGGATGACAGCCAGCAGTGGTTATCAGCGTGTGAGTCTTCAAGCTGTTGACTGCATAAGGCATTGTGTGTTTGTTTTTAATGCATGAGGTTGAATCAGTTGTAAAAGCAGTGTCTTGAGTCGATTAATTGATAAGTTGATCTTAAACAAATTGTAATGTGCTGCTTTTTTTCTGTTTTTATATCATTGTAAACTGAATATTGGGGTTTGGGATTGTTTGTCAGACTAAATAAGATGTGGAGTGTCACTTTCAGCTGCGGGAAATTACACCAGACATATTATAGACCTAATGATCGATCAAGAAAAGATACCACAAGATTGGCCTGATTGATTTCAAAGCTTTTTGCAAACTTTCTTTTGAATGTTTGAGATTTCCGTCTGTTTCTTTTTTTTTTCTTCTTTTTACTTTTCATGGAACTAATCAGTGTGTTTGTCTGGGCAATGACTGAGACAACAATAGTCTGAGCCTTTTGCAACATGAAAGTAGTTATCTTCACAGTGTTACCACACATAAGATGAAAAACATCTTACCCATGACCATTCCTCAAACTGTTTACATCTCTCTCTGTGTTTATAATCTCCATTACCCTGCCGGCCTGTAGTCTGGACGATGCAGTAAAACCTCCTGACATGAGGCCGGGGTTTTTCCCCCCTTATTTTTTTTTTTTAGGAGGTCTGGAGAATGAACTCATGCTGATTGATTGTGTGACTGTGTAAAAGGATACCCTACTTCCTGTAGGCCCTCTCTCCAGACAGCAGGAGCAGAAAGTCTTGGATCAGCCATCTCTGTCTCTCTCTGCGGTGTGTGTGAGTCTGTGTGTGTGTGTGTGTGTGTGTGTGTGTGTGTGTGTGTGTGTGTTCTGTCTGTGGATTCAGGAAAGAGCAATGTCTGACTTTTAAAACCCCTCTGTTGTAACACTGAAACCAATAATATCTTCACTTAATCTGATTTTTCTGAGTTATGACCCATAGTGTGGGGACCTGAAGATGTATTTCTTAGTTTTATTTGATTTATTTCTTTTAGCTTTTTTTTTTTCTTGTAGGAGGGAGTGCGGCTTTCTTTTTGTGCTGCTGGCTGCTCAACATCTTCACCAGAGTAACTGTGGTTGTACTAGTGATGTTTTCATCCTCATCTGATCTATAGATTATGTTTATGATGCCCTGATTAATCATTTACACTCTCTAATGCCAGAAATCTCATCTTTAGTCACCAGAAACCAAAATGAAAAAATAATTTAATTTACAATAGTATGAAATAGTGAAAAGGAAGCAACCGTTGAAGCTGTTAGGATATAACCTGCAAATATTTGTTTTTTTTTCTCAATTAATCAGAAACACATTTAGTTTTATTCTTTAAAAAAGTGTTTAGAAGAAGTCCCAGTCCAGATTGACCCAGCCTGAACCTCTGACTGTGGCTGCTCTCTCAATGAGTCTGAGGCTCTGAGGGAATACTTTCAAGGACTGGTCATGAGCTTTGGGGCTAAGAGACAGATTAAGGTGCAGAGTGCTGCTTTTCAGACAGACTTTTTATTGGTGACACAGAGCCAGGCATAAAAACTTTCCTCTGGATCTGTTTTCCTACTTAGTCTTTAGGAACTTTTTTTTTCCCTTTCCGTTTAAATATGCACATCTGAAATATCTGCTTGAATTGAGGTATTGTTGTGGAGTTGTTAGAGGATACGTTGAGAGACCGCAAGGAATGGATTCAACTTCCTGTGATCTGCGATGTTCTTAAATCTTCTGTCTTTAGATTGAAAGCTGCTGTGTGGTTTTGCAGGAATACTAGTTTGTAATGGTGGAGAGATGAACCCATTCAACTGTTATGTACAGTATTTATTTAAATTCCAGTAGGTAAGATTAGGATGCATCGATTTTGTATGAGGTGTTACTCCTTTTTGATGATAAAGAATTCAGGAAGTTGCTGTTTTTTCAGTCTTGTTGTGAAAGTTTCATATTGATTCCCTCCCTTTTCTTCTTCTCAGGGAACAAAGCACGTAGGGCCCAGCTGAATCCTGAAGCCTCAGATTGAATCACAGAAAGGAGGTCAGTGTGATGAACAGCATGCTTCCTCAGAGGAGCGCTGTCGCCACACTGGGCTATGGCTCAGGTAAGACAACATTCAAGAGGAGTTTTTGTTTTCTTGCTTATATTTTCTTGATATTGGTCACTTTAATTGGGTCAAATCAGCAGTGACTCTCACAGAAATCTACATTTCGCATCTAATATTTGGTTGCATGTTGCATATGCTTTTAATGAAATCCATCCCCTGCCTGTGTTCAAAGAACACAGTCAGCTGAATGACATTAAACAGGACCATTTCAACTGGTTAAAATCATGTAAATTAAGATTACTTAAGTGCTTCATGAAGCCTGGAAGTTTATTGAGTAAACTTTCCTTAACCTGGGACCTAGAACCTGGAACAGCTTTTTTTTTGCATCAGTCTGTGTTCAAGACCTCAAGGGCCTCGGGGTTTTAGTCAAATGTACCTCTTGGAAGAAGCTTCTCGCCTGTATTTTCAGTATTAATTGGCTGAAAAGAGTGTTATCTTTAGGGCAGAATGAGAAGGATGTGTCAGTGGAGGTTTCTAAGTACAACATTTAAAGAGTGCATTCTGACTTGCAAACTTTTTCTTTTTACCTTCAGTGGGTACTGCAGCTGCCCTTAAAAAGTACGTACTGTTGTCACTCAGCATCACTATGGCATCTGACTGACTGACACAACACCACTTTAATACTCACAACTTTTGATTGATTAGTGAACCCAACCAGACAAAAATAATATGAATAACTTACAGGGTAATTGAGGAATAAACACATACTATGAGGTTGCCAACAAGCTGCTTTTATACATCTGAAGAACATCTATTGAAAAACTGCTTGGCAACCAGACCAGGCGTCTAATTGACAGCTCCTCTTGGATACATAATGATCTGGCTCATGGTCCTTATGCTTTTATAGAGTCCTGTGCTGTAATTGGCAGGGGGCTACACACCGCTGCCCAACGGTTGAGGCCCAGAAATGTCCCAAACACAGCAATGTAAGAAAATACAGGCAGAGGGCATTGTGTCTGCAGAGACCAACACCGCCATACACTTTTAGTGGGTCATAAGAGACGATTGAGAGGAATTAAGTGACAGCTAATCTCTATTAACTGCATATGAATGCAGAATCTGTAGGCAACAGGACAAGATGTTGGAAGTGTTCTGGTTTTTATTTGTAATCCATTTACAGTCCAAGTAATACTGACCAATCAGTAGAGTGGGCTTTGGTTGCATGTGGGTAAACAGTTCGTGTGGAGAATATATTAGGCAAACTGCATTGGCCAAAATGCAATCTCTGAACCCACTGGCTATTGTCTGATGCTGATATAGCTTTTTACTTTTATCTGCATTCGTATGTTGATATCTGTTTATAGATATCAGCTGAAATGTTGTCTGGTTTGTCTAAAGTTGCTAATTGAATTGTAAACAAGGACCAGCGCACAGGAAAAGAGATCCAGGCCTGGATATCTGCTGGCCCCCAGAAGCTATATTGTTGTCAGACCAATAACTGATGTGTTCCAACTCCAAGACTACATGGCAGCCATTTTTATGAGGAGAAGATACTAGCTTTATTCCTTCATGATCTCTGACAAAAAGTTAACCACTGTCACAAATTTAAATAACAGTCTAGGCCTAAGATAATTAAGTTTAATTGACCCAGCAAACCAGAATTAATCTGTAAATCCCAAGTTTGTGACAGAGTTTTGTGACAAAGGAGTACAGGAGGTGGACATTCTTCAATATCACAACTCTGTAATGACTCAGCGTCCAGCCACCCATGACTCAGGGCACCGCCGTCACACTGCTTGCTAAGATATTTGGGCTGGGGTGATTTCTCTTGCAGTCGAGACTATGATGCATTCTGGCTTGTCTTGGTCCACCAGCAGTCTTCCATTTTTAGAAGAAGCTTAACCACTGATTGAGCCAATGTTTGTGTTGGGCTCAGAACTGTATGAGCATTCATTCTTCGCTGGTTTTCCCCCCCTTACTCAGCACACGTGTGATAGCTCTTCTCTTAGCTTAGACGGTGCTTATTAAATAGGCTCCATTAAACCTGACTCTATTATATAGCCCAAAAAGGGACAGGACTTCATGCTCTGTCAACTCTCTCTCTTCTTACAGACTGTGTGAAGATAGACCACAGCAGCAGTGGCTCAGTGGGTGGGACGATACTGAGGGGCTCTCGCTCAAAGGCAGAGCTACAGGATCTGATGGAGACGCTACAGCGCAGGAAGAGCGCTCTGGAGGCCAGCTTGAGGGCAGCTGAGTGCAGCCGCAAGTACCTCAGCGTGCCCCCACCTGTTGGATCCCAGTCCACGAGGCCGCTGTCAATCCTCAGCAATACTGATCGGCCTCCATCTGCCTCCAGAACTTTTTCCTACATGACCAGCAGCAGCGTGCCTCCATCACCTCGCCAAGGTGAACGCCAGCTGAGCTCTAACGGCTTGCTCCGTCATTCCCACTCTCGCCACCAGTCACAAGACAGCCTGCTCCTCTCTAACGCAGCAGAGGGAAGCTCTCTGCTCTCCTCTTACGGACCTCGTTCTCCCAGGGTGAAAAGTGGAGCAGCCAGTGTGCCGTCCAGCCCTCGTATGGGCCGCCGGCTCTACTCTCAGGGCAAAGCTGGAGGAGACTCTCGGCAAAGGAAGTACTCCACCGGCTCCCTCAACAGCCTGGGGTTGCATAGCCGTTCTTTGCCACGGCTTCACAACGTGGCAGACCCCCCTGCTCTGTCTTTACCGTTACGACATGCAGTGGGTTCCCACAGAGGAGTGGGCTCAGCAGGGCAGCGGCGCAGTCTCTCCTCCCTGGAGCAGCCGCCAGATGTGACAGTACCAGCCAGCATGCCTAGCACTCCCAGGAGGGCCAGCCTGGCCTCTCTGAGCTCTCTTGGTATAGATATGGACGATCTGGGCTTTGGGGAGAGGAGGTTGTCCTTTGGGAAGGGTGGATTGAGTCCAGGGCAAAGGGTGGGCAGCATCACCTCTTTGAATGGCAAAGAGGAGCTGAGAGACTATCACCAGCACCAGAGAGATGAACGACTCAGGGAGCAGAAAGTGCAGAGATTGGTGAGTTTCTGTTTGAATCTGATTCATCCATTTGACATCTTGTTTGACCTTATTTGAAAGCATTAAAGTTAACATTGTAAAATAATTAAGTATAAATGACCTTTCCACAGGAGTGCCAGCGTCTAGAGACCATCTTAAACCTGTGCACTGAGTTTGGCCAGATGGAGAGAGAGCCGGCGGGCTCAGCTGTGTCTGACCTGCAGAAGATCAACAAGGAGCTGGAGAAGCTGCAGGTGTCTGATGATGAGTCGGTGTTCTCGGACTCTCCCAGCAGCACTGCTCCAGAGAACTGCTTCGGTGCCAAAGCCAGAGACTTCCAGCTTACAGAGGAGCAGCAGGTCAGCCAGCGTCAGCAGAGCGGCTACAGAGAGGCCAGGTCCCACTCACCTGCTATCAGCCTGAACAGCAGTGCCCCCTCACCATCCACCCACCACAGAACCAAAGTAAGAATGCCAAAGTTATTATTATTCACAGTTCCTTATTAACATCAGGTCAGAAAGATGATATGAAGCGGTAATTTATCATTAGGGGAGCAACACAAGTCAGGTACATTTCATTTATGTAGGCCAAAATCATACATCACACATTTTCACTTAAGGAAAAAACCCACAAGTCTATCCACATCCACGTCCTCTTCTTATTTTCATTCCTCCTCTCAGTGACTTCCTCTTACAACAGGTGTTAAAGGGATTGCTCAGATTTTTTGAAGTGGGGTTGTATGAGATACTTATCCATTGTCCACATATTATCTGCAGTAGATGGCAGTCAGCGTGCCCAGAGTTTGCAGGAAGCAGGCAGGAGTACCACCACGGAAGCGAGGCAATGTACTGCTGTGGACGGGGGCAGCAGCAAAACTATTTAGATACTGTATTTAGAATATTTTTACCACTTTACCTTGCTGTCAGACAACCCTTTCCAACGGGGAACTAAAGCCATTTATCACTCTCTTCAAAGCAACCAGGCTCCTTTGACAAAAATTAACTCGTAATTTTATGACTTTCGATAATCTCAACTAACCCTTTAACACACCAAAGTCACAATAACACAAACAAGCTAATAGACCAGCAGTTCCTGTGTTCTATAGGGCAAAATTACTGTTTTTATCAAGGGAGTCTGGCTTTGAAGAGAGCACAGATAAGTTTCACTTTCAGTTCAGTTCCCTGTCAGAAAGGGCTGTCTGACAGCAAGGTAAGTGATGAAAAGATTCTAATGAAGCATAGATTTTTCTAAGTGGCTAAAATACATTTTGCTGCTGCCCCTGTCCACTGCAGTACATCACTTAACTATACTTTGTGACTGCAAAAATAGTAAGGACAAATCTGAGCTTTAGAGACTTTGTTTCCTGCATTCTGGTGACTTTTAGAGAGTGAAAAAAATAATGAGGACAGCACAACAGCATTTTTATGGTATTCTTAATTTTACTTTTAATTATCGGGAAAGAATACAGAATAATTCGCCCCTCTGATGTGAACTTGTGTGATTCTCTGGCATGAACTGATATTCATCAGTTTTCATTAGCTAATTTCATCACACTGTGCGACCACCATGCTCGAAGGAAAAATCGATGTGGCAGATTTTACAAATTCCATGCCCCTCTCCTTAAAACTTTCCGTAATAAGGGGCTATTTTTCTTTCCAGGACGTCTGAAATTTGCTTGAGTACGTCTTTCTCTCCATTATTTCTTCCATCTCTCACACACTTAGGAGGACGAGGCCCAAGCAGCTCTCCTTCGCGTCACATGCATGCCAGTAAAAGGCATTTTTGTGGCTGTATTGTTTCCCAGGTGGAAACAATAGACTTTTAGAAGTGAAGGGCTTATACACGCTGTATGGTACTAGAAACAGGTTGTGACAAATTTTTGTAAATTGGAAGGAATATGTGAGAATTGTGACACCTTTAGGAAACCAGGAGAGGTCATGAAAAATAGAAAAATTGGGAATGTTGTAGTATACACTTAGCTTTCATGCCGGCTTTTCCAAATTGGGGGCTGAAACAACTGGTGGACTCAAACGCATGACTCTGGAGACAGTTTGGGTAAAATAACAGTCTTTACTGGTCAAAAGGTACATTCGGTAAATGGACTCAGTGGAGGCAAACAAATCCATAAGAATGAAGCAGAGGCAGAGTCAATCAGCAGACTAAATCCAAAAAAAAAAAAAAACAAGAAAGGAAACAAAAGGCTGGAACACTAGATACACAAGCAGCTAAGACAAATTGGCACTGAGAGAAAACAAGACACAAACTAAATACTCTGGTGAGGGGAAAGATAACGAGACACAGGTGAGGCTAATCAGGGCGGGACAGGCAATCAGACACAGGTGAAGTCATCAAAGGGGAGGGAAAACACACAGAGGCAGGAAGTGAAGTTATCTGGAACAGGAGATGTGAGTTTCAAAGTAAAACAGGAAACAACATGAATGAATGAAACATAACCTAAGAACTCTGAGCTGTAACGGGGGCACGCTGACGGTCCTCTACTGTATATACACTGACTATGGCTGAGTACTTCATGTAAACCCCACTTCAAAAGATCCGAGCTATCCTTTTAAAGTGTGTGAAGAGGGGAGCAAGCTGACTAATGGCACGCACCCCTCCTGTGGTATGCAGTTTATCAGACTGCTGCTATCTTGCTGATCTTTGTTTGTTTACCTTTAGTAGTATCAGGAAACATGCTTTCCATTTCCTTTTTACACAGTTCCACAGAACACCATTTCAGAATCTAGTCCAGATTACAAAGTTTCCATAAATGTGTCCATATGTTTATTACGTAGGTAATGTGTATAGAATCATGTTCGAGACAGAGTGCCGCCATTTTCCCCTTAAAGTTTAGAAGCAACCAGCAGAGCTGAAAGGGTTAATGTGGTCCAAAAACATCAAATCAACATACATCATGCAGTGACAAATTCTGCTTTACATTTGGTCCACAGTGGATTTGTCTTGAAGGAAAGTGCAAACATATGTGGCATGACGCTCTAAAGCAGACTCTGAGTCATATACTGACACATCCATGGTAATTGAATTTAGTGTGTGTCTTCCACAGTATCATTCAACACATAAACTTCTTTTAGTCGAGCAGATTCCTCTCTATCCTTGGGCTTTCAGTGAGACGTTGTGTACTGTAAGTGTGTGCAGTCGGCAGTTGGTACATTTCCTGTTTATGTGGGTTCTTCAGACACATAAACAGGGACATCACAGTTGAGCAAGACCTCCTCACAGCTTTGATGTCACTACGACTCGACCTCGTCTTTTCTTTTATTTCTGAATGTGTCTCAGCGGGAAGCCTCGCCGTACATACTGAGAAATAAACGAACATGCTTCATTTACAAATATAAACATATTGACTGTATCACATACCGTGATTTAAAGTTCATAGGCTGACCCCCTCCTCCACTGTCCCAGTCCTGGTGTGGCTGACTTACTGTCTCTGTTGAAGCAGTGAGCGGTAACAAGCTAATGGTGTGTCTGGTTTTAATGAAGAAGTCCTAGTTTTGTTTCAGCACTCAGCCATTCAAACTCAGGGGAACAGGAAATGACTTTATCCCACAGAGAATTAGTGTGTGCATGTGTGTGTGCGCACATGCACGACTGTGTGCGGGTAGAAGGCTAGTGTATATGCATGGAAGAGACATGCGTTTTTCCAGATGTTTAAAACTTAATACTGAAACTAAATAGATGGGAGACCTTGTGAAAATCAGAATACAATGACACAGGTATATGTTTCTTATGTGAAGGACACACATTCTAAACACACCTAGAGTTATAGAAATAAGTTTTTCAAGTTGAGACCACCATTTTGCAATATGGCAATAGTGACAGAGGTTTACAGACTCAAAAACCCTCTCTTCCACCATCTGCATACCACAGAGCCGTTTGTGCAGGAAGAAAGCGCACTCACAAACCAGCCTGGGAAACTATAAATCCTAGACCTGCTGACCACATGACTCTGTAACCACAAAACAATCCTCCTGACTCCTAAGAGGAAGAATACCTGATAATGCAGGATCTCTAAATGTGCCCACGTATGAGTATGAATGAATGCTTGTAGGACGTTGGCAGACGATGAAATGCGTGGGAGTCCTTTGGCACGACTGGCATTGGAGTGCACTGATAGAGATTTCCATTACAGCAAGTAGAGAAGAATTCTGCCCCTGTTGTCAGTGATCCAGCTTTGGATGAGTTAAAACAGCAGCTGCTGTCGTCTGATTCTACTGGCAGGCAAATGAGTTTAACAACATATAATATGCATGGAAAAAATGACTTTCTCATGGTGCAAAAACTCTCTGCACTGATTATACAATCACCCAGAGAAGCTACCAGCAATAAACTTTACAACAGGGATTTTCATGTGCAGTTCTTCAGTCTACAGTATGAACGAGTGCTAAGTTAGAGTTAGTGTGCATTCACAAAAGTTGAACTCTCCTGCACAGCCAAGCATTTAAATGGTTTCCTGATGTCACTACAGGCCTTGGAGAGCGTGCAGCTGAAACAGGAAGTAACGCATATAGAGGAAGAGAGGATTCAAGTTTTGAACAACATAGAGGAGCTGGAGCAGAAGATCAAAGACTTGGACAACCAGATGGAGGAGTCTGTCCGAGAGGTACGTAGCACAGTGCAGTATGTAAACTGACACCTGAAGAGCGTCGTAGTGTTTGTTCTTATCTAGTTTGAGATGACTGATTGATAACCAATGAGCATTGTGCAGTGGTTTATCAATCAAGCTCATAACAATAAAGCTGATGAAGTAAGCTGCAGAAATCATGCATCTTATTCTGTCTGATTATTTAAATTTATTTGACTTTAAAGGGACAGTTCACCCCAAAATCAAAAATACATACTTTTCCTATTACTTGTAGTGCTCTTTTTTTGTTTAGATTGTTTTGGTGTGAGTTGCCGAGTGTTGGAGATATCAGCCATAGAGATATCTACCTTCTTTTGAATATAATTGAACTTGATGGCACTCAGCTTGTGGTGCTCAAAGTGCCAAAAAATACATTTGAAAACCTCAACAGCAATGTCTCTTTTCCAGAAATCACAACTGAGTCACTGAAGATAATCCACAGATCTTGTTGTGAGCAGTTTCACGTAGGAACTATTTTCTTTCTAACTACACCTGCCAACCGTATCACCATGCAGACAAAAGCATGCATCTATTTATACAGTAGACAAGAGGCTTGTGCTCATAACAGTGCAACATGTAAACATTAATGGCGTCCTCCTCGGCTGAACTGTAATGATGAGTAGCTTGCTCAGTAGTGCTAGGTGAGCTTGCAGTCGATGCATACTTCCTTCTGGGCAGTGATAGAGTTAATGTGTGTAGTTAGGTAGATGGAAAAAAGTTCCAACATGAAACTGCTCACAACAAGGTCTGTGGATTATCTGGAGTAACTGGGTCATGACTTTTGGAAAGAGACATTGCAGCTCGAGTGCCTTCTAGTTATGATATCTCCAACACTTGGCAACACAGAAAAACAAGACTGATAAATAGCACTACAGGTAAGATTAGAAATATGTGTTTTTGAATTTGAGGTGAGCTTTGCCTCTAAAGTTGACAATAAACTTCTTAGGTAGTTTTTTTACTGTGTGCTGCTGTCTCCTGCAGATGGAGGTGGAGTGCGCTCTGCTGGAGGGGGAGCAGGAGTCGGAAGTGGCCCAGCTGCAAAGGGAAAAGGAGCTTTTGGAGAAACTCAAGGAAAAGATTCACAGTGTTGAGAAGACGAGCCACACTGAGAAGTCACAGGTAAAAATATATAAAATGAGCGAGCCATGTTTGGTTTTGGGCAGACGTATACAGATTCTTGAACACTAAAGCCACAGCTCAAGCAAACGCTCAGGGATCAGCTCAGTTCAACCACAGTTTCCTCTAACACGGGTTCAATTACATTTGCTTTAAAACCCAAACAAACAAATTATGTTTCCAAGAGGAAATGCTTACAGCACCAGATCAAGAGGGTTCATCACAAATTGGATCTACAAAGCAGCTCGAAAGGTCATCTAAAATATCCTTACCTAAAACTGTCCAAATGTGCAGCAGAGGACAAAGAGATGAAATGTAAAAGCATCTCCAAACAAAATGTTGTGTTCTTGCATGTCAGCCGGTTAGTTGACTTTCTCTGCTGCAGTCTTCTTCTGGTAATCCACTAAGCAGAGCAACTAAAATACAGTACAATACATGGCAGTCTATTCTGTATACTCCAGTATTAGCTCATATTATCACTGAGATTCACAGAAGAACCAAATACCTCAGTTCTCATTTTCACCTGTGCAGTCTTTTTTTTTTTTTTTTTTGCACCTTTTTATCCCTCTTGACCTTGTTCTGTGTAATCCCGGATTCCTTCCTTTACTTCCTGTCTCACATTCACAACTTCTGATTTTGCCCTGGTATCCCTTACACCCACATTTGGGAAGGGGCCCAAATAGTTACCATGTGTAAAAAAAAAAAGAGTTAGCACATCTGACGTCAATTTGGAAAACTATAATCACCTGAAACCTGACATCACTTGGAAGGACACAAAAATTTAACACTTATTACGTTGTCCAAACTAGCACCTATTATATATCGCTCTTAAGGAGAAGGTCCATTAAATGCTTAAATGTTATAATGAGCTGAAAAATACTGTGCTAAAAACTCAAACTGTTTCCATTCATGGATTTCCTTAGTGGCATGAACAATCTAAAGTTATAGTTATTCCTTTAAAAAGTAAATCCAATTCTTAAACAGTGTATTTTCATTTGTTGTGGATTTGTACTATATAATAGGGTTATTGTGTGTGTGTTTGTGCTGCCTCTCAGCAGGAAGTTGAAGAGCAGACAAAAAGTTTGGAGGATTTGGAGTTTCAGAAGCTGGAGAGAGAAATTAATCAGGACGAGGAAAAAGAAAGTCAGAGCCAAGAGCTGCTGCGAGAGATCGCCGAGTGTCAGCGCCTTACAGTCACACGCAAGGTACGATGAGTGAGGTTTTGTGAGTCTGCATGTAGCATGTACTGCATGTTTAACATCACAGATAGTGCTGGCCCTGCATCACTTTTAAATGTCTTATTTTTTGAGCCAAAAGTATCTACAGTATAATGACTACTGTGGGTATTTTTGGAGCGTGATAAAGTAGGTCTTTAGCATTAGTATGGACTTCTCAGTGCATGTTCCTACCAAAAACACTGTGTCTTGATGGTCTCAGAGGTTCAGGCTCTTTGTCTTGCTCTCAGATTTAAGTAACAGGCCTACAGAAATATCCCTGTTCTCATCTCAGGGGTGGACTTCTGAATATTATCAGAAGTTTAGGTGTTAAATCTAACCTAATCTGTCAAATTTTTGGGGCTTTTTTAAATTACTGTTGTCATTAATCTTACTACAGGTTGTGCATGAAAATAAAGCTGCAAAATTGTGAGATTTGCAGCACAAAGCATGAACTAATTACGAGAAACAGCAATACCAGAAATGGTAAGCATGAAATTCTGTTTATGTAGAGAATTAATTGATTTTTCAATTGAGGGAAATTTCCACAGTGATGGGGCGTTAACAGGGTGAGGGTATACAATTGTGTAAATAAGATGTGGCTGTAGGAAAACCAATATCTCACAAAAATTATATTTGCCATCCCAAAGTGAGAATTTTGCTTTCATTGTTTCTGCTTCTGCTTGATGATAAGCATCAGTCTGCAGTATCTGCTACTGTGACAACTTCACATAATGTTGCAATGTGCTTGTTTGTTGTTACAGGAAAGAATCATGACGCTGAAGAAACAGTCCTCACAGATTACCTTACAGGCTCAGCAAGAGAGGGAGAATTTCCAGAGAGAGAAAAACAATTTGCTCGTCATGCTTCAGAAGGTAAGAAGATCCTTTGCATGCTGATTTGGTAAATATTTGATTTTATTTACTTGAAGATTGTATCCCGATGTCTGCAGGAGAGAGAGAAACTGGTGTCTTTGGAAGGAAAGTATGCAGAGTTATCCGAAGGGCAGACCTTCACTAACAACCCTGTAGCCATTAAAGAGGTAAGTGCTCACAGCTACGTTGATACTTCTCCTTCGTCTCTGTCACGCACTACGTTCACATGCACAAAAGATACTGGTTTTTGCCCTCATTCGGAAAAGAGAGTATGCCTACTAAGCTGTTCAGATGGCAAATGAAAATCAATATTCCCCAAATACTCTTGTTTACATGCAGCCCTGCATACGCAAGTTAACGTGCCCTAACATGTCATTTATCACATCAAAATATAGACAAGTGGAACAGCTGGAGCTGCTTGTCATTTTGGTTCTTTGCATCAAAATAGGATTTTTTCAAATTTTCCTACCACGGACTTGTTGGACCGTGCGAACACAACCTCCCTCTGTCATTCCTTCAGCCACCTTCTTGAAGATGTCGGTGATATGTAGGTGTGTTTCTTCTACTGACCAGAAATGTGGGCCTTTCTTTAGGAAATGCATCTCTACCCCACAGCCATGCAAACTTGGGGCGAGTTGGTTTGTGTAGAACGTATCTATGACAACGCACAGAGCTGACCGTTCACAGAAAATAGGCCATGTGTCGCGAACTGCAGTATACACCCTCAATGAGACGCCTATTCCCAAATATGCTGCGGACATGTCCAAATAATGCTCTTAAAACCTAAATAAAACCGGCATATACAATGTCACTGAGAATTCTGTCATATTCTGAATAATGGTGGATTATTAGTGTGCATGTAAATGTACCCAGTGCCTCTGATGAGATGATCTGTTATTATTATCCTTTCCATCCTTTGTGATTCCTCTGATTTCTGTGATCACGTCAGCACTTGCACTCTCTGAAGGAAAGGAGAAGAAGTGGCAAAGAAAACTCTTCCCACCCGAGTGACAGCCTACCTCATAAGAGGAGCCAGCAGCTCCTCACCCCTTACGGCAGATCCCTGGGACGCACTCTTCCTCCCAAGGTCATTAACTTTATGTCGGAGGTAATCTAGCAGACATTAAAGGTGTAGGACTCAACTTGGTGTTTCAAATCTGAAAGAACGATGAGTATATCTCTTGATGATGGTGCTCACTCTGATTCTGGACTGCAGAGGAGGGGAATTCACTGCCCTCATTACGTGTATCTGGAAGGATTTAAACTTCCCCAAGAGAATGATCCACCCAAACAGGAATTCACAGTTTCAGTCGGGCTTACAACACCCATCCAGCTCAAGGAGTACTTAGCACACGAGAGGAGTTTGTAGTTGTATGAAGGTTGTAGACCCTGATTCTGAACAGCATGTGTGCTGCTGTTTCCTCCTCAGGCCCACTTGCCTCTGTCCCAAAGCTCCAGCTGTGGCAGCGTTATCCCACAAGGCTTCAGCTTCTCCCCCAGGGACCTGACTACCCGCCGCCTGCCTAAAAGTGAGTCAGAGTTACAGGATGTCGCATCTCGTCTGCATCAAATCTATACTGTGTGACCAGTTTAAACCTCAGGCGTTAGATATGTAGGGCAGGAAATGCTCAACTGATGCAATAGTCTGTGGCACCGCACAAAGGGAAACACGTTTGGCCCAAATCTGATACCAAAGACTAAATATTTGTGGAAACAGAATGTCGAAACATTATACCAGATTGGAATTTGTGATTTTGAGGCAAATGACGTGTTTGCACAGCTTGCTCTAAACAAATGACACATGCAAAGTATCTTCATTGGAAATGACAGTACTTGTGAACAATGTGTAATTTAACAGAAATGTGTTATGAGGTTTTAAGAAACTCAAAATTGATCCCTCAAGAAAAGCATGATGTTAAATACTGTAGCATAATAGCCATACAGGGTTTATGTGTGATGTGGAGGATTGAGGATTTGTGTTCAAATGGTTTTTGGAAGATACTGTTGTGCTTCATAAACCCTGATTACCTTTGTCACTGTGTTGACTCAATTAAAGGGACAGTTCACCCCAAATCAAAAATCCATTTTGTTTTTTTTTTCTTACCTGTAGTACTATATATCAGTCTAGATTGGTTTGGTGATTTGCCAAGTGTTGAAGATAGCAGCCATAGAGATGTCTGCCTTCATACACATTTGAAAAACTCAACAGCTATGTCTCTTTCCAGAAATCATGACGTGGTTACTCAAGATAATCCACAGACCTTGCTGTGAGCAGTTTTATGTAGGAACTATTTTATTTCTGCCGAACGACACCCATCAACGATGTGTCCACACAGAAGCATAGAAGAAGCATACACCTAGTCATGGATGAGAGGCTCTCGTTCATGACAGAGTGAGGGGTTAACTCCTTCTTGACTGGGTTGTAACATTAGCTAGCTTAGTAGAGCCAGGCCTCCAAGATGTGTGCCAGGCTTTGAAGCCAGTTTCGTTGTGGCCACACAGTCGAACTGCAATTTCCTGGTTCGTCACGTGATGCCACTGGGCCCAAAAAGACTTTTCCTATCGACTTACATTGGGAAAAAGACGTCTGTATATCAGTGGATACAGTTTTTTGAACGTCATAACCCCCATGAAATGAATCGTTCCACTATCAGGATTTAATCCACTTAGTTTGATAACATTTGACACATCTGAAAGAGCTGCTTGATTTTATCCCCATTCAAGTTAGCGATTGCTAAAGCAGGAGTAGCCCGCATAAGTCTCTGATCTATGGGTAGCAGCATAGACCGCGGAACCGGGGGGGGCAGGGGGGCCATGGCCCAGGTAACTTTTGTACTCTGACATAGAGGGCTGCATTGGGACCCGGCGGGACCCAACGCAAATAGTAATAGTCATTTTGATCCACACTCCACCAGTTGGTGGCGGTAATGGGCCAATTCGCTGTTTGCCAACCGCCATTAAACAGTAGAAGAAGAAGAAAAATAATAACAAGAAGAAGATGTAGCCTAGCGACGGGATGTCAACACAGGAACTTGGTGCACATGCATGAGCGTTTCCACTCCATATTTATTCATAAATGGATGAATATGCCCTGAACCAGCTTTCATACCAATTTGCTGCTTGCTCCACCTGTCTGTCTGTCTGTCTGTCAGCTCCATCTGTCATGAGACAAACATGAAAGAAGACGTGCAGTTTATTGTGTTTCACCGGCGACGAGCTCTCATTACGAGCGACTATTATGCATGTCTGCGCACTCTTTATAACTCACTGTGTGAACCTATGTTGCATAATAAAGATTTGCCCCCTCATAATTTTTAACCGCTCCCTCAGTAACTTCATCCTGGCGCCGGGCTTGCCTTAACCTCAATCACTGCGTGATTAGGCTACATAAAGGTAAAGGTAGAAAAATAGCCTAAATAAATACAGAGGAGGAGAATAGAATATGAAACAGCCTTTATTTCATTAAAAACTAAATGAAAACAACGAAATAGGAGCGCTATTACTGACCAGTGCGTCAAAAGACATGCAGGCCAGGGGAACGAAACAAACAACCCCATGAATCTCTTTATTAATAGCCTATAATATGACGTGTTTTCTCCTGCGGGATGGGAGAAGACACAAAATCAATGCATCTCTATTATTGTGCGGGCATAAATTCTCAGAGTTTTGCGGGAGCGGGCAGGAGTGGACATACACATTGCGGGAGCGGGCGGGAGTGTAACACACACGTTGCGGTTGCGGGCGGTAATGGTCAGAAATTCAGCGGAGCGGGCAGGAGCGTGATGAAGAAAACTGTCCCGCGCAGGGCTCTACTCTGACAAACTATTTTATATGAATAAAAGCCTAAGTTGTAGCCTATCTGTGTTTTTACGAGCCAAGTCACCACACACCTTCACTCACTCTCACCAGCTGCTGCCGATAAAAAAAAAATCCCACTGACTGCTGCATATTGATTTGATATTAGTGTGCCTATCAAGTGCATTGTTTATCAATACATCATGCATGAGTGTCGCGAGCTAACGGCGGGCACTTGCGCTGGCTGCATCTGGGAATATGAAGAGACAGAAGTCGATATCTGATTTTCTTCAAGTAAACAGAAAAAACAAAATGATCAAATTACTCCAGCTTCCACTGTGGCCTCATCTGTGCCTTTATGTATAAATAGGCTTGGCCTGTTGTGTGTGAATGTTAGAGTGGGATCAGAGGGGTTAATCTGAGCAAGCATGTGTTCGTGTTCATGCGTGTACTGTAGATGTAACTGTGTGGCGTCGGAATAAAAAAAGTGCTCTGCAACGTCAGTAATATTGTCTGTTTCAATGCATATGCCACCCCCACCCCCACCCCCTCCGCCATGACTTGAAATTATGGCCCCCCCTAGTTCAGATGCGTTCCGCGGTCCATGGGTAGCAGTACCGATCATTTGGGTAATTTATGTGGAAATTGAGCTTTTTTGGCTTCATGTGCCACTGAGCAACTTTAACAGGAATGAACAGGTCCTACCTTCAACACTGTACTCAGGTCTCTTAATACATCCACGCATGGAGCTAGGTGAGCCCGCAGTAAATGCATGCTTCCTTCTGCGCTGTGATACTGATACTGCCTGGATACTGATGGCGGGTGTAGTTCGGTCGAAAGAAAATAGTTCCTACATGAAACTGCTCACAACAAGGTCTGTGGATTATCTTGAGTAACGAGAAGGCAGACATCGCTGTTACTGGCAACTCACACCAACGCAATCTAGATTTGTAAACAGCACCACAGGAAAGAGGAAAAGTAAATACATATTTTTGATTTTGGAGTGAACTGTCTCTTTAAAAGCCTTTATCCTTCTCTGTCCAGGTTAATCAGTTCAACTTGGCCCAGCTGCTGGAGCCAGATTTTTATGAAATTATGATCACAAGATGTGATTCCACATGGCCAGCCATTAATGAACTGCAACCCTCTTGTTATGATTTAGTATTTTAACATTAGATCATGCATGCTGAGGGTATTTCCACTTTCTTACTGTAATGTTTTCTTCTGTCAGCAGGCAACAGCCATGCACACATGAATGAAGACAGGCAGAGAAGAAGTGATTTTTGCAGCAGGATGGTCTCTGAGCCCAGTGTGTTCTTGGACTCCTTCTACCCGGACAACAGCCAGGCCTCTGATACTGTCAGCGTGGACAGCTCTGACAGCCTGGAGACCAGCTTCTCTGCCTGCTCCCCAGACAATATCTCCAGGTTAGTGAGAGAGCATGATGAAGAACAGATGAAAGGTTACTTTGAAAAGTTTAGACGTTGCAAATTTGGGTGAGTCAGAATAAGGAGAGATGTATTTTTAGAAAAGAAGTTGGAGTATAAAGGCTGCAGGAAATGAGAGATATTCTGAAGAGCAAACAGACAGAGGAAATGCTTTTGGTTTTTATAGAGGATGTGATGCTCTGTGTTTGTGTCAATTGAGAGACAATGATCCACATGATGTCTAGCTGTACTTACACTCCCTAACAAACAGTTACATATAAGTTAGTGAAGTCAGTCAGAGCCTAATTGTGTTCACGGGAAATTGTTGTTTTTAAAGGGAAGGCTTACGAGTTAATTATCAGGAAAGTCCTACGTCATGGTGTTTTTCGAGTCACCTATTTATCCTGCAAATTTAAACAAAGCCTGAAAGTTGCGTTTTTTATTATGTGTTTGTTTATGACTTTGTATTTTATTTTTCCACCTTATCACAGAAATCTGGTTCTTCATGTGTTTGACAACTGGTGTTTTCCATTTTCCATCAGTGCCAGTACGTCTAATATGGCGAAGATTGAGGAGATGGAGCGATTACTCCGAGAGGCCCAGGCTGAGAAGCATAGGCTCCTCGAGCATCGGGTAATATGCCAAACCTAATTTAAAGCTTCTTGTGCATATGGATGTGTGCATGGGCAGATAGCAAGGCAGTTGGCCTCTGGGCATAGATATGCAAAAGGATCCACCACCTCTTCTACACAGGAGTAACACATCCTCCTTGCAGATCCTTTGCATCTCTTTGTGTTTGTGTGTGTGTGTGGTTTGGTCTCTTTGTAGTCATTCTGAGTCTCTTCTTGGTCAGTACATGTTAATATCAGAGACATTTTGCAGGTGAAGGCCGGGGTGGGGCCTGACCTGCCTGATAAACCAGTTCAATAATCCATCCATGGGTATGTGTGTTTGTTGATGGATGTAATTTACACTGTGTAACTTGTGCAGGAGCGTGAGATGGAGATGCGCAGGCATGCTCTAGAAGAGGAGCGAAGAAGAAGGGAGGAACTGGAGAAACGACTGCAGGAGGAGACGAGCAGGAGACAGAAACTTGTAGAGCGAGAGGTGAAGCTCAGGGAGAAACAGAGATCACAGGTATTCAGAATTACTGGCGAGAGAATGTTTAATCTTTTTTTTCACCATGTGCTTCATGTAAATACCTCTTGAACAATCAGATGTTTAATTTCAATGCTTTTTCCACAGTCCCGGCTGTTGACTCGCTACTTCCCTGTAAGAAAAGACGACTTTGATCTTCACGGCCATATCGAGGCAGCTGGACACAACCCAGATGCCTGCTTCCATCTGGCCATCACTGATAAAACCTGCCGAGGCTTTCTGGTCAAAATGGGTGGCAAGATCAAGACATGGAAGAAACGCTGGTTTGTCTTTGACCAGAATCGCAGGACGCTCACCTACTATGCAGGTGAGTCACTCTTTGTTTTCAGTTCTCTGTTGATAATGTGCGGTTTAAGATGTGAGATGCAGTTACTGCAATAGTGATGTCACTTTTTAAGCTATGCCAGCAGGGTACTTTGGATGCTGAGGCCGAGCTTTGATCACAGTGCTGTCGGTTCTGTTTATATTCTCCTCTGCAGACAAACATGAGACCAAGATGAAAGGAGTCATTTACTTCCAAGCCATAGAGGAGGTGTATTATGACCATTTAAAGAACGCACACAAAGTAAGTCAGTTTGTGTGTGCGTGTGTGTGTGTGTGTGTGTGTGTGTGTGTGTGTGTGTGTGTGTGTGTGATTTTCAGCATTTATTGAATGATGCTGACATCTGTTTATTCTCTGCCTCTCTCCCTCCATTTGTCTTTCTCCCTCCCACATGCATCACCTCACCCCTCTCCCTTCTCCTCTTATCCCACTTTTTCTCTCAACACTTCATTCACTTTCGCACCCAAGAGCCCCAACCCCTCACTGACGTTCAGTCTGAAGACCCACGATCGGGTGTACTATATGGTCGCTCCGTCGCCTGAAGCCATGCGTATTTGGATGGATGTTATGGTCACGGGTGCTGAAGGACACATGCATTTTATGGTGTAACTGATCCCAACAGATCAGTATCCACACCACTAAAGTTCATTGGTAAGCGTTGTGTCACATGGGACGGTTGCGGTACTCTGCTTGTATCAACGTTGTGCAGCAGAGCTGAGACTGATGTTCATCAGGTCAACAAAAAAAGAACTTCTGTTTACACTTGTATTATCTGTAGCCTACATGTCATGCTCAAAAGCACACTTTATAATGTAATCATGTATAACAGAGCAAAAGAATGGATATACAGGTTTTATAATTAAGCTATTTAGTTTTTGTTGTTGTTGTTTATGTCGCGCATCATTAAATCTCGCACCAGTTTAGTAGTTACATTCTCCAACCTCAGATTTCCTTAAACAAAACCTCTGCTTGTCTTAAACTCTCCTTGTTATGTTTGGCTTCTTTTCAATTAAAACGTGATCAGGGAATGTTCTAAATCAGGGATACACAACTTGTGGTCCATTTGGCTCACGATAGGGTGCCGGGTGGCCCACTGACCATTTTCTAATTTATGATGAAGATCATTTGATTCACACAGGGAGTTGTTTTTGTACTCTAAATGCAAATAAGGTGTCAGAGTGCATAAAAAAGCATCAGAATAGAGCTTGTTTATAAAAAGCAGTGCCGGGGAGGATCCGACATACATCTGGGCCAAGCCCCGAATGTCCTCAAATCCTAGAAACATGCCCACGTACAACAAACATCACAAGGTTGAAAAAAGGTATTTCATTTATTATATATACTGATAAATATTATTGATGTTTGTTAATTAACTGACCCCTGGCCTCCTGACATTTTGCAAGAGTGGCCCCTGAGCAAAACAAATTGAGTATCCCCGTTCTAAATGATCAGAAACACAACACCTGCTCCACCTCTAAACTGTGGTGCATACTGGTGCTGCTCGTCTATAGCAGATGCATATCTGCCAAACAGCTTTCTATAACCTAGCGTTTAGTCATACATGTATCCGTCATGTTCCATGTTTAAGTTATACGTCCACCTTCTCTCTCGTCTTCTGGTTGGACGTCAGGTTGTATCAGTGAGTCACCACTTCTTTGTTCTTTCTCTAATTAAGATCATACTGTCTGTGTTTGTGTTTGCAAGAATGCACATTTTTACTTCAACTCAGATTTATTATTTCTATGTTGTCACTAATATTCAAATGTCATGAGTGTGAGTATTACTTTACATTTTTCAACTCAAGCATTTTATTGCTGCTGCCAGACTACAAGCATAAGCTGGTCTTGTCTTGCTCATTTGAAGCAGGGCTGAATGTCCACCATTACTATTACTTCAAACCATGTCTCTTTGCATCACTTTCACTCCAGTGAGTCTTAATGTCACATTATGCAAACTTTATTCATGAAGAAGAGGTTATTTCAGGCACTTTTGTAGGTTTTATTGTTATGAATTTTTAGAAATTGAAATATTGTATTCATAAAAGTATAAAATGCTCCCAAATTACAGTGATACTGTGGTACATGCCTGCCACTGTGCAGCTAGCTCCCTCTGTCCATAGTAGAGGCTGCAGGCCTGATGTGATGTGTTACATTTGAGGCCATGTTGTGCAGCAGTGATGCTGTTTTGTACTGCGTCACCCACGTTACTAAAGCATTTCAGTATGCGTTTTCACCAGCAGAGGTCCTCAGTGCAGAGTTATTGCACTGAATGATGTAATGCCCATGGTTAGTAGGCCCATGCTCATCAATGAGCCATATTTTCTAACTCGTATATATCATATATGTGCATTTATCAGCACATGCATATCAAGCTGAAGATTTGCTCTTTGGAAGCAAAGCAGAAATCATGTTCAGGATCTTGAACACAAAATGATTTTTTTTAATCATTTTCTTTTAAATGTTTTATAAACTCCATATGTTTGATCTGTATATTCTTTGACTATTTGTAGCAGTCTGACTGATAATGAAAGATCTCTTTAACAGCAAGTGACCAGCAGCTGTTGGTTTACAGACTACAGAGTGCAGAGGAGGCTGCAGGGCTGACAGTGTTGCAGATGAGGTGTTGCCTTTCTTGGATGCTCCTCAGTGAACGGAGGTATCAGTCCTGTTGACACCTCATCCGCAAACTGTCCTCCGCTGTGAGAGACACAGGCCTTGAAACCAAACAAATAACTGCATTTATATATATTTTTAATAAATTTTATATTTTGTGTATGAAAAATGGTAATTTTAGTCGACTCTATGCTACATTTTTTATGTTTGGCATTTGTCATGTTTCAATATGAATAAGAATAAATAATTTTGATTATGAATTATATTTGTGAAATGGTATACTTTGCCTGTTGAGTTGCACGTTGTGTTTCATGGGCTCTATAAACTTCATGTTAAACAGTGGGAAATTTGCACTGAATGTTTGAGCACTGAAAAGAAGCTTTTTAAATCCCAACATGGCAACATGATGTGTTTTCCCATGGATACAGAGTATCATAGCTTTATTCTTACACGGTTACGTAATGTATCATCATGGGAATCAATAGTCTTATTATATAGGGATGCACAGTGTCCCTGGATTGAAACTTAACTAGGCCCTTAAGCCTCTTAAAGGAACTGACCTTTTCTTTATCTTTAAATTGTCATGATAAGAGCCAATAGCATCATCGCTGTGGCATTTTGCGCTAAATTATCAGCTCCCTGACAAGTATCTGAAATATCTCAGAAACTCAAAGATTTTCTGGGAGTGTAATGTTATCTACAATGTGGTTCAGCCTTTTTCAGAAGAAGCAGGAGCTGTGAATCTCCACATTTTAAGGCTGTGTGACAGCATATTCGTAGGTGTGTAGGATGGGTGACAGAAAATTCAGCAATGTTGTGTTTTTTATACATGGCTGGTTCAGCTCAGGTCACTGCAAAAACAGTTTGGAAGCAAACTGATAACTCAAAATATGTCTCATCATTACAGTGAAGTATTATTATGCTGCTTTAGATTGTTTTAATTCCATAGCTCAATTTAAAATAGCGTGTGAAGTGATAACCTGTCTTATTAGCATGTATAGTGTGAGTGTGCTCATTAAGGCACTCATGTTTTTAAACTCCTCCTCCCAACTCTCACAGCCTTTCATTGGTTGACCTAGTGGGGTTGGCATGGAAACACAGAATGAAGCATGCTAAATTAGGTTCTAAAGAGGCACGTTGCCTCTCCAGAGGCAGAAGCAGACACAAACACATGCAGTCCATAGAAAGCCAGGGTGGCCTCGGTGCATTGTGGGTGCTGTAATTTGTGTAACATATTTGGGGCAAGGGGGCTGGATTTGCACAAACAATCTATGAACAGAGAAACTCTGAGACATCTTACGCAATATTGCTCAAAAGTTTATTCCAACATGTTCCTGTTGTCACTATCACTTAAGGCATGAAAAACACATTGCTGGGGAATGTGAAGGGATGTTGATAAAAGGCAGCATTCACTGAATGCAGATTCCTCTTATGAACTCAGGATACATATAAATCTCAGTAGTTTCCTATATGGAGAGCATTATACAATTTATCAAGCTGTGTCACAATGTGAGCCCTCATAACCAGCCAGACCTCTGCTCTAACAGGCGTGATGATAAATCTGCATGCTGTTAAAGACTGTTTTTCAATATTTTAAACCCAAAATCTCAGGTGTTACTAAGAGGCAAACCTGTGTTGCGTCACAGCCTCAGGGGGAGACTGTTCTTTTTCTCAGGGAGATGCTTTTACCCTCTGTAGTCTGTATCAACACCTGATGCGGTGAAATCCTCGTGTTTTCTCAGGCAAAATGATGGTCCTCTTTTCTCAGCTTGCAGCCTCTGGCTTCCTGAAGTACACAGAGGTCTTTTTGTGTCACCACCGCACTGCTTTTTTTTCGTAAGAAATTCACCCTTTGTCCTTTGCACTTTATTCCTAACAGCAGACTCCTCTTAACGTTACCCCATGACTCAGATCAGCGTCCCATCTTTAACCTGTGGTTTTTCCCTCTCACCACTAGACTTGCTTTTCAACATGTTTTCCTACATTTATAGCCTTTGTGCAACATCAAAGATAGTCTTTTTTTTTTGTTCACGACAGCCTTTTCAGTTCAAATAAGTATCTGTATTGTGTTCTTTCCTGCACTGATATCAAACTGATACTAAATGTCTAAATCAAATAACCCTCTCAGACATAATGCAGCACATCCGTCGGGAGCATTTCACACTAAGAATAGCAATGACACACATTCCCTAACCCTTTTCCTGATAATAAGGTATGCATGTTAAGCGTTTTCCCTTGCAGCTGATTGGCTGGGCTCTCTTGACATTCATTTGCTCGCTTTTCAGGTCAGTGAGCTTTGAGTGTGGATGATGTTGGAATGATGTTCCTACAGTATGAGGACACTCTGAGCCCAGGCTGTAGTAAGACGGTGAGTCACAGTGGGGATTTGTCAGTGAAAATATAGAATGTTTGTCATATCTCTTTACTCTGCTCTTGAACTTTTCCCTCATGTAATTCCCTTCCGCGTAAAATTCTCCCAAGAGGTGCTGTATTGCTTCTTAATACCAAGCCAGTAAATCGTAATGTGTGCCCACATTATTCCTTTTCTGTCTCCAACTGCCACGATGTAGAAAACATGCAGGATATAATTCACAACTTAAACAGATCTCATCTTGCAAAGTACTTATATTGTTTTATTGATTAAATAGGAAACAGAACAACATAGATGAGACTATACACAGAGATACTGTTCTCATCTGAGTATAAGTGGGATAAGGATAAGGACGTGCCAGTGTACGAGAGATCTCATCTCAGCATCCTCTCTGTCCATAGTGCCATTCATAATGGCTGCTGTCCATTACACTGGGAGCAATTATTTCCACTCCTCCCATAAAAACCAGTCTTCCCCATAGTTCACAGTGAGATCTGATCATGTTACATATGAGCAGGCGGACACACAGGCGCTGTACAGTTCAACATCTTGTGCAAAAAATTAATGGCACGTTTTATGCTACATACATCCAGAGATAGGTGTGGAATGTAAATTTGGTTGTTGCATTAATTTATAGAGCTCCTGCTGTTCTTCTCCTGACATAAATAAAGAGTAAAGGGACTGGTTATTATCAAAGAGACTCGCTGGAAAGAAAGACAAAAAAGAGTTGACCGTTCCTACAAAAAGTGGGAGTAACAAAAGTTAAAAGTACTGTAGAAAAGATTAATTCTGAAAGTCTGTCGGAAAAAGCACCCTTAAAAAGGCACTCGCCCGTGTTGTGTGTGTGTGACTGTGTTCCCAGAAGACCTTTTTTCTTGCTTATCCTTAGTTCTCGATGCTGCTGTGTGTTCAGGTGTGACCCCGAACCTTTCCTGAGTGCATGTCCAGTTGGCTCAGCACCAAAGAGCCAGGCTTGTTGCTTTGGCTCCTTGTGGAGATGTTTTGTGCTTGAGTGCTGTCAGCCTCCTTGACTTTGTTACTGTTGCTTATGTTGTTGTGAAGCCAAGAATTACAGTCTAGAAACGTTAATTAAAAAAGGGTGGTCATGTAGTAATATTGGAAAAAAAGTTGCAGTCAAAGCCATAATCTGTATCGTTGGTCGGTTCAGTCCATTGTTTTATTTTCTTAACTGGGTGCTGCCGCCTGCAGCTGCAGGTTTAGTGCCAGACCTGCGGACAGGAACCTTGGACACTGGTATCTTAGTGCGAGCAGGCTCTTTAGCTTGAGGGATTTGGGAGGCTGCGTGAGACTGTGCGCCGTGCTTTACAGGGATCTTTGAGTCACGCGGTAAACTGGTGAGGACTTTCGGCTGGGGAAGCTGCTGACTCTCCTCCTGGGTGTGTTTTGAGGTGGGCACATTAGCCTCAACATCACTGATTTTATCTCTGCTCCCTGCATCATGTGAGTTGAAATGGGGCCTGTCGTCTTCAGGAGTAGGTGGATCCCTGCTTGCTTCATCATCATGTTGACTGTCCCGGACAGGTATTTTGCCTGCTCTGCCCCCTCCAACTACAGGTATTTTGCTAAGTCCCGATGGTTTAGCTTGTGGTATCTTTCTTTCTCTGGGGGGGCCCTGGACGCTCGTTCGTGTCTCAGCATGCAGTTCTTCTGTTTTAGGCGGCACAGTCTGGGCCCCCTGGGCTCCCGTGCCACTTGAACTAGTCAGTTGCCCATCTACTGATGCCTGTCCACTTCCTCTCATCTTAGCAGCCTCACTCAGACAAGGTGCAGGAGGAGAGGAAGGAGAGGGTACAGGGCAAGTGGCAGGAGTTGTTACAGGAGGGGCTTTAGATTGAGAAACTGGGATCTGAGCAGGAGCAGGTGGATCTTTAACTACAGAAACTGGAATTTGAGCAGGAGCAGGAGGGGGTTTAGCTACAGAAACTGGGATCTGAACAGGAGGAGGTTTAGCTACAGAAACTGGGATCTGAGCAGGAGCAGGAGGGGCTTTAGACTGAGAAACTTGAATTTGAGCAGGAGCAGGTGTTTCTTTAGGTACAGAAATTGGGATCTGAGCCGGAGCCGGAGGGGCTTTAGACTGAGAGACTTGCATTTGAGCAGGAGCAGGTGGTTCTTTCGGTACAGAAACTGGGATCTGAGCAGGAGGAGCTTTAGACTGAGTAACTGAGATCAAAGCTGGAGCAGTTGGATCTTTTGGTACAGAAACTGGGATCTGAGCAGGAGGGGCTTTAGATTGAGAGACTGGGGTCTGACCTGGGGGAGGAGGTGTTGCGGATGCTGTAGAAACAACAGCATGAGTGATTGGGGTTGGTGTGGGAGCAGGGGGCGTCTTATCTAAAGACACTGGTGCAGGAGTGGGTTTAGTCGTGGGAGGAACCTTATCTAAAGAAGTTAAAGATGGCGTTGGGACAGGTGCAGGGCTGGGTTGGGTTTTAGTTGTGGCAGTCAGAGTAGAGGAAGGAACATCTGGAACACTTACAAGAGAGGAAGAGGGCTTACTTAAGTCCACTGGGCTGGAGGTAAGTGATGGTTTGGAAAGGGCCGCAGATACTGAGCCTGAGGTCGTAGTTGATGTGGGAACCGTTGTCATCTTAGAGGGTGGAGGAGAGGGGGGTTTAGTTGTAACAGCACTGGCTGGTGATACTGTCACTGGGGCTTTAGATTCTCCTGCAGCTGAACTCAGGGAAGGTTTGTAGGAAGTGGAAGTTTGCAGGTTCGAGCTGCTAGCTGAATCCAGTTTAGCAGGTGGAGGTTGGGTAAAAGCAACAGCTGTGGGAGGGCTATGGGTTACTGGTGGAGGTTTAGCTGATGTAGTCGTTGGAGTCACAACAGGGATAGGTTTACTTACTGAAGCAACAACTTGAGGAGGTGCTGCGATCACCTCTGAAGCCAATTTGCTAGCCGTACTGGTAAGAGTTGGACTAGCTGAGGGAGCCTTTACTACAGTGGCAGGTGTGTTCGGAGGAGCTGTTGAAGAAGCAGAGGTGATGCTCGTTGTGGATTTAACGGTCATGGAAGGAGGAGCCATTATTGGAGCCGAAAGGCTTGTTAACGTTACAGGGGTAGTTGAGGTTCTCGTTGCAATGGGCGAAGGAGTTGATTTAATTTTTACGCTAGCAGAAGGCTCAGGGGCTGGAGTAGAGTCCGAACTCAGTTTGACTGACTGAGTCGTCAAAGTGGAAGATTTGGTCAACGTCGTGATGATGGAGCTCGGCTTGGGAGAAGAGGTTGCAGTTGTCTTTGTCAGAGGAGTAAAGGATTGGGTAGAGGTTGTTGTGGGGACGGCTACAGGAGAGGGTTTTGCCGTAGCAGCTGTGTTGATGGAGGCAGAGGTCGGTGGAGATGAGATGGTGGGTTTGGAGAAGAGAGATGTGGATGATGGCATGACTTCAGTCCCCGCAGCACTCACGGGACTGCTCGCTTTTCCCCACTCTGCCTCCACATCAGCCATAATGTCTCCACCCCCTGTGATTGAGTCAAAGGTCAGGAGAGAGGAGATGTCTGCCAGCAGGCAGCTCAGGCTGTTATCCCCGGGTACCAAAGGTGGTTCAGAGGTGGGTAAAGGCGGCACATGCTCATCAGTTCTACTCACATCGCCTGCCGTCACCTGGGGAGTTGAGGTCTCTGATGGGGACGTAGCTTCACTGTCCTGTGTTGCAAAGCTCTTTTCAGGCTCATAGCTCTCAGTCTCTGGGCTGTCCAGAGAGCGAGGATGGGATTTGGGGGTGAGGGTGAGGTCCTCTTTGATGATTTCCACACTGTTGGCGCGGGACGACATGAGAAGTGGGCTCGGAGGGGCTTCCTCCTTCTCCTCTTTATCTTTTGATTTAAACTTAACATTGCCAAACAGACCCTTCAGCCCACGACGGTGCCGACCCACAGGCTGGGACACGGTGTGGACCCTGCGGTCCCCCACTCCTCTTCGACCACCCCTCAGCAGCGACAGGAAGCTGAGGGACTTGGCTGAGCTGGCTGAAGAAATGGAGGCACGAGCCGGGGCTGCAGCCAGAACGCCATCTTCACCGAGAGCCTCCTCTTCTGCCTGCTCCCTCTCTCCTTGACTCACCTCCTGTGCCTTTTCCTTGTCTGGCTCCTGCTCTGAATCTGGTGCAGCAGTCTCAGATAATCCATCACTGGTTTTGCTCCTGATAACAGGTGACTTGTTGTTCCCATCCCCTTTGCCACGAATAGAAAAAATGTTACCTGGCTTGCGTTTGCCAAACAGCTTGAATCCTTTTCTGATTTTTCCACTCGACTGGGATTCACAAGGCGGGGGGTCCACGTTCTCTGTTTGTACATCCATCTTCTCTCTGCTTCCCCCTTTCTCTGTATCCTCCAGTCACTTGCTGCAGTTATTATTCCCCAGCTGGTGGACTGAGCATTTATATCCAGACCTTATCTCTGTCTCCGTCTGTAGCCTTGCTTTACCACTGTTGCTCTCAGTGCGTTTCTTTATCGGTTGTCTGTATCCCTCCCTCTGTCTATCTTTCCCATCCAGCCCTTTCTCCTCTATTTCTCCCTTGAAAGCCCCTCCCCTTTGCCTCGTTTTTGTCTGGCTGCTCTCCCTGGTTGCCATAGCAACTGAGGAGCTAAGCAGCTTTCGTCAGCAATGCAGAGCCAGGGGCTGTCGACAACCCACCCTGAACACAGCTTTCCCTTCCTCTCTCTCTTCCTCTCTGTCTGATGACTCTGTTTACATAACAGCAGAGACAAACACTCCATTAATAGGGCCAAATTTTGAATTCTGAATGATCTGGCTTTATATAAACATCTCATCCAGATTAATGCAATGTACCTTCATATGCAGCCTAATAATCTCTTAATGGAACAGATTTGCTTTTATTCTAAATAAACTGATGTTATTCGCATTGAGTGTGTCACAGGAGCCCACTGTAACTCACCCAAGTGTATTGAAAATATATTTAAAATGTCAGATAGTAAGAAAGTGCAGTAAAGTGGAACCATTTAGCATATTCAAGTTTGGAAAATAATTAGCATATTGACCCATATGTCTATATGCATAATATTTTTCTCTTTTGATCCATCATCTATGTTGGATATTACTTCAAAAAGCCTCATTTAAACACCTATTAGAGAACAAAAACTCCAAAGTAAAGCTTCCTGTGACGTGTAACTGTTGATGTTATTATAAAATCAGATTAAAAGGGATCAGTCTTTTAGGAAGGCGTGACTTTTTACCAGCTTCGACAGTCAAATGCACCCCTTAAGACAATCAAGCCATTGAGAATAATTACATAATTGAAAATGAACAGATTCAGGGAAATTAAATTCTTCAGGAAAAGGGAAAAAAATGTCCTCATACTGATATATAGGGCAAATAAACAAGCACAAAAGTCAAAGGCAAACACATAAACAAGAACCAAAAAAAGCACAGACTAAACAAAAGCACAGCATCATCTCTGCAGGGTTCATAACATTCACTAGAGACCCTCTTCACCCCAGCCGGCCCGTGATACCATGACCCACAATTTAAAATAACTTATAATCCCACGGGCGTAATGTAGAGGGGAAAATGGCCCCCTCTTCACTTTCTACCCTCTTACTTCCGGTACCCTTTCCCAGAAGACACCCATCTTTGAACTTGGCCTTCATTTTGATCTCAGCTGCACATTTGTAAAGTTTTGTGACTTCATTTTCCTCAATCTACAGACAGACAGACAAATGAACACCTGGCCTCTAGTCACCAGGAGCACATTTTTCACACACACACACACACACACACACACACACACACACACACACACACACACACACACACACACACACACACAGACTCACGATTATGGTGATGATTCAAGAGTCTGTCAGCATGGCACAAGTCCTTGAAGGAGTCATCAAGTGACCAGATCAAACCTGGAAACCAAAGAAAAGTCACCCATGGCACAGCCAGTCCTCTCACCAGTATGATGGTAATTCATTAAAAAAAAAAGAAGTATTCGTGATATCAATTAAATGTAAGCTGTACATCTAAAAGGCAAACACATTTCTAAAAATTATAGTGTTATCCTATGACACGTTTACTCCTTTCATAGAAGGCAAATAAATGTGATTTTTGTTCGGGTTATGCATGAACTCAAATGACGCATTCTCTGTCATCAGCTAAACCAACTCTGGATGTTCAGGTCTGACTTGACTTTTCTAGTTATAGAGGACAACTGTAGGGGCTACAGCAAATGCTGGCTTGGAGATCTTGGGTAAACACAACCTAACCAGTTTAATGTTGTAAGCCAGTTTAATGGATATTCTGTTTGCTTGGCACAAGCACTTCGAAATGATTTAATTCTTCCCCTTTAAAATGGGGAACTGTAAAACTCTGGTAAACTCTGTTGTATTCACCATTTTAAAATATAAAGATTTTGTTCAGGTTGATCTGAAAACAAATAATCAATATAAATTAATCGTGGAAGTTTAAGGAGCGGCGACTGGTGTTGGGATGGAACAAGTGCGGCCTCTTGTGGTTGCTCAGGAAACAACACGTGGCACAGTTAGGCTGGAGACGGCTGTTAAGTGCACACACGGAGTCTGAAAATAAAGCTGCTGTCTCATCCGCATGTATTCCCTGTCCCAAATAAGTCTGAGGAAGTGGGTCAGCAATCTTTGAACAAATCTGGCTGTTTTTTTGTTAAGAAGACACAGCAGGAGGCTTAAGGGTAGAGTCACACTGGTACGCAGTTGTACAGGGCAAACAGTTAGGATTAAGTTTCCTCACAAAAACGTTTATGCAAGTATCGGTCTGTAGAATAACAATAGAAAAAACAGATCATTTTTACCAATTTGTATTAGTGCTTCGATTCTCAGTATATGTGAATACATGCAACCTGGGCTCTGTAGCTGAATACTGTGTTTGCATTTACTTCCCATGAGAGTACAAAAAATACATCAGAGGTCAATGTAGGCCTTTCTCGGGCATGCCCACACCTTGACCAAAGTCACCATTATTGTGATGACCACAGACTGGTCACTAAACCATTAGACTAAGGACTTTCACATATCATCTGTTACTCACCCGCTCTCAGAAGTTAGAACAGGTCCCCATCTCCCCACAGCCCTCAGTCTTAGCCCCGCCTCTCTACACCGATGACCGCAAACCCACACACCTGAGCAATGTCATCATCGAGTTAGCGTATGATACAACTGTGGTGCATAGAGACAACCCGGTCCTGAACACAAACCAGATTGTCCTTGCGCCAAAACCAAAGAACTGATCATCTGGTAAAGAGGGGAAAAAAATCTAATCCCAATTCCATCCACACCAACGGAGACTGCGTGGAGAGAGTATTGAAGTTCCTGGGTGTACATGATGGATGATGGATGATGACAACTTAATACCTAGAGCTAGAACTGGAGAAGCCTCTTGGATGAGAAGTGAACGTCTTCAAGAAACTCAAGTAAGTCCAGTCGCCTATGACAGTAGCACTTAAGACGTGGATGGTGACCTGTCATGAAATGCAAATACCACTGCGCTTGTGAAGAAGGCACAGCATTGTCTCCATTTCCTTAGCAGCACTCCAGATGGTCATTTCCACAGCCCAAAAAAAAAAACATCGGCAGCTCTCTACTTCTTCCTTGAGGACAATTAGAGCACGTGGCTTTTTCAAGGACTCAACCCACTGCGACATCACCTGTTTGAGCCAACACCTTCTGGAAGGTGTTTCAGGGCCATTACAGTCGCAGACAAACAGAGTGAAAAACAGTTTCTATCCCAGACCCATTGCTGCACTCAACATGAACACCTGAAATACACTGTGATGTGCAATATGATAGTCTATATGATAGTATCACCCATAAGCATAATATGCAATATGGTGTGTGGGCATATGTGCTATGTTTTGTTTTATATGTTGTTGTGTTTTTTTGTTTTCTTTTCATAGTTATATTTTATTCATCTTATTTTGTAATCATGCTCTCTTTAACCCTTGCGCTGGCAAGGATAGCCACCCAATTTAATTGTACATGTGCAAAGACAATAAAGGTCTCACACACACACACACACACACACACACACACACACACACACAATAACACAAATAAATAGGTGTTTTTATTTACCGTTCTCCAGGCAAATGTAAAAATAACACTCTGATGCAAACAAAAATTCATAAACCTGCACACTCCCAGCCAAAGGACCACTTTTCCAATTTTTAAACCTTTCTTCCTCTCTGTTTAGTTCCAGTATGACATGTATACAAACACTGTACAGCATGCTGTTACACTTCTCTGTATATTCTGGATTTTGTAGGAAGGCTCTGCTCCTCACCTGCAGATCCTAGTTACAGTCTGAAAATCCCCAGTGTCTCCAATAATGCTCTGAAACTAGTGAAGTTCAAAAGAATACTTTGTCACTGTGATAAATACACATATTTGCTCTCTTACAGAGATTTAGATGAAATGATTGATACCACTTTTATATCTGTACAGTAGCCTAAATACTGTATGGGATGTAATGACTCCAGGAAGTCACTGTGCACAGTCAAGAAAAAGTCCTGCGCATAACTTCCTGAAAACCACTAGTAGGCTTTAGAGATGCTGGTGGGATGATTTTTTTGGACAGAGACAGGCTAGCCGATTCTCCATTTCTAATTGTTGTACCATGCCAACTGCTGAGCCCAACCCAATTGTCAGAAAAAATGTTGGCATTGCATGTTTCTGCATGCATTGACATTGCATCACAACTAGTTTTTGTTGTTTGTTGGTCTCGAGGGGTCTGCAGTGGTCTGCAGCTTGGCAGATATCTGGCCCATGTGACACAGCATCCATCATCCTCTGCACCTTTCATTGGCAAAGTCAGCTCATATATTACATCACTTTGAAAATGTTGATGTGATACGTATGTAACATGCAAATACAACTTATTCGTGGTTTTTCTGAAACAAACATTACCAACATTTTCTTCTGGCAACTGGGCTAAACTGGCAGTGGCTTCATATTTTCTGCACAGACATAAAAATACAAAGAAAATAGGGCTGAAAGTCAGAAGAGGAAAGCTGTTTTCTCTCTTCTTAAATTTAAGTGACAAAAATGAGGTAAAAATAAAAACTTAATATCAGACTTAAGATTATTTGATGATCTCTAAACTTTGATGGTGCGATACATCATTTAAGAGCAGTGCTGACGCCCACTCTTTCGTCACTGTCTCCTTTTTCAGACGTCATGCTCCACGAGACAAGCCTGCAGGGCGGCTTTGGCATTCTGGTCGTTGTCATGTTCCTCAGGGGGAAGTGGGTCATATGTACGACGGTACAAATTCCGAGTGACCAAAGTGATGATGAACATCTCCATGATCATCATTTGCTGATTTAGCACTGCAGGACAGGGAGGGAGAGAGAACAAAATCAGGGTTTCAGATGGATTAGTTCACCTCACATGTTAGCAGCAGACATTCAGAAATGTTTCTTACTGGAGGCACGAGCTTGAGAAGAGAAGGGAGGGGAGCAGGCGATGGTCCCATCTAAAGCCAGGATGTTAATGATTGATGTCTGCAGCTGACTCAGTACAAGTACTAGCTGAAAAGAAAACACAACACCTGATGAGTTACACATTGTACATACGGTGTACATGCAGCTAAAATGCACACTAAATATGAATATTTTATGTATTATGGCACCAAAGAAATACAACGACAGTCAATGGGACTGGTGTTAAAGGTGTAGTGTGTAAGATTTAGTGGCATCTAGTGTTGAGTTTGAGTACTGCAGCAAATGAAACCAATCCCATGTGCCAAAGTTGTAGGGAACTATGGTGGCCAATATGAAAATGCAAAAATTCAAATGGCCATATCTAGAGCTGTTGTTTGTTTTGTCAATTCTGGGCTACTATAGGAACATGGGGGGTGCAATATTGCGGACTCCATGGAAGAAGACCCTCTTTGTATGTAGATATAAACAGCTCAGTTTAAGGTCACGAAAACTGTTATTTTCAGGTGATTATAAGAAAACATACTTAAAACAAACTTACTTATTACATACTTATTATGTATAGCGCCTTTCTAGTCATCTGACCACCCAAAGTGCTTTTTACACTACGAGTCGCATTCACCATTCACACACTGGTGGTTGAGGCTACCATACAAGGTGCCACCTTCTACTCTGTTTTTAATACATTCACTAACCAATGGAACATCGGGAGGAAATTGGGTTCAGCATCCATATGATATTGGTTGTGTTGACTCACCTGGTACATGGCATACTTTGGGACAATTTTGAGGGTGCGTAGAAAGCTGTTAGTGTTCATGAAGATGATGGCAACAGGCCAGAGGGAGGTGAGAGTGAGAACGCCGAGGAATGGGCCGATCCAAATGGCTGTACCAGTGATCTCTAACTGAAAAAGGAGCAAAGAAATATTTCAATGTCATGTTGTCAATTGGATGCATAGAAAAGTATTTTAAATACTTACATCAGAGATGTCAAAGTTGCCATTTGTCCACAATATTATGGAGAGGACAGAGAGCACCGTCTTAAGGATTGCATACTGTAGAGCACCCAGCTTCAGGATGAATAACAGTCGCCTAAAGGATCCCACCCAAAAAAAGATCCAGAGTAGAAATGTACACAATCATAATATAATATGCAGTCAGTATTAAAGGAGTAATGAAAATAATTAAGAGCAGGATTAAATTATCATTAAAAAAACTCAGTTTATGGGCAGTAAAGAGCACAGGCTTGAGTTATTGGAACTGGAACAGTAACACACAGAGTGTATAAATACCGTGACATGGGCACAAGAGGAAGACAGACGCAGCAGCAGCAGCAGGGTCCTGTTCTGATCTTAAATGGTTTACCGGAAAACCGGTTCAGAAAAGCAGTGCTGCCCCCAAACTCCTCAACCAGCAGAACCAAGACTTTATACACCACGACTGCAAAATAACTACACAGAGAAGGAAAAGAGATTTAGATCAGTTTATAGACACCAGATATGTCATAATTCTCAATAATCACTCTGGAGCACCACAGTTTAGCTTCACTGTACGTGATGGTATATTCAAGCTTTTTCAGCAAGGGAGCCATATGACATATTACGTTTTTCATTTATCACATAAAACACATCTACCTTTGACATGTGAGAACAAATTAACCCTTGTTAAAGGATGCTGACCCTGCTGTTAAATATGCTGTTCTGCTGATTAATCTCATAAATCAGAAAGCACATAAATACATTACTGCAGTCGGCAAAAGCCTATAAAGATTTTGTTCATTTTATTGGAGATGACACATGCTGGTTGGAGATGTAGCATTGTCTTGGTGTGTAATGATTCACCAAGTGGTATAACTGTTGTCCTTCACTTAATCTATACAAGGCTTCAAGTCATCTTGTCTAGCAGATCCATCGGGCAAACCTTTCACTCTCTGCTGTATTTCTCTGGCATAATTTGTGTTGGAATATTCTGACCAGCAACAAATTAAAGGTTAAGGTTTCCATTATTAATAAATATGTTTTAATGGTTACAATTGTTTTTTACACTGTGTTATTTGTGATTTAAAGTCATGCTGTGCATTTGTGCATAAAAGGCCAATCACCGAGTTGGGTGGCACAATGTTAAAATGCTGTAATGAAGCAACCACTAGAAACAATTTGTACATGTTAAGATATTTTATGCAGGATTTTCCTGAATGTGTAGACTTACTCGTAGTAATCTCTCTAAATCGGCCATTCTGATCCACTAGAAGTGAGTGGTGGTGTATGTATCTGCAGAGACTCTGCCTTCTGGCTGTATTCTCTTGTTCTCTTCTTATTTTGCTTTGTTCAGGACATTTATGGGCACAGCACTCAGGTGAGGTCGGGATTTTATTAAAATGTAGCAACCAGGTTTGTGTGATTTTTTTGTTTAGTTTTGACTTATTTAGAATCACAGCCTGGCATAAAGGCTGTTATACAAAATATAATTTAATATTAAATTATCTTATATTAATGTTATATGGAGGGAAACATAATAAAGGAAAGAATGGATTACTATTATAACCTGGAAGCTGATATGATAACAGTAGTAATGAGTTTACTGCAAAGTGAGACTTACAGGTCACAGCTTTAAGATAACAGACATTTAACAAACACTGGCTACTGCTAGTTTTTGACATTTAAACTGGAGAGTTTTTTGCTGAACTTATCATCATGAAGTCAATCTTGATTACACAATGTAATGGCTATAGAATAATGACACCATCAGCATCGCTTTCAACATGCAATTATGTCTCCCACTGGGTATTAAAAAAAAAGGCTCAAGTTACAGCACAAAGGAAGTGCGCTTTTGTTTCCCCTGGTAGCTATCAGTAGCTACCCCTAGTTACCAATGAGTATCAATAGGAAACGAGAGCAGAAGAGAACATCCGTAAATACAGATTCATATCGGATTCAATATCATTTTTCAGCTTTTTTTAAAATATCAAAGAAAAAAAAGACTCCAGTTTATGAGACAGTACTTTGCCCTGAGCCCTGAGTACTAATTTTGGTGATGCTGAATGAAAATGTACCTGTTAGACGTCATGTCTGTGAACATGACTGCCCTCGGGATCCACATCCCAAAACAAGACATAACAGCAATGACCTAAAACAGAGAAACACAAGAATGTGCATACAATTAGATTTCATGTTGTATTTCATAAGGCCTTGTGCCCAAGTTCTGGAGACTTAGTTCACAAATAAAGTGGTTTATAATGATTATTTTCTATTGGTTTTAAAATTATTATTATTATATTATAACACCAAAACAGGTCCGAATGCTTACTGGTGCTGCACCATTTATCCAAATGATGGTTGTCTTCTTGCGGTAGGGCACTTTTTTATAAATATAGACACACTGCTCCAGGTATAGCAGCAGGGAGATGCAGGACATGAAGGTGAGCATGGAGTACAGGCACAAGCCAAACACGTCCAGCTCTGATTGAAAACAGAGAGGGGGGGGGGGAGGTTAAGTCAAAAATGTGCACAACATTGTACTTTAGAAACAGGTTGGAATGGTTGGATGAGTCAAATAAACCCAGGAGAACATTGTTCAGGTCCTGTGTGAAACCATAAGTCAGCTGAGTTATTTTAATGAGAACATAGTGTGCCAGTACATGATTATTTTTTCAGGCTTTTGAACAGGGCAGAGTGAGGAAGGGTGAGGGAGGGGGTGCAGGGGGGGTTCACACGCAGCAAATGGTTGCAAGCCGGAGTCAAGCCTGCGACTGCTGGCATTGCCTCTGTACATGGGGCACAAGTTTGGTGACTGCTTCTTTGTGACATTATTGCTGTGACAAAATCTGTCCGCATACAGACAGACAGATATTCAAACACCTAGCAAAGCACTGAGAACTGCTCCCTTGGTAATTCCTGCCACAGAAGATGTCTCAAAGACCACATTTTGCCATGATAACACACACAAACACAGACATACGCTGAAAAAATACCAGCCCCACACACAGCTGCTCGCGTTACACTGCTGAGTGAATTCCAAATGTCATTAGCTCAGACTTGTTGATAAAGAAACATTATCAGCAAGCAGGATGTGGTGATGCAGGTCACTTACGTTTTATCACGTCGATAGCCAGCGGGGGCTCTTGTAAACAAGCTGGATCGATGGTGCTGTTGAGGGCTTCCTCCATGGTGTCCAAGTATTCTTCCTGAGAAATTCACTAATAGACTTAAGTTTAAGAAGAAATTCTCTAGACAAATTAAATTGAACTTTATATCCTGGATTAAATGACCTCTGCGAAACCTGATCAGTTGTAAAATAACAAGGTCTACTACTACTGTTTCTGTTTCCCGTTACATTGCAGTGTCTGCCGGTAGATTCTAGTAGCAGACTTAACTGTGTGTGTACTTTACCCTTTAGGTGGCTTCTAAGGAGTGAAGGTGGGATGACAGCTTAGAAGTTTATGAGAACACCTCCGTAAGTGACTGTCGCTCATTCATTCACAGACTGAAGTCACAGTAATTAAAATAACACAAAGGTCAGAGTTGGGAGTTGTGAGATGAGCAAGTGAGACAGATTAACATTAACCTTGACAATGTGTGTTATTTCCTTCCTACTAATTATAAAAAAATAAAGGAATGTCCTTCAAGCATGAGGAACATGTCTGTTTTATAATTCAGTTTCAGCAATACATCAAAGAGGGGCACTAATCATAGATAAATGAGCAAAAAAATTAAAAAGTAAGTTTCAGATTAGAAAATCTTGGATTATCTTTTATAATAAAGCTTCACTGAGGTCAAAGGGTTTCCTCTTCCCAACATAAAACTGGGTGTTGAGACTCTTACAACTTTATCTGCTGTATATTTATGGAGAGGTGAACGGCACTGAGGTCGTTCACCTTTTCCCGGCTAGCTGGCCAATCTTGCTCCCTGCACATGTTCCTGTGCCTGAAGAGTAACTCATTACGTGTCAATGCTTGCCTGAACATGTCTGGCAAATTTTAACCAATTTTAACCACCATTTTAACCCTCATGTAAAGAGGGCAGAGTCATGTCACCACTTTTTCTGTCATAATCTCTTTAATGAGAGCTGAGAGAGCATTGTTCCACATGTTCCTCATTCAGCATCTCTTTTATAATTGTTCGACGTTGGAATATCCACCACTGCATTTTGTTTACTGTAGGAAATATCGTGCACTATGTGATTTTGCCAAGTTGGACATGCTCCTGTATCACCATCCTACATTTCATTCCAGGACAAACACTGCAATCAAACAATCACAGCACCTCTGACATCATCAGTGTGCTGCTCCTGTGGCTCTTTCAAAATCCCTTTGTGCCTCTTCAGAGCAAAGCTAGTTTTCTAATTAAGTTAGTACAATTGAACAAAATGCTCAGTAACATTGAACAAAAACCTTATAAGCTACTGCAGGGTCAGCAAGTTAGCTTGCTAATTAGGCAGGCTATGCTAACAAGTAGCCTAAGCTTACTGATGGACCAGAATATTAACATAGCATACCTACTTAGCAAGCTAGCTCGCTAATATTCCTGTCTATTGGCAAATTTACTTATTAGCTTAACCAACCTAGTTAGTAAGCTAACTCTCTAACATTTTAGCCTATTGGCAAGCTTCCTTGTTAACATCGCATACCTACTTAGCAAGCTAGCTCGCTAATATTCTTGTCTATTGGCAAGTTAACTTATTAGTAGAACCAACCTAGTAAGCAAGCTAACTTGCTAATATTCTAACCTCTTGGCAAGCTTCCTTATTAACATAGCTCACCTACTTAGCAAGCTAGCTCGCTAGTATTCTTGTCTATTGGCAAGTTAACTTATTAGTAGAACCAACCTAGTTAGTAAGCTAACTCGCTAATATTTTAGCCTATTGGCAAGCTTCCTCATTAACATAGCATACCTACTTAGCAAGCTAGCTCGCTAATGTTCTTGTCTACCAGCAAGCTTACTTGTTAGCATAACCTACTTAGTTAGCAAGCTAACTTGCTAACCCTGCAGTGCTTATAATGGTTTTGGTTCTAACTTAAATTTGGAAAACTAGCTTTGTTCTTTTTTTTTTGCCTTTATTGACAGGACAGAGTGAAATGGGGAGACAGAGAGAGAGCGGGGACTGACATGCAGCAAAGAGCCGCGAGCTGGATTCGAACCCGCAGCTGCTGCAGCGAGGCGATGCCTCTGTATATGGGGCCCCAGCACTATACACTGTGCTACAGACGCCCCGGAAAACTAGCTTCGTTCTGAAGAGGCACAGGAATTGTAAAGGAAGCACAGGAGCAGCACACTGATGACGTCAAAGGGCTGTGATTGGTTGGGTTGTTGATCCAGGAGTGTCTTACTTGGCAAAATCTCATCGTGCCAAATCACAATTACATGTATTTCTTGTTGGCCACACAGGATGGAGCTGCAGTACCCCTCAGATTTAACAAGATGAGAGACTACAGCCATGTTAGCAGCTCTATTAGAGAAAACGTTGGCACAGCTGTGCTTTAAGCTAAATGCTAACGTCAGCATGCTAAGGTTCATTTTGACTTTTATGATTAAAGAATGAGTAAGCTCAGCACCTGATCGCAAATGCCTGTTTTTCCTATTGTCACATGTGCATCACCAAAATATTGCAACCTAAAAAAGCATGTCATATCAAACACATCTGGACACATCTTAGACATCTTAAGCTGGTTACGATAATCACCTGAATTCGTATGGCTATAAACACAGTCAGTCCTCTGCAGTGGTTAAGTAAAGTAAGGATTTTTGACTCCTCTAATTTATAACAAATCGCAGTGCACCAGTGTTTGAAATGAAGAAACACCTCGTACTTTATTACATTATATTTATTGTTACAGAACATTGAAGGTCACTCTGCGTGAATCATTTTCTCTCAAAACAGCAGTTCTTTACAAGCCTGGTGACGTTAGCAGCACTAGCTGCTTGGGTGGTGCAGGAAGCTCGGTTTAATCAGTGAAGTAAGTTATTAAACTACTGTGAGATTCTGTGAGTACATGCACATGGGCTAGCACTCAGTAATATCTACACATTATTGTCTGATGATCATTCAGCAAACCCCACACTGTGCTGTTCATCATTTCCACTAAAATGAATGTAATACAAGGAAGCAGCTGCCAGGAGCACAAAGAGGAAGATTTAGGATGGCAATCCTACTATTTCATTACCAGTATATAAACTCTACCTTATCTATCTGGGTTGAGGCTAAAGAACACAGTTGATCAATAACACCTGACCTTTCTGACAATATCCTTTAATGGTTAATTATGGTTTCATTTTGTGCTCTCATTTACTTTCAAATAAATCTTATCATTAAACTGGAAAATAAAAGAAAGCAAGCAAAAAGATTTAATCATTGGCATTAACAGGTAACTTGGTATTTTTCAACCTGGACCTCATTTTATCATGCTTGTATGTCTAAGTGACTAATGGGAATTTTTTTTTTTTTTAAAGGAGCTATATGTAAGAAATCTAAAGCAAATAGTCATAAAATCCTCCTAATATGTCACCGAGACTAAGGAATAATGTTCATATAACACACTGATCTCACCAACAACAACAGTACAGCCAGAATATTCGCATTTAAAAAAAAATTTACGGTCCGCAAATCATGTTTATGTTTTGAATTTGTGTTTTGGCCTGTTGCGCCACCCACTGCTGTCTACCAGTCACGCAGTCAGTAGAGTCTCAGCTTCAGTTACAGTTACGACTGAGCTACAGCAGCACGGCAAGCAGCATTAGCAGTGTCCTGGTACATAGCATTAGCAGCCGGCTCCTCCGCTGTATCCCGGCAGCAGCGTTAGCAACAGAAAAGCCGGACTTGCTCAAATGGTCCGCTGGAAAACAGAAGATCAAGGACGCGGCGACGTGGCCCTGCCACGGCAGATGCCCGTGGGCAAACAAATCAGTCTCCAGCGTGCCGCTGTCCAGCAACCGCGAATCTGTAGGGGAGGGGGGGTGGACACGACTCGCGGCAGTATTTTGAATTTGAGTGCAGTAACCGTTTTGGCCACATTCTTACATACAGCGCCTTTAATTTGTCCGGTATTAGTGGAGAGGGCTGCAATGTAACCACTCTGGGCAAAATGCACCTTCAGTGTTCACTCGTTAAAAGTGCTTGTTTTTTTGCCACTGACATTTTAAGTGTCTGACAGCTTACGGAAAGGATCACTAAAGAGATTAACATTTTAATTTAAGAGTAAAATCCTTTTTGTTCAGATCCTTTTTGTTTGTCTAGAAACAGCCCTGAGATCGCTAACGCCAAACCCACCAGACTCCATTTAAAGAAACAGAAGCTGACAGAAGCAGTAAAAGTTGACAGAAACAAAATAAAACTCACAAAACTGTCTTGGTTTGACTTTCCACTCAACAATCACCCACTCTGGCTTGGTTGGAATAAAATCTTAAATCACGCAATTAGATGTAAAAAAAAAAAAAAAAAAAAAAAAAAAAAAAAAGGAAAGGAGTGTACAGGCAGCATATTTTCACATCTAACTGGGTGAATAGTATCCAGGCTGAAAAATATAAAAAAATACCAAAGTTAACCTTTAACACTCAAGATTGATAAATTAAAAAACAAATACTCACTGTAGTAAAGAACTGATCATGAAAACCGAATAAATACAAATAAAAATAATCCATTACAATAAAATTAACAGACACTAAAATGATGCAATTAAATTAGAAAAGCTTGAAAATAAATAAATTAATATTTATAGTGCAATTAAAAATGGCAAACCAACTTTTTAACTATTTAAAATCATTTAACTGGAGTTAAACTGGATTAGGTCCAAACATTTAAACCCTTGATAATTTGTATGTTTGAGCATAGTATAAAATCTGAAATGTAAAACATAAATATCTTAAAAGTGTAAACAGAAAGACATTCAAAATATTTTTCAGTCATGTAAACTGTAAACTAAATTAGACCATTAGATAATTGGTCTTAATAATTGCACTGTGCTTGGAGTTTAAAACTGATCATTCTTACACTGCTGACAGTGTTGAAATGTCTCACCATTCTTTACAACTTGTACACATCTCATTTTAGTGGCTCCCTCTTCTCCCTCTTGGTCATTAATGCTTAATTAATACTGAAAACAGGATTCTCTATTAGGAATGTGTTATGCAATTAATCCATGTAGATAAACACAGACAATGTAGACAAACGTTGGCTCGAGGCGAAAAAGCAGTCCCAGAGTTTTTCAGATGCAACAACAACAGATACAACAAAATGAATGTCTTTGGCTCAAAACAAAGACGAAATCTGTGAATTACCTCTGCTTCAGACTGGTGCAGTCTACGAGGTCGCTGTACAGTCACTGTCACGTGATAACAGTATTGTTGGGGTGCTGGTTTAAAGCACACCGGATGAAGTTATGGTCCATTTGATGTATGTACAAAACATGTAGCTTGAGGCTGCACTGTTGAACTCAAAATGAGGGTGGAGGACGGCTCCTGTGGCGGCGCTGATGCTCCTGGTTTAAGGCATCATAGTTTACTGATGTGCCTGCGACCTGCAGTGACAGACAACAAAGTACAAATAAACACAGGAGGAGGACAATTTGCCACCACTCTACAGTATTCACAGCACGTTCACATACCTGCTATGGCTCACTCTCCACTGTCACAGAAACTGTCTGGCCTCCTTCTGTAAGGAAACAGTGAGGACATGAGACATTTCAGGGAGTGTTTAATGGTTGACTTTTGAACAGTAGTTACAAAAAACAAGGAAAATGTGAGAACAACAAACCAGTTTTGTCTTTACTGTCTTCCGTTGTGTGTTGTATACTGTTACCAAGCTCACAAGGGTTGGCCTCCCCATCAGCAAGGCTGTAATTAAAGTTGCATTAGAGATTAACACCCAGCAAACAAAACTGAAAGAAAACAGATTAAATATTTGGGGGATAAAAGAAAAACAATACTAGCCTTTTGCCATTCTGCTGGAGGACACTGTTTGCTTGTTCAGGATCTATGTGTACCAATCTGGTAACAAAGGAATGCCCGTCTCCCAGACTGATAAGAAAGAGATAGACACAGAATGTTAGCATTAGGTGGATTCAAGGTCAAGTTTTAACTCCACTGAAATAGCTGAAAATACAGAGCTCATTGGAGTTGCAGGGGACCTATAAAGCTTTACTTATTTTTTGGATTTCTTTATCATCTGCTCCAGGCATGCTACTGCAAATCTTTACATAGCCTACACTGCCTCATGTAGCAACATGCTAACGTCACAGAAACATGTCGAGTTGTGAAGAGTTTGGTATAAAGGCCCTGACACACCAAGCCAACAATCGGCTGTTTGTCAAAGTTGGACTGTTGGTGAGCGTCTGCCACCCTGGTGCGGTGTGTCCCGCAATGTTGGTCCTTGTTGGCTTGTTTTTGGCCGAACATGCGTCGGCAACAGTGGGGCCTTTGGTGAATGAAATCACTCTGATCTGTAGTTTAGCTCGGCACACGAGAAGAGAAAAGAAGTGAGAAAAGTAAACAAAGAGCTCCCAAGGGAACATACACATGCTGCATCTTTCACCGCCTGGGGAATGCGAGGTCGGGCGCTACTCTTGTGCGTCCTCTGTGCCAACTTTCAAGGGTGTGGAGGCAGGTTGCTTCTGAGGATGTGGCAATAACCAGCTCCGTCTCATAGCCTACTTATCAGCAATCTTAAGTGCAGAGCTGATCTTCTTTCAGGTGTTTTATAGTGTATGAGGCCAAAAATGGACAGATGTAAAGCTTTGGCAGCCCTGCACTAAAATGATTAACTTCTCCTTCATATTTACCACAGACTGATATTAATGGAAGACAGAAGAGCTATCTGCTGGCTCTGTTTGGTTCTTTGCTTGCAGCCATAGCACTCTGAGAAGTAGGCACTTGGGAATGCATGTGCGCTGTGACTGCATTGCTCTGGCGTTTGAGCACACATACCACTCTTCTACATTGAAAACAATGAATTTGAAGGCATGTGTACAGTCAAGAGGTAGTGAGACTAAAACAAACTTGTCATGTAAGGTGAGATTATTTTTCCTTTGCCACTGAGCTCTTTAGCAGAAGCATTTCGTGACGGTTTGTGTTATTGTTCACTGGTGCACGATAAATATGCTTTGTTCTTTCAACACCAGATTGTGTTGTTAACGTGCTAACTGGCTAACCGGCTTCCGTTTTTGAATGAGGATAATAGACTACCACCGTCTGCTGGTGTGGAGAGTTACAGCCTCACACAGCTGTAGAATGTAAGTGCTGGCTGACAGTCTGCTGTAGCCTTTGCGGTGTGTTCATGTGCATCACTGTGATTGCTAAGGTGATTTGTGGCTGCAGTTATATCAGGTCAAAGTAGACTCACCTTGAAAAAACAGGAAACAACCAGTACTTCCCTTGGTCTCCAAACACCTCAGCTACATTTCGGCTAAAGCCCAGCGAAAACCCGTTTTTATCTGGACCATTTGTGAACACAGGAGCTCTAAACGCCTCTGAAAATAGATGTAATATATAGTTAGTCAGTCAGAGGTGATTTTCTAAAATTATGTAATCGAAGTTGAATTAAATTCCATTTTTATTTATGGCTACCTATAGTGGTCCTGTTCTTACCTATAGTGGTCCTGTTCTTTCCCACAAGCCACAGATGGTAGCTGAGAAGTGACAGGATGCTGATAAAGAACAGGGCCGCCACGAAAAACAGAAACAAGATGTGGAATTTGGCGTGCGTGTCAGCCAGTTGTTTCTTCAGAGGGGGAAAGGAGAACAAAAGTGTCAGTCTTGTCAGTCTGCAAGAAGATTTCCTGTTCTCGTGTCAAGTCATCTTTACCCAACAACTGACTGTGGTACAGTGGTCAACATTTTATTGTTATTGTACAACATCCCACCTTTGCACAGGACTGTATCTTAGTACTAGTATTTTTTTTTTTTTTTTTTGCTATAACACAATATACTCCTTCACTGCTGGAGTGTGTGACAGAGGCCATTGTCTCCTGCAACGCAGTATGCTGAAGAGGATCTCCTGATAAGTGATCACATGACACACTTGTGCACCACAGTGACACTTTGTAAACCAACTGCTCAGTATCTTACAAGGCAGTCCTCACATGACTCACCACAGCCTGACTGCACTACATGTTTCAAATTAATTCAGCAATTAATGATACTGTCAATTAGAGGATATGTACATAAGAGGAAGTTTCTGTACTCACAGTCCAGAATTTGATGAAATACTGGATGACTGTGGCACAAATGACTGCACAGTAGAGTGAAGCATAGGCCAAGAACAAGACAAAGTACTTGTAGTTTGAGAATCCAACACAGTTATTCACCCTGAAAGAAAACAAAACAGAAACATGAGACGGAAAGTGATGCTTATCTCTCTTATCTCTTCATGTAGAGGAAACTGATCTTTTTCTGACAGACAGCACAAGAAACCAACTTCATCATGATCATGGTGGAATAAAAAGAACAACCTAAATGTATAATTAAATAAAAAAATAGCCTACCAGGGGCAGTGATGGTCCATTTTCAACACACACCTTGAAGAATGAGAATAAGGGAAAACATGTGTCCATCAGTACCATTTATAGGATGTTATATGTTCGACAATTTGTTGATCCAGTTACCCAGAAGCACTTACAGTACAATGAATGATGTAGATGTCAGAAAATACACAATGGTCAATATTTAAAAAAGAAGTATGACTTTATGTGTATACGTTGTATATTCTAATTCAGATAACAAAAGCAAGTGAAATTTTGGTTTAAAACCAGCAAAGACATACAGTCTGTTTAACCATTTATTGTCTTATTTCTCAACAGCAACGAATTTGCATTTTCTCTTCACTTCCTATTACCAGAAATTGTGGTTCATGTTTACTTGCAGCCAGAAATAACAACCTATAGATGTTTAGGAACAGTGAAATCGTAGCACTGCTTCTTCTAGGAAAACAAACAAAAATGTAAATGATGAGCCTTAATTATAGTGTGTACACTTAAAAAACACTCACATCTCACAGGTGGAGCAGTGATGGCAGCGGTCGGGTTTGACTACTTGGCAGTGGTCGCAGTATCTGATGGCTTTATAGAGAAAATGAAAGCAGAATTAGTGCTGTATCACGATTACATGGCACCATCACCATCAAGGTGTATGTGAGGTAGCTGGTATTTAAATAAAATAAGAATTTGAGGTGTATTTCTCTGCATTCACTTCTCCTTTGTTTAGAAATTCCCTGCTCTTTTAATGTTTCAAACAAAAGCTGACCATCTCCATCACTTAATAATTCTTTAAGCTGATTAAAGACTAAATATAAACATGAGGGCATCATTTTTTATAGTGTCTTTTCAAATGTCCCTGTGAAACAGAGTACGTGAGAACAAGACTGTTAATGAACAGAGGATATGTGTGTAGCCCGCAGAGACAACGAGGTGCACCTGAGTCCAATTAACCCTCCTGCTAGATGCAGCGTTGTAAACACAACACAAATGAGCCTGACATGCATTAGCAGGAAATGGCGAAGAGTACTTCCTTTTAAAAAAGATATAATCAGTGTTGCTCTTTTATCTAAAAAGGGAAGACACAGTGTAGCAACAGAGTTATGCAATGTCACACGTAAGGCAATGGTGACAACAGTAAAACAGTTACTTAAAGGGATACTTTTCCGATTTTTAACCAAGCAGCCACCTCCAGAGCTAAAAACCTGAGCCAACACCTAAGTGCCAAAAACTGCTGATCCATAAACGGCCACTGGAAGCAAGGAAAATCCCCAAGGATCCAGCCCTTGCTCCTCAACAGCTCCAGCCTTTCACCCAAATATGTGGTGCTTCTCAAAGTCAAGGAAGGATCCTTAAACAGCTGAATTTCAAGGACGCTGCATCATCGAATCCTACTGAAAAGGAATGCTCCAATGTCAAGGATCCTTCGAATTCTACTGAGGACTGAGTCCTTCCTTCAGAGAATGCAGGCAGGGCCTCTTCAATGACACCCATCTGGGCACTCACTAGCCTGTTCCAATGTGTGTTCAACAAATGCCCCCCCCCCCCCAAAAAAAAAAGACAAGATGGTGACAGACAAAACGCCAAACTCGAGGCTTCAAAACCAAAAGCTGACTGTAGCTACATCCATTATTTTTACAGTCTATGTTTTCAACCGGCTTTGTATTGTAACAGAGCAGGTAGTATGTGTAAATGACTTGTGTTCAGCTTCCCGCCATCTTACCATTTCCCAGATCTGCCTGGTCATTTGCGAGTAAAAAACAAAAACCCTGATGATGAAAAGATTTTTGCTGGCTCTTTGGTTGTTGTTCAAACCACAGATTGTACTTGCTTGAAAACATTCTGTTTTATACCAGCCGCCATCATGAGAACTTCCAAAAAGTGCCCCAGTTTCTTAAGTATTTGCATCTGTCTACTGCATAGACAGTCCTGCTTTGTGAAAAGACCCTCTTTCCAGCAGTGACATACTTCTTAAACAGAGTTTGCCCTGTTGGTCTGCTTTAAAGCAACTACTGGGCATTGAAATAGGAAGCGAACCATAGTTAGTTTTGATGCTGTGGTAAAAGCCTCACCTCCTCCTGCGGTGCGTGTATACACAGGTAGATTCCTCGCCACTTTCTTCAGAATCTCCTGTTGCATCTCAGCTCGCTCCTCTCTCTCATAGAGTTCCTTCTCTGCTCTGGGAAGACCGAACTGACAAGAGGAAAACAGACTGGAGTCAGGAACAGACCAGCAAAAGACTCACTGTATATAAACTTGTATTGGATAGTTTACTATGTGTGTATATTCACCAAATCCTCCCTTCTGAACATAAAAATAAAAGTGTTCATGGGAAATCTTTTTTTCTCGGCTTACCGCATTCGAGGGGCCGGTTGGTTTGGACCCGATAGTTTTCCAGTAGGACCATATAAACATGCCGAGGACAATGTGAAAGATGACCAAATAACTGACTGTTGAGAGAAAGGAAACATTAGATTTGCAGCTACATTTGCATCTCTGACATAATTTTTGCCATAAATGATCAACATGAGAGGAACTGTAGATTTCGCTTACTTCGTTCTGCATTACCTGGGATCGTATCTAGATAAGGCAGAGAAAAAAATATATTAGTGAGCAGTCATGAAAATCCTAAGAATGCATGACTACACATCCCCCACCATACACACTCACACACACCACCCCTTTCTCACACCATGTGGCAGCAGCCTGGCACGGCCAGCAGTGACCCACCCATAACAGAGAGCTTTGTTTAAGCAGCAGGGATGTCCCTGTGCTGACCGCTGAGTTACAGACATAAGTACAGTGCGACTACATGCTGATATAGTACAATCAGTTCTAGGCTAAAACTATAAGAAACCTACTCTGAGTGTGGAGGCAGTGCATATCAGGGCACTCACAACTAATCAACATCTATCTGTTAAAACATACAATCAATACTAATGTACCTGAATTGCCTTTAGATCTGTTTAAGATTGGATGATCACATCTTATTATGAAATACAAGTCAGAAATCATGTCCTGTACTGAATGAGTCAGTTTGTTTCTGTGGTTTTGGGTGCATCTACGATAGCCAAAGTTTATGTGAAGATGGGTTTGGTAGCTTGCTATTAGACAGTAAAACACAAGCCTCTCAGTGCATTTTCCCATAGACAATAAATAACATAAAATGCATCATGCGCTTAAATTATACAGTAATTCCTCATTATGTTATAATTTTTACAGCTGGCCCCCAAGGTTTATCCATTATCACTCAAACAACAATTTTAAAAAATGATTAACTATCATTGTATTTGTTAAATATCAACTTGTGTTCAACTGAGATTAAAATATATACATATATGCAATATGTAGCCTACATTGGAAACAACACAACACCAGGAAATAAACCCCATTTATAATTTAACTATGTGTTTAAAACCGTGAAAATAATGTGTACCATTAAAGGAGCTTTTCAATTAGAGAGCTAACTTGTCCATTCATTTACAATACACTGCACATTACAACAAAAATAAGTTTTATTTATTTTTTTAATTTTTTTTTAATAAACACTTTTATCCCAGTTAACTGGCTTTTTAAAATTCCTGTTGCCAGGTGCATTACAGCAATCATGGTGAAGTTATTAATTATTCCTTGATGACTACACAAGTCTCTCTCAATCTAACTGAAAAGTTGCCCGATTATTATAACGTTATAGACGTAACTATCATGAAGTAAAGCATGTAAGTCAACGGTTAAACAATCTGAAACAAATTACGTAGTGTAATATTTCCCTGATGTTTAAACGCATGTATACGGTATGCAGCCTGGGGATGATTTTAAATCTCCAACTAGCTTATTAAAGTTGGCAGCCCTGAACTGTCAACACAAACAGATATTCGCTCCGCAATGGCGATAAATACTTATGAAAGTGGATGTACTTACAAACACAAAGCTCCACAACATAAGCGTAATAAGACCAACCGACAACCAGGTTGATAAACAGGACAGGTACCCAGTTTAGAGCCCGTTTACAGCACCTCAGTGCATGAGAGGGCGCCATCTTTAATCCGTATGGGACATTAGCTGGCGGTGACGTTATTTCCATGGTATTAAATGAGCGAGCCAAAGATGATACAAGACCAAGATAGATACCTAAGACCACGGCGCTCTGGAACAACCGCCCGTGTTTTTAAAGGTCCCGCGCGTGATTTTATTATAACTTTAACGCTTGGTTGATAAATTGCACACATGAGACTGCTTTGTTTTGACTACAAACACAGCAACAAATATAAGTGATGCCCTGTCAAGAGTAGCTTACTTTTAAACGTACCAATCAACCATCACAGGACACTACAGTGACTCATCTTGCATCTTAGCATCTTTGTTTGACTGTGTAAATAAATGCTTTCTTTAACCATAGGCTGTTTTCTTGACTTTTTATATCAGGATTTAGAACATATTGAATGGTTAAAAAAATGAATTCATAGGAAGATAAAAAGAAAATGTACCTAGAAATAATTTCAGTGATTTAAAGTACCCAATGTCAGTTTAAAGACTTCAATTTAAATCTGCATTAATTGAATTATTTTTGGCCACACGGGGGCAGAGGAACTCCACAACAAGTTGAAAGCTCAGCATCTGTTATAATATTAGCTTATGATAAACACGTTACAGCATCCTCCCAGGCTGAAAAATTAAGCCAATTAACTGCAAAAACTGCAGTTGAATTTTATTTTTATAATTTACTCATTTACATTTTAGTAAGGTCCAAAGCTATGCATATGTAAGGGTGGGGCTGCTTGAGTGACAGGCTGTCTGCAACGTGTTTTCACAGTCAGATCCACCCTTGCTCCTCCACAGCTCCAACCACTCATTCAAATATGGCCACTTCTGGCTCCAAAAAAACAGAGATGCCCATGGCCGAAATACCAAACTTGCAGCTTCAAAACAGCAGTCCACAAACCAATGGATGATGTCACGTTAGTTACTTCCATCATTTATACAGTCTATGGGACACAGGAGCATTTATATGGGATCGTGCAGTGTTTCCAGCTACGTGATGAATGTAAGTCCAATATTTACACTCCTTTTAGCTCTGTTTTGGACTCCACCAACTCCTTAGCTGCTAGATGTTCTTTTATCATGCATAGAAACTTTGTCTGCTGTTTAATGCTGGGCAGGCATCATACAGGTGGTTTATTAGAGCTTTTTTTTTTTTTTTTGCTAAAAACAGCTGTCAACTGTTGCTGGAAACTAGTTTCACGAAAGCTGATTTTTCAGGTCGTAAAACCAATTTTAAAAAAGCTAAAAACGATGTGTGTGTATATCACTACAAGTGACACCCTTCACACTGGTAATTTGATTTAGCCCAACTTCGTAAGCACCCATTTTAGCAATATTCAGCCACCTCCCAAACTTTTTACTCCATGTAGGACATTAAATGACATGGACATCAGGGTTGACTTTAAGTCTGACATAAATATATCTCAATAATATTCATTTACAGGCATTTAATTCGTTGCATCCCATTACATTTACATGCTGTGCTGCCTCTACTGCAAATACTGTCAGTTGTCTGGCTGCTTTTATGATGCATAAAGTGATAGCTTTGTGTCATAGCTTTTTTGATGTAATGGAGATAGAAAGAGAGTGAGAAGGGAGGATCCAGATCCCACTGAGACACGGGAGATCTCTGAAGCTCCGAATCTCACCGGGCCTGTTCTGCCACTTGCCCTGCGGGCATTCTCTGGGGTACCTGCACAGACAAGCAAAGGCCATCCAGGCCATCTATGCACTGACTGTAGCCACTAGGCACACCACAAGGTTTGAGCACAGAGTCACTTACATGTGGCTGAGGTGATGCCACAACTTCAGCTCTATGGCGTCTAACCAGGCATCAGAGCTCCTCATGTCTCTTGCAGCGGGTGAAATTAAGGGAAGCTTTAATAATGCCAGTCACAGCAGCTCTTTTTATTAGTAACAGAAAATTTAATGATCTAAGACGTCAGGAGAATACTGTACTTCAAAAGACAAAACTATACTCTTCCCTCAATATTGCAGCTTGGCAAATATGAAGATAAAGCATCCCACATTTATTACACAGCATCCCAAATATGCTTTCCAGGGCAGATCTCAATTTCTGTTTCAGGAGACACAGACATTCCCATCAGTGCATGCATTGTGCACATTTAAGTACAAGCATATGTTTTGTTTTTGTTTTTTTATGAATTGATGAAGTTATTGTATTCAGATTCCTATAGAGGCACTTTAAATGTGTGTCATGTATTTAGACATATTGAAAAGTAACAGATGACAAAAGACAAATAACATCTGAGGAAATTTGAATGTCTTTTCCATTTATTTTCAGTGAAGAAACATTATGTACATTGTGATATATTGCACTTGAATAAACCAGTAAATACTTCCTTGTCATTGGTTAATTTAATTGATAACCTCATTTGACACATTATGAACCAGGTTATTGACCAACAGCCTGTAAGGAGACCAACAAAAAAGATCAAACCAAGATGACCTTATTGTACATGTTCACTGAGTGTGGATGCAGCTTTGAGAGAGGAGCGTGTGGTCTTCTTAGGTGAAGAGGGGGAGGAAGGAGGGGACAGAGAGGAGGGGGAGGCAGAGGCTGAGGCGGAGTCAGGAGAAACAGACCGTCTTCTGGTGGGACTGCTGCTGGGGGAGCCGCGGGGCGAGGAGTAAGGTGAAAGGGCCTGCAGCATACGGCCACTGCGTTCCTGAATCGCATGCTAAACAAGGAAAGAGACAGAGGAAAGTTTTAACGAGTTGTAATGTTGTGCTCAGTTGTTTACTCACTTTTAGGTTTGGGCAGTATCAAGGTATAAAAGTATAGTAGAGTATTTAGAAATCCTGGCCATTTGATTTTCAATACCATCAAAAATACAGATGCTACTCTTTCTAATAAACTAATACAAAGATGTTGTACGGAGGCAATGTAGTGCACATAACATGCCACTAGAGGTCGGTCTCTTCCGGTGGTACAGCAGCTGAGCTAAGAAAAATGGGGACTGTAAGTTGTGGGGATAATGTCACAAGACTGTAAACAGCCAGTCAGAGATAAATAGCAGGGAAAAACAGTGATAGAGCAACCATATTTTCAAATCTAACTCACGTTGTTTGATAGAGAAAATATAGGTGTATGAATATTTACTTTCTTGACATTTTGTGACAGTTTCTTAGGCTGAAAAAGTTAAGAGAGCCTGTGGAACGCAGCAGACTCGCCACCCAAACTACAGGGCACGCAACAGTTGTTAGGTTGACAGTGGCCATTTGGAAAATTTTAAAATACCACTCAATCATAGACAATGTCATAGCCTACATGCCACTATGAATTCTATCACCAGCGGCTCAGCTTTTACATTTTTTTTGTTTAACACAAATACCGTCATATACTGTATACTCTGGTGAAATTCCTAGGAAGTTTTAAATTGCAGGCTCGGTAAACTAGAATTTTAAATCCTTTCCCAATGTTGCGTCAGGTAATTGCCTATGTTGCCTGTGTTAGTGTATATATGACATATTTGTGGTTATGACTATTATGTACTATTTTTTGGCAAGACACGGTGACTTACTGGAGTCTCCTGGTAACCACACAGTAACAACAAGACTTGAGCAAATTACATAACTTCTATATATTTTTCTATAAAACAACAAATTTAATGTAATGTTAATGTGGATTAATATAAAAGTGAACATGCCCAGGCTCCATCAGGTCCAAAAAGCTCCAGGAAGTTGCCAATGAATTCTCGTGACTTCTCTTCCCACTTGTGGATGAGGTCTTGACTCTTCTCTTCCACTCTGTAGACAAAGTGTTTGGACTTTTCCTCCACTGTACGGACCGTCTCTTTCATCTTGTCCACCTGCTCCTGCAGACGGTATTTCTTCTCCTGTAAGTAAGAGACAAAGCAAGTTATCATAAGTACATCTCTGATATTATTTTCTGTAGTGTTCATTAAAAACAATTCAATATTAATTTTTTGTCATTCAGTAAAAAATAATTTCACTAACATTAATGAATCCAACATTCAGTTCTCGAGCTGTGTAGCCTCTTTGCAGGTTGCGTCGAACATAGATGTCATAGTCACGGACGATTCGAGTGATCAGATCAGATGTGGAGATGCCTTCTGTCCTCTGAGTGGCCACAAACATCCCTGACATTAAAACATAAATTCTTATAACTAATGTGAGAAATTACAGAGGAAGAATTCACTATATCTATTCATATCTTCACCTGCTTCCTTGATGTGTTTATAAACATCGTGTGATCCAGCAGAGGTGTAAGGGATGTCGTCATGGGCCACAAAGTCAATCTGTAAGCGCAATATTACAGTATTCAGACTGACTGAACACCAGATACCTTTGCTCTTGTCACTGTATGACATTGTGAGAAGCTGTTTGTGCAATGACTGCGTGATCTTTGACCTTATGTTTCTTGAGGAACTCTGCGGAAAGGGTCCAGGGAGCGTCTCGCACCACCTCGTCAACGTAACGGCAGTGCCTCAGGGCTTCGTAGCGTTCATCCTCTGTCATCACTGTGTAACCCTTAAACTTGTGGGTGAGCTCGTCACTGCAGACTAAAGACAGAGATCTGGATTTAGTATTAAGGGATAGTAAGGGTTAATATGGAATAAGTAAACTGGAATAAACCACTTAAAGAGCCATAAGATTTTTGTCCTATTCAGGCCATTTTGTTTAAAGATTAGGATTCGTGTTTAGCAGTGTGTTTTCCTGCATCAGAGGGAGTGAGAGCCATACTTTACCTCCTACTATCAGGTATGTGTTGGGGAAAACATTTTTGGCCTGCATTAGAGCTCGAGCATGCCCCGAATGGAAAAGATCAAAGATCCCATCGGCGTAGACTCGCACTGGACGATGAGCTACAAGATAAGAATTGTGATAAACACGTTTTTAAATACCAGCGTAACGCTACAAAAATCACTTTCTTTGTTCTGTTATCTATAGAGATTTACTGATGTGGTATTTTGAAGTTGATGCCAATATCTGACCAGCCACTTCTAATCTGTTGCTAACTCTTTGGTCAAATGGCGTGACACATTCCTGAAGGAAAAGATCATAATAATACCAAACCAACTGTCAATCAATTAAGTAGCAATAAAACCATATTGCACTTATACTAATATCACGTTGCACAGCTGATATCAGAATCAGAATCAGAAATACTTTGTTGATCCCCGAGGGGAAATTGTTGTGTTACAGGTGCTCCTTGCAAGAGAGGAAAGATATATGAAAATATAAGAAACTGCAACAATAGTATTTACAAATATATAGTTAAAATAAACAGGAATTATCAACAAAAATAAAAAGTGAATTGTAACCTAAACAAGATTATTTACACAAACAGAATATATACAGTCAGGGTGAAATGGGGTTATTGCACAAGTTACATTAGATCATTGCATATTGCAGCTGATACCAACATACTGAAGCATCTGGAGTCAGCAATTCTCCTGCTAGCCTTCCCTGATTCGTTGCTGCCACCAGCTGAGACTGACAAGAGGACACTGAGTTGCATGACGTTAATGAGCGATGATAACAAAAACTATAGAGAAGTGTGACCTGGTGTGCCCCTTCGTGCTTGGGCAAGGGTCAGCTTTTCATGGGGGACCTCTGATTCACAACCTGTAGACTTGGCAAAAGCAGCTGGTTCCCGGAGAGCCTGAATACAGAGAGAGTAGAGGAAAACAAAAACCACATGTTCAACTTGATTAAATACTTTCCAGTTTAGTTCATCCATCTCCTAAACATCTTATCCTGCACAGGGTCTCATTGTGCATTAAGTGACAGGTAAAGTTCAAACTAAACAAGCTGTTACAGCTGTTACATACAGACATGCATAGTCATACTTGCATTCATGCCTAAGGGCAGTTGTACAGTTCCAGTTTACCTAGCCTGCATGTATTTGGAGTGTGTGGGAGGACAGGGGTGTTGCTGGGAGTTATGTGGCATTTGAAATACGCAGGAAATCAAAAACAAACAGTGTGGGAGGACCGAATACAACAACAGTGTTATTGCAGAATTATAACAAAGCAGTTAAGAGTGTAGATTTCACTTCAGTATTGAGGGACACACGCATATAAAACAGGGGTTTGGAGGTCCTCTGCTAGAGATTTCTGAGCATCAAACACTTAATTCCCATACATTATTGTGATAATTTATGCACCAATTTGTGCCTTTTCTGCATCAATTTATGGAGTAAATGTTTTAACTGGGTGGGGTGGGGGGTGAATGTAGCCTGGTAAGACCGTCCTGAGGGCGTGAGCTCAACATTCTGTCTCACTCTCTGTATCAGTCTGCATTTGGTGCCGCCCCAAACACTTTCCAGAAATTAAAATCCAATCGGGGCCAATCAGGAACTGCATTGTAGTTGATGCAATACAATGCAGGCCGCAGCTTGCAGAACAGTAATGGTGGCTCCTGAAGCAACAAACACTAACTCTAACATAGGTAGAGTAAACACAGCAATAAGTGAAGTTACTGCAGAAACAGAGTCAGTAACAACAAAATGCACTCATGGAGTTACTCGAAGGAAAATATATTTTCGCCATTCTTTCAACTGAATTTTGCAAAAGCTTCATTTATCAACTGGTTCCATCGGTGATGAAGATGTTCCCCAGTGTTTTGTGACGCTGATTGGAAGAATGAGTTTGTCTATCAAGGCAAGAACTCCTGCCCGATGAAAGTGTTTGGGGCAACACCGGGTTCAGACTGATACAGTGAGCGAAACAGAATGTTGAGCTCATGTCATCAAGATGGTCTTACCAGTCTAGGACAAAATTAAGACGGGCTTGTCCCCTACTTGTTCCCTAGTCATCATTTTCCCAGGAGATACCCATACCCAGTAACTTCAGACTCCAACAGTGAAAGCGAGGCTTATAGGGCACCAGCCTGAACACTAAATGGTTTCGTTATTCATTATTCTACAACCATTGCACTGTGAAATCATAATTTACTTTCTAATGATGCGTTAAACCAAAAGCTTGTTTGTTTCCAACTTAATAAAACATAAAGTATTACAAATCTCCCTAAATTCGACATAGTAAAAAAAAAAAAAAAAAAAAGATATTGAAGCTTTGATTAAATCATTAAGACAGATGTGAAGAATCTCAGCGCTCCACATGTCATGGACTTTGTGTCGTGTGTAGATACATATATGTAGCTTTATCTGCTGTGTTGTAAGGTACACTTTGAACTCTGATGCTGCTCATATGTCTGGTGTTTCCTGTATTAAACTACAACTAGTGTTCCTGTTTAAGTTTTGAAATGATCAGTGCTTTGTGAATGCTTCTGAATTTATCTGTCCATGCCTCTAATTTATTTTACTCTTAGTCTTTATAGTTAGCAAAGCATTAGCAAGTTTACACCTTCAGGTAAGAAGTCAACATACATGCAGGTTTCCACATAGGAGACACAAATGTTATATGTTAATGTGCACTTATATGCACTTACATTTTATACTATATGACTCACATTTATTTGTAACATTTACAGCACTGAAAACTGATTACTCAATATCACTTCAGATTAATCAAGTATCGCTGCACTATATTGACGACATAGCATGAGTCATCGCTACATCGTCCCACCCAGATAATCAGTTAACTCTCCACTCCCTGACACAAGTGAAATAGCCATAGAGGGATAGTTTATTTCTGTAATATTCAAAGCTTGTCACATTAAATACAATGTAGGTCTGACATACACTTGTGTGTTCTCATTTCCTGTGTCTTTACAAGGAAAGCCCAAAAACACACATCTAAGACAACCAGAATCTTCTTTATGGCACATATAGTTCTCATATTATTAGTAGTATTTAAATTGTAAGGACAAATATGGTGGCCGTGATCATAGAGCAGACAGAGTAGGACTCACCCTACGAGAGCCTCCTCTTTGGTTCCGTGGGGTCTGTTGTTGCTGGACGTTGTTGCCTCGGCCTCGTCTCCTTCCAGCCATCCTGTACGCTCTACTCTCTGGTCTTCCAACAACGCCACTGCACCTATCTGCCGCTCCTCTCGGCTGGCTTTACTGGTGTGTACGCGAGGAAATTTCTAAGCCGGTGTGTGTTTTAAAGTATACATCCCAGGGGCCTGCCTGACCCTGATGACAGGAGATGTAGTGGGCAAAGTTCAAGCCACTCTGGTAGTAAAGTTGTCTACTCAGAAATGTAGATTGCACTTCATTAAGAACTGTGAGGACTTTCTCTTCCTTTATGTGGTGACATGGAAGCTTGTAGCAACAGGATGGTGTATGCAATGTTTCTGTAAACTCCATAAACTGTATGAAAACAGTCAAGCAAGAAGTTAATGTGAAGACTGCTCATGTTTTGAAACATTTCTCACATTTCCTTTCGGGCTGTGACATGTAGAGAATAGAGGCTGCTAATAATGTAACATTTCGTGCGTAGAGGAGCTAGATAAGATGAAATAAAAAGTTGAGTGTGTGCCCAGAGCTTTGACAGCAGCAGCCTTTGGAACCAAACACAGAGGGACAATGTGTTCCCACATTACACAAATCTGTCATAGAGTTGCCCACGGTGGATACACAGCTGCAGATTAGATCATTTCTGTTGTGAGTACAGTTTTGGCATTTTGAAATCATTGACATGCTGCCCTACCTTCTTATTTTAGCACATTATTATATAGCCACACCAGCAGCTAAAAATGTTTAGGCCAATTGGTTCACCACTTTAGTTCCAACTGAAATATCTCAAACAATAACACTGACATTTTGTAGACATTCATGATGAAGCTTACCGGCTTTACCTCAGGCAGCACCTGGCATTTGTGGTTTCATCGCATTCATTTCACCCTCATGATGAATTATAATAACTTTGGTAAACTTTAAACGTTTCGCCTACCACCGTCATCAGGTCAAAGTCTCAATTTGGCCAATAATTTATGATTTATGAGCAAATACCTGCAAATGACATACCCATCAGCCTCAGCTGTACTGGGCCTTCCCTATTATAGCCTTTTTTGTTTTGTTTTGTTTTGTTTGATCTTTCTCTTGACTTGAACCCTTAAATTGCAATACTCTCTGGCATGGTGGTACAGTGGTTAGCATTGTCATCTCACAGCAAGGGGGTTTCCTGGTTCAAACCCAGGGTGGGGGGTTGTGGAGCATGTTTCTTCCCGTGTCAGTGTGGGTCTTCTCTGGGTACTCCGGCTTCCTCCCACAGTCCAAAGACATGCAGGCTAGGTTAATTGGTGACTCCATAGGTGTGAATATGAGCCTGAATGGTTGTCTGTCTTTATGTGTTAGCCCTGCGATAGTCTATCGACCCGCCCAGGGTGTACCCTTCTTTTCGCCCAATTTCAGCTGGGATAGGCTCCGGCACACCCACAACCCCTAACAGGATGAGCGGTTATGGAAAATGAATGAATGAATATATTTATAGCCAACATAACACTGGAGAGCATCTTGCAATGGGATCACTTCAACCGATACAGTGACCCACGGCTTAAATACGTGGCAGGGGCGTAAAGTGACCACTGACCACACCCAGTTCCCACTAAAATTGGTCCCACCAGGACCACATTCTTCCATGACACACACACAGACTCACAGTGAAACCAATGCCTGCTGTCACAGCATTGTCACAGCTGGTAAAAATGGTGAGAAAACACCCACCCTCTAATTTAAGAATATACGTATAAAACCAGTATGAGGAAAAGTTTAAAGACCCTCCCCTGCTTTCCCTTCAGCGGAAACCCCTCCCCATGATTCACCCTAAAATTATGATTCAGTCGACACTTGCAACAACTGAAACTGAAGAACGAAAAGCGAGAGCATCAACTCCTACTTTAGTGTTTTTCTTCTACTTTCTTCTACTGACTTGTTTGCACATTAAAATTAGTAATTTGGAAACTAATGATGTGTACATATACTCAGACATACATGAAATACAATGAGGGATGGAAAGGCTAAAGTTTTGAAAAGTCTATCACCTTGTCAAAACAGGTTGTGCACATATGACTGTGTACTATAATAGACTTTGTTGTGCAACTTCTTACAAGCGTCAGTGGAGCTTTGACTGAATCCAGCTGAGTAAAGCCTGAATGTTAATATATCACCACAGCAATGAGACACTCCATTCTGCAGACGTGACAAGTTCTTGGAAATGCCCACAACATGTTTCGCTTTCACTCTACTTCCTTGAGCTAAAATAAGAATGGGCTCTGTAAACAGAGACTGGGCTGTTTTTACAGATTCAAATCAAGTTCAAAGAAGACACAAGAAACGGTCCCATAACCGGTTTGAGTACATGGGAACCAGGAGTGACTTCACAGGAATGCTTCACCTGTGAACACAATGACCTGGAGCAAGGGGTGTGGCTATCACCATGAGAGCATGCAGGGCGGGAGTATTGCTCTGCTGTTCCTCCTCTCACTTCCTGAAGTGAACACTGCCCAAATATGTGGAGGTACAAACACAGGATGGCCCGTGATCTGCTGGACCTTTGACACACACCAGACCAGGAAATATCATCCTACGGCAAAGGTAAGCCTCTTATGAAAATGACATGTTAAGCTCACTCATAGCTGTCAAATTTGTTAGAGTTACACCTGAAGAAGACACTGAACAGTCAGTAAACATGAGGCATTTACTGTAGCAGAGGAATTTAGTCACAGACAGATTTCTGTGGATTTCAGTTTCGCTTACCATTACAATTTCATTGGTTAAAGTTAATAATAGTGGGTGGAGCGAGAAAACAGATTTTCAGCCTGCAGGTTACCTAAATGGCACCAACTGTGATATTTTTTGCTCTGACTTATAATAACACTGGAAGGTAAGTAGATAAGCAACTGACCTATTTTATTTGCTTTGGTTTGGGGAGATTTGCATTCAGGGCAAAAATAGCTAAAAAAAAATAAAACTACAGTCTGTGGTGAAAAATATAAAGTGTCAGAGAAACACCTAAAGAGTTCTGACGGTCTTCTCTTTGTTGCTGCGCCTGTTGTGTTGGTGTACACGTGAATAGCTGTGATATTTATATTGGGCCATATAATGTCTGACAGGTGTATTTTTCTGTAATGGTCTGACTGTGGTAACTCTGTCTACAGGTTATTTGCACATGCTGGTGTAAAGCATGTTCCTGTGGCAATATCTGACACTGCTCCTGCTGATAGCTGTTCAAATATGCAAAGGTAAAGCCCACTCTGAAGTGTCAATGTATACAGACAAACACACACACACAAGTGCAGAGCGACTACACTCCTGAAGGGGAAAAACCGTCAAGCAGGATTTGAGGAACTGAAATTTCTTGGTTAAACCAACACATTCGAGTAAATGGCTGGCAATGTGGTTTGCAAAGACCACTGGCACTGTATACAGGGATGTCAGCTGATATATATGCAACAGTCATTTACCTATATGGAAAGCCACATCAGTTATGTAACAGTTGGTGGCATTTCTTAAAATGACGCGATGCTTCTATTTCAGCAGAAGTCGATATACTAGGTTATTTGTGTGACATTTATTTTATTAGGAAATGAAAATTCTGCCAGTGATACATTTTTACACAGTGTCAGGTCAACACACCTAATATGCTAAGAAGAGTGTCAGTAGAAACAGAGACAGATGTTTTTATATGTTTTAGCTGTTATTTGTTGTTTTTATCAGTTATCATGTAGATGGCACTGATAAAATCTTGTGAGATTATCAGATGGTTTCACACTGAAGTCCGATTCAGGTGTCACTATTTTTTTCTCAGTGCTGTTTGCTCACCCAGTCAAACTTGTTCATGACGTCTGTCTGGTGGGTGAAGCTGTGTTTGAAAACACTGTCAACCCAGTGTGCCCTGAATGATAAATCACTAAAGGTTTTTTGAGCAATGCTTGTTAAAAGGGACAGTTCACCCTGTAGTACTATTTATCCATTGTTGTGGTGTGAGATGCGGAGTGTTGGAGATATCAGCTGCAGAGATGTCTGCCTTCTCTCGAATATAATGGAACTAGATGACACTCGAGTTGTGGTGCTCAAAGCGGCAAAGAATACAGTTGAAAAACTCAATGGCAATGTGTCTTTTCAGAAATCATGACCTGGTTACTCAACATAACCACAGACCTCATTGTGAGCAGTTTCATGTAAGAACTATTTTCTTTCTACTGAACTACACCCATGAATCGAATCACCGCACATGAGGAAGTGTGCATCTACTCATGGATGAGAGGCTCATGACAGCACGAGATGTAAACGTTGATGGCATCCTCCTTGGCTGAGCTCACGTTAGGTAGCTCAGTGGTGCTAGGTGATCACGCAGTAGACCCATACTTCCTTCAGGGCAGTGATGGAAAATAGTTCCTACATGAAACTGCTCACAACAAGGTCTGTGGATTACCTCTCGTAACTGGGTCATGGTTTTTGGAAAGAGACATGTTTTTTTTTGTTGTAATTTGTTTTTTTTTTGGCATTTTGAGCACCACAAGCCGAGTGCCATCTAGTTCTATTGTATATGAGAGAAGGTAGACATCTCTGCAGCCGATATCTCAAACACACAGCAGCTCAAATAACACCACAGGTAAGAGGAAAAAACATATTTTTTGAAATTGTGGTGAACTGTACCTTTAAGATCAAAATGATCATGTCTCATTAATTCTTTTTTTGTTGTCCTCCTCTTCCCAAATACACTTTTCTCTGTCTACTCCTTTTTTTACTCACCACTCCCAGCTGAGGGATGTGAAGAATTTACAGACCTAGATTTTGGCCACGCATTCATTGGAACCAGCCTCAGAATAAAGTTGTTGCTGTACACCAGGGAAAATGCCACCTGTGGTAGACTCGTGTCCCACTCCAACTTGTCCGCCCATCCCCAGCTTAAATTGTCCAGGCCAACCACCTTCGTCATTCATGGGTATCGGCCCACGGGATCTCCACCGGTGTGGGTGCACACCATTACGGAGATGCTGCTGGAGAGGGAAGACATGAACGTAATAGTGGTGGACTGGAACCGCGGAGCTGCTAATGTGAATTATTTCAAAGCAGTGGAAAACACACACAAGGCGGCTGACAACCTCACTGCTTTCATCAAAATGATGCAGGTATGTGATGTTTCTGACACTCTGTGACCAACTCTGCTGTGTCTCTATATCATAGATGGTGTTGTGAGTAACATGACTAATGACGAATCTTTTCAGGAACATGGTGCCTCTCTGAGCTCCATCCACATGATCGGAGTCAGTCTTGGGGCTCATATATCAGGCTTTGTGGGTGCTAACCTGGATGGGTCAATTGGATGGATTACAGGTAAGAGATTTCTCTCTCAGACCCTAGATACAAATTCAAATCCTCAAACAAACCCCTCAGATATAGGAGAACAATGTCAATTTCATTGTCAAATGCATGCTAATTAGTGGTGGGCAGTATGGTCAAATTCTATATGTAATTTTATGTCATTGTGACAGCATATATATCACAATACAGTAATTGTTCTGTCTGGCTGAACCCAACATAATTCGGCACTAAGGGAAAAAACACTGGGTTGTTTGTATTTCTTTAAACCAATCACAATCATCTTTGGCAGCGCTAAGCTCAGGATGCAGCGCCGGTGCCCTTGTGAAACAGTATCAGGATATCTGAAATAGGCGGTCAATTGTGGGCTTATACGCCAGTCTACATCCTGTTAGCCTGACTAGGAACTTCCTTTCAAACAAAAAACACAACTGCCTCGGGTGAAACAACACTTGAGTAAAAAACAAAAGACTAAAATAAAAAGTAAAACTAAAATTCTTTCAAAATGAAAGCTTTAAGGTTCCCGAAAACAATAATTTCAAGTGTTCTAGGCTTCTGTTTTCATAACGTCACCCTCCTCCCACGTGTCTGCCCAGATGATGTTGCCTTGTGAGGCAGCTGGATTCATGAGATCATGAGGTCATTAGATCATGAGATCAGAAGATCATGCAAGGATCCAGCTGTGATTGGCTACATAGCCTGCCCTGAACATCTCCTGAGGTAGAAAGAGTATTGCGAAATCTACCTGCAGACACATTTCTACCATTGCTCAGTATCATATTGCCCAACCCTAACAATAATAAAGTTACCTTTCAAACATCAACAAAAGCAGTTATGCTAAAAACTATGTTTCCTTTAGTCACAATGACAAAACAGCTTCACATGTGTGTCCATTTAAACTTTACAAAAAGTAGCAAATGTATAGTACAGACCTCTGTGGATATTAGATATTGTGAAGTGTATGTTTTAAAAGAAGTACTGCACATATTGCCACCGTATTTAGTTACACAACCTTTGGACATTTATCTTCTGCCTGCATCAGGCAATAAACTTTAGCTGAGATGCTTATCATGTCATTCACTATAATTGTGACACTCAAATGAACTTCAGTTCCTAGATTGTTACCGTTACAAGTAACCGAGAGCACCGAGTGGCAAAGTCCTCACTGACGATGAAGCGGTTTGTCAGATGTTGCAGATGAAGGATTTTGATCATGATGTAAACTGACAGTTTCAATGATTTCACCTGAAATCCCCATGGAGAGATTATCCCCTCCGCAGTGCCTGCAGCGTAAGTGAAGTGCAGAACCACAGATATCCAGGTCAGCACTGCTGCAGAGGAGTACTGAGTGTAAAACACCAAAGAGGAAAGAAGAACTGGTCTAGATGTCTAAAGTTCAGTCATGTAAAACAAAAACATGATGGTATCAAAATACTTCTTTATGGGGAAAAAAAATAAAGATGATAAGAAAAGAGTAATGCTGGTTTGTCAAACTGGTCAAACTGCTTTATGGATAGAATTTGGAAAAGGCATAGACAAATCAAACAATAAAGAGATTTAAAGGTGTTACCTAAGTCATAAAAATAAGGTGAAATCAGTCTGTTTGCGTGTGCTATTTTCAGCTCCCATCAGCTAAAGCTGGGTTTGAAAATAAACCTGAAGCTTTACTTAGATCTTCTGATGTGATGTTTGCAGCTCTGGATCCTGCTGGACCTCAGTTCACTGGCACTTCTCCAGAGGACCGACTGGACCCCACGGATGCTCAGTTTGTGGATGTGCTGCACACAGACATAGACGGTCAGTTTATCTGAAATACTCTATAACATATTCATTCAATGTGTTATACAACTTATTATTATTATTGTTATTATGATTAATTATTATTATTGTCATGCACAGCTCTGGGCTTCAGAGAACCTCTGGGTCACATTGATGTCTATGCTAATGGTGGAACAGACCAACCCGGCTGCCCAAAGACAATCTTTTCTGGTAAAGTCTTTAAAATGATGAGGAAAAGAGAAACACAAAGACCACACTCAAATTGCTGATCAAGTGTAAAACATGGCTTTATAATGTGACAATTCTGACTTACCCCTGCACAGGAGGAGCCTATTTTAAATGTGACCACCAGAGATCAGTGTTGCTCTACCTTGACTCTGTGCATCGGACGTGTGCCAGCAGGGTCTTCCCCTGTGGCTCCTACAAAGAGTTTCTGAGTGGTAACTGCTTGAGCTGTGACACCTTTGGTGCTGCTGGATGTCCTGTCTTTGGTTGGTACTTTAATTATCTTTAATTGATTTCATTTTTAAAAAAAAGACATAACCGGTCGATCAAAATGGATCTGACGCAGTTGTTTCACTCCAATCCAGGTTATGACGTCAGAGAGTGGAAAGATGTCCTGCTGACGCTGGGCCAAACAAAAACTTACTTCACCACCAATGCGGTCACTCCATTCTGCAGTAAGTAACAGGAAACTATTATTCTCTATGTTGCAACTTAATAAGTTGACTTTAGTGTGGTATACAGACATGTTTTAGTAATGTTTAAGGGATTCACATTAACTCACATTTAGCCCCCCAAATGGTTAAACTTGCAGATGTTAAAGACTGTACACCAGATCAGAGTATTTAGTGGAAAAGTACAAGAAAATGTAACACAAGGGAAACTAAGACAAACCCAATTCCTAACTAAAAAGTTTATCTGAAGCTAATATGAAGCCTCAGTAGCCTGAGTTAGTCAAATCAGTTAGATATGTTTCAAAGTTCCCATCTGTATGGTGCAAATTCCCCTGTCATTTGGAATATATCTCTTAATGGCCAGTATGAAGAGGACCTAGACTGTATAAAAATATGGACGTAGTCACCGTGATGTCACCCATTGGTTTCTGAGGAGCGGATTTGAAGCTAAAAGTAGGCGGCTTTGGCCGTCGCCATCTTGGCAGTGCCTGACTCCGCCCAACTCCCAGCCAATCAAAAATGGGCAAAGAGGCGGGCCAAATGAAGCCTGGTTGCTAAAACACGCCCACCTCGCTCGAAGCTGCTAAGTTAGTTAAGGCTAACAAGCTAGGCTAACAAGCTACGCTACTGTGGCTAGCCCTGTGGTGTTGGCTGTTCTCGCTCATGCTCCCGCTTAGTGCCAGCTACAACAAAATATTCAAAAGGCACCAACACGGCTGAGAGGTCAGGTTCAATGACTTGCGAATTAGCTGAGATGACGCCTAGCAGACAGCCAGCGGCTAGTTAGCCACCCGTGATGGCGCCACCTGTCACTCAAAGTGACCACGCCCTTAATTATGTGCAACTTTAAGCCTTAATAAAATTTAAATGGATGAGTTATGAAAAAATTCACCCCCCGTGCAGTTGTCATGAAAGGGGAAATTAGCTATAGAGACCAAAACCGTTTTTTGTACCAGGCTGTAAACATGTTTATTTCTGCTGTAAAGTTGAGCATTTTAACATGGGGGTCTATGGGGATTGACTCGCTTTTGGAGCCTGCCTCAAGTGGCCATTCAATGAACTGCAGTTTTTGGCACTTACGCATTGGCTTCACTTGTCATCCCTGGAGGCTGCCGCTTGCAAGAGGATGAATGATTACATTAACAACCAGTTCTAATATTCATATGAGCACATGACTATTGTTTTGAGATAGACTTGACAAATTGTGAACTTAGCCTTTAAGATGTATTTTTAGCCAGTTTGGCTGTTAACAGGCCATTAAATGTCCATTATCATCTCTTATAAGAGTCATAGGTATGAGTTGGAAGGGGCCTGCCACATCTACTCAAGGTTATCATCAGACATGAAATGGCCTTTTACATTTATTGTTAGGCATCAACCTCTCATAACTGTAATAATTATGATGGGAGCAAAGCAGAAAGTCAGGACAAACACAGGACTTTGACCCAGGAGAAACCAGTAGTCAGCGGTAACTTACTTTAACCGGTGACAGTTGTTTTGACTGATGTTACATCTTTTCGTAAATCCAACCCTGTAGTTTTGCACTTAAATCTAAGGAAAGTGAAAATGAAACCTAACGAAATGGCAGCCATTTCACAACATTATGCAAACAGCCATTTAGTGGGCTGATAATGGACTTTACACCTTTTTCCACCAAAACTGTGCATGTACCTACACAGGCTTATTTAACACGTGAAAACCTGTTAAACATAGTCGATAGACTCCATGCCCAGTGCCAGTGGACCAGAGCTGTATACATGGCTCTTCAGCCAGATCAGAGCCGGAGCCGATTAATACCCATGTTTACTGCAAAGTTGTTTGACATTTGAGGTGTTAGCAGGTTTTTTGTGCAGTGGAAAAGGGACTTAATAGTAAGTGTGACTGGCCCCTTCTAACCCATAATGCTGAAAACCACAGGTAAAGGGCATTTAATATGCTGACACCATCCGCATTGGGAGTTCAATTTTTAAAGTTTAATTTTTAAAGTTTATGTCATGTTATACCCTCTGCTTGTGTACTGTATTTTACATTTACCATTATCCATCTTTCCTCCACTGGAAATGCAGCTGCACATTGACATCAGTTCGGAGAAAATCTAAATTATTGACTAAAATACAGGTTGCAGTTGGACACATACTGAAAATATTTAATTCATGAGGATGTTTCGAATCAAAAAAGGCCACAAATGGTCTGATAGTAGGTTGTACTTCATGAGAGGAGTTAACAGATGAGAATTTTACATTTTTCAATGCATCCATTTTTATTATGCACATAAAATCATTGTCAATATAAATCCAAAATCTGTATATACAGCATATAGACACGTATGCATGCACATACTTTACATAATCATCTATTCCATGCATATTCATTCCTTCATTTATTTTTTGCACTTTTTGTGTAGTTTACAGCTTACAGAACACTTTACCTGTATATATGTATATATATATTTTATTTTTATTTTAATTTTCTAATTGTTTATTGGTGCTTTTTATCTATATTTACACAATATTTACGTAAACACTTAGTTTTTCCACATACTTATGTACATAATAGTCCTGTCATTTTTAAAGCTTTATTTGTCCAACTTTGTTGTCTTTGTTCCAAACTGTTACGTTCATTTCTGTGTAAGTACATGTAGGGCAATGTAAAAAAAAAAAATGGAGTCAGATTCCTTGTGTTTAAAGCAATGGGCATCTTATTTTTGAATAACAATTTGAATGTCCTCTCTCAGGGACAGAATACAGGATGGAAGTGATGGTATGGAATGAGGATATACGATGGGGATACATCACTGTTAAACTTCACGGTGACGGTAAAGAAGCAGTGGCAACCATTGACCAGTAAGTCTTCACTTTATTTATGATAAATTATAATATTCCAAAATGACTTCTCGTTGTCCCTCCGTTAATGCATTCTCTCAGTAATTTCTTTTTGTTTTCATTTCAGTAAAGCATCAAAGTTCAAGAAGTACACAGAGACCAAGTTGTTTGCCCAGTTTGACAAAGACCTTAAATCAGTGAAAAAGGTGTCTCTAAAATTCTCCACTGGGAATGTATTCAAGCCCAAATATAAGCTCCGTGTTCTCCGAATACGTCTCACACATCTGGAACGCAAGGAGAGGTATGCAACACATACTGATTTATTTTAAAAAAGGGGTAATATATTTCAGAAAATTGATCTATTAGACAGATAATTTTAGCTTTTTTCACCACAGTAATATTGACTTTGTCCTTCACAGGCCTCTCTGTCGATATGACATCCTTCTGGAAGACAACAAAGAGGTCACCTTCAGGCCAATTCCCTGTGAAGAATCCAACTTCTGAGACAAAATTGGACACCACGTCAGATATTTCAAACACTTTTCAGTCCCTCCAAGATTGTACAGGAAAACAATAAGGACTAATCATTTTTCATTTGGGATCATTTGGGATCTGAAAATGAAATGTAATATATTATGTATATGTATTTTTATCATAAAATATATTTGTCTGTTTGTTTTTTTTCGATATTACCCAAAAAGTGAATGTATTTACCTTTTAATTGTCGGGTGAATTAGACTTTTTGTTCACAAAAATCAGTTCATCTGACAATGGCTTATGATGACAAGATATCTCAGTTGTGACTGCAACAACAAAATTGAGGCTTGTTTGGAAAAAAAAGTGGACTTTTTTTCTACTTTTCCTCTCAATCACTCTAATTTTTGTCTCCAAAAATCACTCCAGTAATGTCAGTTTTTGTTTAAGTTGAAATTTAGTAAGGCTGAGAGAGACAGATGACCAAAATGACCAAAATGATTTTTCGTAGAATTACACATTTCTCATTAAGACTGAAAAAAAAGTATTAACAATTATTGTCAAGCAGTGAAACCTTTGATCCCTGTTTTTTATCTGTTGTTTTTTTTTTTTTTTTTCATTAAAAGGACTGGACTTATGTTCTAGATGATATTTCCTTAATCATACATGGAGATTTTGTAACATATGACCTCACTTGTAACTATAAATATTTATTTGTGTATATGGATTCATCTGTAAAGGTTAATAAAAAGTCAATATTTGGTAACACGTTTAATGAATTCACATTTTTTTCTACATGTCAACAATTCACTGACAGCTTGGTCAGTCAGTTTCATGTGCCGTGTGTTTGTCTCCACATTACATTATTAGTCGATAAACTAATAATAGCTGAGCCCACATGACTGCAGATGAACTGCTGGCTCTCGTTTTCATGTCCTCTTCTCTTACTGTCAAATGTTTTCCACATGGTCGGATAAAGGAAAAAGTGATTAAAAAGTATTTCTTAAGTGATGATCTTCAACACACCTCGACACTTTAAAAAATATTCTCCCAAAACAGAATGCTGAAGATGCCAAAGTCATTAAGAGTCCATCCACAGAAAAAAAAAAGAAAAACTGAGCTCATTGAGATCCACTGCTTGTTTCCAAGGAGGAGCAGTCAACCTGAAGTCTGCTACCACTGTGCCTCACCTGTGCACTTTGAGCAAGTACTTAATAAAAACATTCATTCCTTTAGGCCGGCTCCTTTGCCACTCCAACAAACTAAAGTGAAATGTTTTTCCAAAAAATACAACAAAAGCCAGGGTGATTTTTTTTTATATATAAGTGTGCAACAGGGCCTTTAAAACTTGTCTGTGAAGATGCTGAAGTTCTCCACTCATTTAGACATGCGCTTCTTCATTCGTTGAATCTCCATCTAAAACAAAACAAAAGATTAAACCATGACTGCAACTGCTGGACAAAATCTAATATTGTCCCCTTGAAATCATTCCACATAGGTTGAGAGTCACTGCTTTAGCACAGTCTGGCAGCCACACTGTAGCCTATGGATGTCTTTGTTTCTTTACCTGTAAAGTCAAGCGAATCCTTTTTTCCTCATCAAGCTCACTCATCAGCAGTTTAATTTCTTTGCTGGAACACAAGATATTGTCAGATTAGTGTAGTAAAAAACTTAACCATATCACTAATATATGCATCAATCGTTAACCAGATCAAGCAAAAGGCCCTAAGAAGGAACACTCAACGGGTTGGGATGTAATAGACAAATACTGTATTTAGTCCTTTTAAAGATAAAGATGCTTGTAGGCCACTTTAGTCTACATGCTTATTTGTACATTACCTGCGCTTACACTAATACACAAGTTGGTTCAATGCCACATGAAGTGGCAACATGTTACAATGAGGAGGGCCCCCAAACCAAATCCACTCAGGGCCCCCAAAAGTCTAGAGTTGGCTCGCATAAAAAAAGCCAATGATGCAAATGTCACCCACCAGGCTGAGATTGAAATAAAATCTGGACATAGATTTTGACACTGACAAAGCCATACTTGTGCTGACACTTCATCACTTCAAACTGCCCCTTCAGCTCTTTCAGCTCTGTCTGCAGTTGTTCCAGGTTAGGTGGATTCCTGTTCGCCTGCGGGTCAGAGTTGGGACCAGGGGCCAGAGTCGGATGAAGTACAGCAGAGAGAGCCTTTGGTAACAGGGAGGTGAAGGACTTTGTGGGCACACTTTTGGATGCTGCTACCTTTAGAGAATAACCCAACATTACTGTCTGACAACAATGTGAAATATTAAAGGTGCTGTATACGACATTTAGAGTGCTGACATAGCAGAAAATGACTATTTGCTATTTGACGACATGAGCAGAGAGTGAAGCCACGCTCCCTCTCTGTGTGTGTTGCAGTCCAAGTTTCTCTGTTCTTTGTTGTGGTAGAGTTTGGTCACACGTGCATGTTAGTGCATGTGAGTCCCTGTGTGTGTATCCCAATTGCTGTCACTCATAATGCAGTCCAGACCCAAGGTGGCGGAACGGTGTTGCCACAGAAGCAACACCCACCCCTCACGTTAACATGTTAGCCTTGTCACAATAGCCATGGTTAGCACTGTTAGCTTTTGTCTCAGCCACCTCCATGTTGAGAGCCATGTGCAGACAATCCCAGTTAAGACTTCATCATAAGCCCCTTTTACACTGCCTCTTCAAGGTGGGAATTTCATGAATTATGCCGCCTCGCTATTGTGAAAAAAAAGGTACAATTGCGGAAAGGTGGGACTGAGATGTCTCGTTGTAAGCCAGCATCGGAAGTGGTAACAGCACCGAAACAACATCAGTATAAACAGGACAGCCAGCAGGACAGGATCATGGGCAGCACAGGTGTGACGTTTTGACAATGTGTTACTCATGCAACCCACCGTGGGTGATTTAAAAAGTAGCATTTAGCAGTTAGCAGCTAACTCAACGAGGAAAAACAGTGGCCAAAAATGTCTACAAAACGGGAAAAATATTTCTGTAAGCTCTTTATGCCCCGAGCAGAGGGCGAGATCAGTCGCCTTATGACAGAGAAATGGTTGTTACTGCCATGTTATGCTATTGTTATTGTTATTACGGCACTGCAGACACATATGTTGTGTGTCACACTGGAGGCTGATGCTTTTGTGTTACATGTCACGCCCGTAACACCTCTTGTGATTCCACAAGGCTGGCATACTGTCTAAAATCACACATTGGAGCAGCATGATGGCACCGTTGTTCAATGCTGTGTAATAAGGCAAAGGTGGTATGAAGAAGGGACTTCGTAGCTCTGTGTAAAAAGGGCTATAGATATGCTCTGAATGTCGCATACAGCTCATTTAATTTTGATTTCAAAGTGTTTTAAGTCTTAAAATCTTATCTTACAGGCAGAGCAGAACCATTTTGGCTTGTTTTCTGAGTGTTTTCTTGAAGTGTTGAAGAATCCAGCTCTTCGCTCTGGTTTTCTTTCCTCTCCTCCTCCATCATGAGTGTTACCTGTAAGTTAAGTCTAGTTTGAGACATCTGATAAGTAAAAGACATTAACGGGCACTTAATTACCCCTAAGTAAAATTCAGAAGATATAGCTCACATTAATGACAAGGCAAGTATCTCTTAAACTTGTTTTGAATAAGGAGTTAAAGTAGTCACTGTACTGTACGTGGCTGTGTGTACGAGGCACCTCAGAAAAGTTAAATTTATCCCAAGGTCAGATGGGACACAAACACACTACACCACACACTATTCTCATACAGTGAGTCACGATATAACTGTCGTATTTAACTCAGTATTTGACTTTTAGGTAACTATTATTAAAAGTGTATACTTCCCAGACTCTGAAGCTCTGACTGTAACCTCTCATCTGCAACATGAGCTACCTGCTCATTCAGCTTCTCCGCGATCGACACAATTGAGTCAAACTCTTCAGTGTCTTTGCAGAAAACAGAAAATAGCCGTTAAAACACACCTTGCAGAACCCACAACCTAATCTAAACCCATCACTATGGAGAATGCAGGCAGTTTGATCAGTAAGAAACCTACATTGTTGTGATCCCAAAGCCTGCATTAACATTCAGCCTGTTTAACATGCAGCGTTCAAGCATGGGAGTGTTTCAAAGTATGTTGCAACAGATAGTTGTAACAATAATAGTTGCAAGGCTTACCAGGAATGAGGGCTGAGCTATAGTTGCCCATCGTGACAGAGAGGAATACAAGCGGAGAGAGTGAAAGACAGAAAAACCTGCAGAGTCTTTAAGTCTACATCTACAAACAACAGATTGGAGCAAGTCAGTGGAGTAGAAATCAACGGAAACCAGTCAGCTCAGTGCAGTCACACGTCATGCTACACCTAAGGAATTAAAAGTGAAAAAATCTCTGTATTTGTTTAAATCATATATGCTCTTCTTGACACTACAGCAACTTCAGTTTGTACATTAAACTCAGATCATTCTTTATCAAAGTAGGCTAAACTAAATTTGGCAGAGGCAGCTGTTTCTCTCATGCCACAGCAGGGAACAAATGTGCCACACATGCTGGAAGAAAGGAGCACAGTGACAGATTATACTGTACAATCATTAGTAGACATATTAAACTAATTACCAGATTATTGTCAGTAACAGGAAAGGATCTGGGGCACACACTCACCTTGTTTGGCCAGCGTCACTGCTGAGATACAGCAGCATCTGTGGTAATGCGACACCATCCATTGTAACCCACTGTGCTCTGCAGAGTATGTTGTGATGAGGAGTGGTACTGTCAGAGCTAAGTTTAGCTCCACTCTGCTGCTCACAAATATCACCAGGGCAGAGCAAAGGCTATCACAGGCTGAAGGGCGAGGGGTGGTTTTAAAGGGACAAACTCGAGTGCAGTTACACAAGAAGTGATGTTTAAACTGGGCAGGAGAGAGAAAGCAGTGAGGGTGAGGATTTGCCTTCATTGTGATACCTTAGAACAGTGGATCCCAAGTGGTCCACCCACAGGGTCCAGATTTCTCTTTAGTAATTAGTTTGGGGTCCACACTCATACCTGGGTTTGGCCATGTTGTCAAGCTAGTTGGTTGTCTCTGTCAAGTAGCTGTCCATTAGTCACTCACTTTACAGCAGAAAACAATACTTTAAAATAAAAGCTTTTTGCTGGAAATTCACTGTACTTAAAAGTAAATATTGTTTTTTTTATAAACTTGACTTGTTTGCAGTCCATTCAGAATGGACCCACAACCCACATTTAGGCCGCAACCTACCAGTTGGGAACTACGCCTTACAAGCGTCTTGATCAGCTTTTCGTAATGCTTCCTAAACTGACAGTGACACTCCACTGATGTTACACATAAGGTCCGGTTCGTTGATCACAAGGAGTGTGATCCAGCCAGTGAAGTCAGTTACATAATGTCTTCTATGGCTCTGGAGGGAGATTGCAAAGTTTTTTTTAAATGACCCTGACACTGTCATCAGGGTTATCTCAGCTTGTACCAAAGACTTTGACAGAAAGTCTGAGTTACAAACTGGAGGTATGAAGCTTGAAAGAAATGGGTATTTAGGAGGAATGGGATATGATTAAAAAATTCTCTACTAAATTGCATTATGGGAAATGTAGGAACCAGTAAGCTTGACCCCAACTAGTGATATATATAGTGATATATATATATATATATATATGTATATGTGTGTGTGTGTGTGTACACACACATTATCTTCCCACCAAAACTGGCATATTAAATTGATATTAAAACACTTTAAAACGTACACCTCTGTCGGGATCCTTTGGGAAATGGTGGAAGGCCAGGTGCGGAGTGTTCCACCGATAGTTGTTGCAGTTAATTGCACTACACTATTTTCTTTTACTTTTTTTCTCCTCTCTCCTTGACATCTTGCATGTTGTCTGGGCGCAACAGTCCAAGCTCAACAGTCCAAAATGGCGGTAGCACCCCTAGTGGCTGTTGGCAGAAATTCAACGGAGCTTCGCCTCTTGGTATCCATGCTCTTTGCTATAGGTCAGAATATCTCCGCCCCTGCTACTTCAATTTTGACCATTCATGCTCAGAATTTCTCTTCTCCAATTTAATGGACAGGCAAGTACTAAATTGCTTAAGTATGACTTCAAGTATTTTCAGGGAATTCTGCAATATCCTGAAATCACTTCTCCTTTATCTATAAAGTATCTTATATCATCAGTCATTTGAACATGATGAAGACAGACTCTCTTTAAATGAGGGAATAAAGTTGTCTGACCAATTACTTCCAAAAAACAGACTATAAATATATTGCCATATCTGTAATGTTACTTAAGCTAAAGAAAAAAACCTTCACAAAACTTCTGCGAATACTCTGAGTCCTAGCTTAGGAGTGATTTAGGAAAGTTCTCAGAGCAGCTCTAAGCAAGGAAGGCACAGAAACTTTTACCTAAGTGAGGAGGTGTGGTTGACCCCATTACTAGGTATGATGCGTTCTTTTAACAGATGTGATTGGTTGTCACAGACACACCCCTTTATGAGCCTGCAAGGTGTGGATGCCCAGTGGAGATTAAATGAACTGCTGATTGTGAAAGTGTTGTCATTGTTAGTGTGATCACTCTGCTGATGGAAAGTTGAGACAGACCCAAGTCATCACTGCTGCACTGATGCATTTTTCATTTCTGGTGTTCTAACATTACTGCATTAGGTGGGAAATATGAAAAAATGCAACAACGACCACAAATATTCCTGCACGATCAAATCCGTAGCATTTCATTTACTCAGTCGTCCAGTGTTTGGAGAATAGTTCTCCTACCTCTTCGTCTTACTGCCATTTTCCCCTTTGTTTAAAAACTCTTAAACCTCGTAGAAGTCCTCCCAGCTACTAACAATTTTTCACCTCAGGAGCTCTTTTAAGGTCTAAAATGCTCTGTTCATAACTTTTATCTTTACAGTGACCTAGTCTTCAATTTTAGGGGAAACTCTAAGCACCTCACAATTATAAAAAAATTATTTCTTTTAGGTTTATGAGTCTTTACAGCAGTATTACTGATTAAGTCATTCTGTCCTTTGTTCAAATCTGTGAGCAAAAGAAAAATAATTCAAAAAGAGCTTGTTAAATCTGTTTTATTTCAAGACAGTAAACTGAACATGTGATTATACAACTTTTACAAGTAGTAGCTAAGTGTCATTGGACAAGCTACCGTTCTTAGTCAAAACACCCATGATTAATCAAACAGGACATTTCATGTGATAAGTCTTTACAAAATGTAAAGTTGAGATACCAAAGTAAACGTTTCTTGGACTTCACAAACCTGAAACATATTGCTGCTGGTAAACTACGAAAAAGTTAAAACTATTTCAGTAAAATGAACACTGCCAAGATCATAAGCAGTCACTCCCAAATAATTACACACAAGAAAAAAAAAAAGCAGGACTGTGTCATGTAATGGCATATTTTACAAAATACTCTCAAAGAAAGGTACTGTAATATTTCAAAGATGCAAATGAAACACCTGTACCAGAGAACAAATGTAAGCAACAACACTTCCACAATATACAGGCAGGTTGGGATTGTAGTGTGAGAAAGATCTTGATGAGATTGTTCTGCCTTTTCTGGGATCACGTCTGCAGGACACCAAAGATGTGCTGTGATCAAGAAAAAAAACTCATTTAAATACATTTCTTAAAGACCTTATTAAGTTACTTACAGGTTGCTTTGTTATGATGACTAAAGATTTCTTTACAGTGAATAAATAAGACAGCCGATCCATTTGAAGTAATAAATAGGCCTACTCGAAATTGCCTTGCTGCCCCCTCACAGCGACACATCACCATAACTTACCAGAAGTTATCACCAGCGTTGCTGGTTGGGCCCTCGGTTGTAAGGTGCTCGCTGACGCATCACTCTCATGGTGCGATATTTGGACATGATACTGTGACTTTTTCTGAACACTGGCCTCTGATTTGGGAAGGGACGAGGCACTAGGCTCTCCTTATGAAACACATAAGAAATAAAAATATTAGTTGTGAAGAAAGCCATGTCACATTTCCCAGACACACTGGGTGATCTCTGAAGAGGGTCTACATACCATGAGTGGTCGTCTAACATTTCCAGACAGTTCAGGGCCAGGCTTCCTTGGACCACCCATAAACCTTGGTCTCTGTAAAACACAACAAAGGCTGAGTACAAACAGTAGGCTTCATTTATTCCTGTAACATCTAAAATTAAAACAATACCGTGCCAGTGTAGATATATATTTACACCACTGTCCTGGGATCACAATACAAAGCTGAATGGGTTTATATCTGTCAAAACAAGCAAGCTGACGTATTTAAGTGGTTGTTTACTGTTATGAGTTCGACTGTAACTGTAGAGCTCCAATTTATGAGGCCAATACACATCCAGGAGGCGGAAAAAGATGTGTTAATCATTGTGCCTTCATAGGCCGAATTTACAAAAATGAAGTTTCAGACCTATACTGACAGCTCACTCCCTTTCATTAAGTCAGATTTGCTTTTGCATAACACCTGAATATAATGAAATATTTCAGAATCGAGACATAGGACTCTGTTTTAAAGTATGTACACTTTGCTTGTGACCACCAATTCTTTGTAAATGATAATATACAGAGGCATATGCTCTGCACGGCCTTACGCAATCAATGTTTCACTCACCTGCATGGGTCCTGGTCTCCTGAAAGGCCTCCCAGGTCTCTGGTTGTCCTGCATCACATTAAATGGCCTGTAAAGATATAAAGGAACATCAGAAATACTGCATAAAGCTTACATTTCACATACTGGAAAACACTGTACTCCCTAATGAAACAACCTTGTTTAAAACACTGAGAAAAGCTGATTCTATGAAATGTACCTAAACACTCTCTTATCCATATAGCCACGTCTTCGGTCTTCAGGCGATGATCTGGAATCATTTGTCTTTGAGAGTCGGCTGTTCGATGCCCCCTCTTGATCTGAACCGTGTTCTACAACAAGGAGAAGAGACCCTGCAGCTAAATGACAGTTTTAAACCTATATAACAATAAAGAAATCTAAAATGAGTAAAACAATTTGTACATTCGATACTGGTTGAGGGAAAAGAACTGACTTACCGCTCTTTGGCTTTGGGCTGCGATCTTTCATAGGTGAGCCATCTTTAGAGGAGGAGCTCGGCCCAGGTGGCCAGTGGGACAAAACAACAAGGTCACGTTTCTCTATGGGAGAAGATCTGGGGAAAGATAAGTGGAGACAGTGTTAATGACATCAGCATTTCTATCACAGTATAAGGTGTACATCAGTGTATGAACATCTTAAATATGGTCTGGTTACATAAAAATAACGTCATTCATGTTTTCACTGTGTTTAAAAGGAAAAAAGTAAGAGATTAAATCACCTTGTGAACTCTTAGAAGTAATACAATTTAAACCAGTAATGAACAGCACTGTTTTGCAGGCAGACAAATGATCATAAAGCCACTCATCACATTGGTACTTACAAAAACCATGGAATGTCCATGCTTCTTTACTCCTATTTTTGTACCCTGAATCAATCTGAGCGCTCTCCATTTACTCAGTGATCGTTAGAGCTGGCAAATCTTGGAGACAACTTTAAGATATCGGTCTAGATCACATCACCAAATCTTCTATGATTCCTCTCTCAGAAGTGCAGGAGGACAATGCTTTGTTTTCACCGTCAGAGTGAACTTCAGAGGGTTTTTTTCCATCAGGACGTTTCTTGTCATTTCCTTAGTTGTCTTCAATCATCGTCATCCAAAAGGTTTCATGGGACTTGAATCTTGGAGACAGCTGTGGTGCTGAACTGAATATATCCAAGATGGTGACGTCGTCAGCTTCAAAGCTTCTTCTCCATAGCTGTGCAGTGGTGTTAAAGAGACGATCCGGTGTTTGTCGGCCCATTAACACGGTTTCAGGTTTCAAGGCAACTGACCAAAGGCTTTGCAGTGCCCACAAGTGAGACTTCTACTCCTTTAGATCGCCTTCTCTTCTTAACATTTAGGGCATTGGGCGTGATGAAGGAAAAAGCAGGGGTTAATGAAGATGGTCATCTGATCGGTTCTGAAGTAAAATACAGTCAAGGAGCGAACGCTGTCCTCTTCATACAGTAGTTTTAAGTTACAGCAGATAAAGTGCAGAGAGTTGACTATCTTTTGTCCATCATAATAGGCAATGTCTTCACAGGCTGAGATATGCTGGTTTGGGTTAGACTTTGGGTGCTGTGGACTTTGTCACTTCGCCTTGTAAGATGGCTACTGAATATTTTGATTTTGGGTCACACGTCAGATTAGACACAGGAACTGACCACAGCACATGCTGACCTGTGGGTCTGGCACAAATGCATACCAGGTGAAGAATATAACAGAGGCGGGACCAAACAGATCTTGCTTCTCTCTCTATGTAGCATCAAGTTAGAATTCTGGTCACTCTTTTCTTCATGTATTCATCTGTTTAAAATCCCTTTTCTTAAGTTGGTCTTGTTTCATATTTGTGTCTTGTCACTTTTAAAGTTTGATGAAGAGTCTTCTTTTGCGTTCTCAGCCACTTCATACATTATTTTTTCCCAGCTTTTCACAATGACACATCAAGGCCCTTTTCACTGCAGGCATTGTAGATATGATTACAACAGAGAAGGCCAAATAATTGCTTTGAGGTCGCAGACGCATGCAAAAGTCGACATTATGATCGCTGGTGCATTTCATCAAAATACTTCAAGATGATTCTCCGGCCATGACATGGTTAATGCTTGATGGATGTCTGAATGTGTCCTCTAAGTTTTCATGAAGAATGAAAATTCCAGTACTTTGATGCACTGTATGAAGTGCAAGAAGTATTTTGGCTCCTCTTCGTTCTGCTCAATGGGAATGATGACCATCCACGAGGTTTAACACTTCAGGTGGTGCAGATTCGTGTATTTGACTGTCTGGCAAATCTTTCTGGAATTAACTCTGTACACTGCAAGATTCCCACTTCCAAACTCCACTTCTGATGCAACACACAAATTGGGTATTACTCCCGTCTTTGATGTACACATACAAGTAGGTAAGCATCCAGTGAATGTGTGACGTTCAAAATTCCTCAATGTGGTAATTGAAGTACTATATTAGTAAAAACAGAAATCAACTGTGAAGATCAATTGTATGCAGATTTCTTTGTCTTGGCTTACTTGATTTTAATGTTGTTTAATGTCTATTATAACCTTACTGAGACTTCACAAAAAGACATGTTGTATTGGTAATTTGATGTGCATACACAATGGAGTCAGAAATATTCATCTTTGCATTTAAGTCATGTACTAGATAATTTATGAGTATAAAAATGAATGATGTAACTCAGGTGGCTACCTATGTCCTTCAACAGACATTCCTCTCCACTGTTTTCTGGCTTTTGTCGTCTCAGTTGTCACCAACATTCATCGTCATCCATCTTGATACTGGGATTATATTCCAAGTATAACAAAGTGTCACAGCTCAGACTACCTTTGTTTTTGGATCCTGTGATCAGACATGCCACTTGACTTGCAACTTTGCTCATTCATGTTTTAACTAGTGAAGTTCAATGTTGAACATTTGATGTATCTCTTTTCCCCTGGTCCTTGACTGGTTGACATGTTGCCAATAATTTCAAAAGGGGCAGCACAGCAATTTCAGTTTAGATCATGTTAAGTTCAGTCCTCTTCACGCCCTCATTTTCCAAACACAGATATGCTGTTTTACACTACGTGCTGCGTTGCGGTTGTTCTCTAATGAGGATGAAGGGGTCTTCACAACATGCTGAAGAGCACTTCTTTCAAGCGTAATGCTGACAGACTGAGGAATCCTTCAACAGCACTGATCAACTAATTTTTCCACATTCCTCATCAGGGGCATTAAGCATTTCTCAGGTTTTAAACAGGTTGGCTTTATCGATATGGCGAGTAACTTAGCACTTTCTCTTCAGCCCACTTCACAGGAAGATATTTTGAAACACAGGCAGCACGCAGACAGGGAGGCATTTGAAAACCTTTGCAGCTTTTCATCAACTGAATCAGTGTTGCACATTTAGCTCATCACGACATCTCCATTTTCCAAAGCTGGCACCCCCTTCACATAGTGACATTCTGTCTTGACCTCTTAATCATCATCAAGCCCCTGCGAACAGTGCTAGAAGGAAAATACCGTACCTGTGTGTGTTCAAGGACCAGCGAGACTCCACCTGTTCTTTGCCTGTGTCAGAGTCTCTTGAGGACTTGCTGGCATTGCTTTCTTCTCTGGGGGGTGACTGTTGTGGTTTTCCCCTCCGTGGTTCAAACCTTTTCAGGGGAACTGCATTTGACTGGAAACGCTTCTTCCTGATAGCAAGAACAGAGCTGAAATTTCCCCGTGGGGCAGAGTCGCCCAGGTGAGGCCGGGGTCTTACAGATGGAGGTATTCTGAGTCTCATGAGAGACTCTGCTCTGACTTGTCGGCTCTTGACCAGGTAACTTTTATCCCTAAGAGACAAAGGTCTACCACCGAATGGTCTGGGAATACTGAGCAGCTGAGGCCTCTCTCTCCTGGGTTGTTTTTGATTGCCATGCTCCAGTGCAGGGTCTGAGGAGGGCATGCTGATGTCTGATATCCTCCTCTTGCGGGGTCCTGCCACATGCCTCTCCTGAGGGCTCCTGTGGTAGGAAGATGACGGCATTGGACCTCCTTTCCATGAGGGGGATCTGAAAGGGGGTGGGTGAGGGACTTCCTGTGCCCTCTCTCTACTGTGAGATCTGCTGCCCTGCCTCTCCACTGGACCACGTTGCCGTCTGGAGTCTTGCTCAGATGACCACCTGCATATCCATCAAACAATAGAGAAATCGTTACAATGATAGATCCACTGCCATGTTAAGTGGGAGGCGGAACTTTTAACTTTTATCTTAATGCAGACCCTTCATAATGCCATGACAGAATGAAACAGGTAGGAGAAGTAAATTTTCAAAGAGCAATTACAGCTGCAGCAACTCCTTTCAATGGCAGGTGAAACCACATTTACATCAGACCCCCATTAATCCCCTCTAATAATTATGAGCTGGGGCAGATTAGAGGTAATAATACGACCCCAGTGACTGGAAGGACTGGGCCAGCTTCAGGCCTCCTCTTTAATAATTTTACCCAGCTGGGGTTGTTGCTTCACTCCTGTACCTCTCTGGACATGAGCCTCTCCCATGCATCTCTCTGGGGTTCCTCTGTGACCCAGAGTGCCCATGTTCTCCATTGTGTGGATGAGAGAACGCTCCAGCCTCGTTCCAGCGCTTCATGCCATGACCTGTGTGCTCACAGGGCCTTTCTCTAGGACTGTAATTGCCACGAGAGTCTCGATTCCGCTGCTCCTGATGCTGAAAACCTGACTGCCTTTTGGGGCCCCTGAAAGACCCCTGGTAGGCTGGTGCAGAGTCGGGCCTCCTGTCAGCTGGGTGGTTGCGAAAATGTCTTGGGGAGGGTGACCTGTGACCCGAGGGGTGGCCATGGAAGGGGGGGCCCCTTTGACTCATGGATCCTTGTGCAGGACTGCGAGAGGATGAGTGATGCTGGACATGGGGGGAGCGGTTTGGCCTAGCTGGGGAAGGCCTCCTCTGGCTATTGTGGGGTTCCATTTTGGGAGGGTATGATTGAAAGGAATCCTGATTCTGGGACTTCCAGTGGTTGAAACGTGGCTCCCTCTGCTCTCCCATTAGGGGGACTCTTTTGACAACTGGGGGTCGTCCTCTACCTCTGGAATCTCTCCAGTGAAAAGGGGCCTTTGCTGGGTAGCCCTGGACATCTCTTCGACCCTTGGAGTTGGAGTTATAATTTCCTTCACTAGGTCCCATGCCATGACCGTCTTCGTAAGGTCTGATAGGACACAAAAAAAGAGAATTTTGTGAATTAAAACACAGAATGCCACTTTAAATATACCATAATTTTGTAAAAACAAGGGTCAGGTTCTAGCTTAAATCACTAATGGTATGCACAAGAAAATATTTAATTATCATGAATACAATACACCAAATACACCAAAGTATCCCAGTGCCACTTGAGATAGTCAAAACACATTACCTGTGCTTCAAACGTGGTGGTCCAAAATGTGGTCGAACCATCTTTGGAAGTGAGTTTACAATCTAAAGACAAAAAAGAAACCACGTTGAGGTTTGACAGCCTTAAAGTCCACATGAAAACAGCATTTTGAGAGTATATAATTTCAGTATTGTGACGAATTTCCCAATGAAACAAAATAGGCAGACGGGAAACAAAACTGGGGAATGAATTTGATTTTATCGTTGAGAAAAGGGCGTGTAGTAGGGCATTACTTTTCTTACTTTTACTCACCTTCTATTTGTCACTCATATTAGAATGCACTCAAAAATCACAAATACCATGGTATACTTTGCAAATTATAAACATTTCCACAGAGTACATGTGACTTAAAACAGATGGTATGAAAACAAGCAAAAGCCTAATTTAAACAACTATTAAAAAATATTACTGATTTTTGACAAGTAATGTTACAGTGCTGTTGAAGAACATATCACAATAAAATTGACTGCGCAATACATTTCAGATTATTAGTACATATTTAACAGCGTAGTATTTAGCTGTTAAATTAATAATATCATACAAGCTGCAGTAAAAATTGTAAATCAAATGTGCAAACTCAAACAACTCAAAGGTAATAGTTCAAAGTGCATGTTTCTTTTACAGTTAATCCTTAATATTGATAAGCTAATTTAAAGCAACATGTTAACTATTAACCAGAGATTAAAGTCCAGTCACTTAACCTAATCAGTGCTATTCAGATAAAAGGACAGATTAGCCTGTATCCCAGCTGCCCTCTTTCAAACAGACACCCTCTCACTCCAGTGATACTTAATATAACATGAGTATCTATAGACAGATTGCTATAGAGCAGATGTTTAAATAAAGTGCACATTTCCATGCATGGTTAGATCAAGTCCTCTAGCTTGTTTCAGACAAACTTCAATTCCCTGTTAATGTTGTAGCAACAAGCATCCAAACAACAGGTTTGTCCACGTGTTTGTCCTCAGTGTTGTGCAATTTTTACTTGAAAACTAACACATGTAAAACAAGACACTACAAGTTACTACAATTCATCTTCTCCTAAATACACGTTGCAGACCACATGTAACGAGAGTAGGCTGAATTAGCGAGAAAGCCACTGAAAAGAAAACAAAATAAAACATTTTCACATGCAAATATGTTAACTTTTCCTGGCGTATGTAGCGATAAATTAGTGTCCTAACAACTAAAACGGCATTCAGACTTAACAGTTAAGTATGGACACGGATCTAATGTTAACAGACACAAGATCAAAGTGGAAACGGTAACACCTCGTTTAGTAGTTTGCTTATTTAATACTTATTATTTAATATTTCAAACAAGATGACAAGCTCAAACGTGTAACCAAATGAGACTGCTTAGAAAAGGAGCTTTAGTTTAGGTTGAATGTATTTCTATGGTCGCCGTGGGGTCAGTTTCAGTCCTGATCCTGCTGATGAGGACTCTGGGCAGGTCGTGCTTCCATTTTAGTATGAGCGACTGACAGTCGACTGAGACAAATAACACGACCCAGACAGACAATATGTCCCTTATGCGGGTAAAACACAGCCCCTACACGGCAACGGTAAGCATATCAGACGTTAGTAAAGTAACCCACCACAATGTTTCGGGTTGGTTTAAATTTAGCAACACACAGAAAAGCAGACTGAGCTAACGCTAACAACCTTTTCTATGCTAAGGCCAGTTAGCTAACATTAGCCTGGGTTTTCCGCTTGCAGCTCCCAGAAAAGGCCACTGACAATGTGAGTCATTTTAACATTTTGGCGACAAGTAAGACAAAAATAAATCACCAAATGTTAACTCTCATTACCGATATGTGTAATTAAATAATTTAGCTAAATACTCACCGAAGACAAACCGTCGATTAAGTGGAAGGTACGTGCGACACAGTTCAGCTGTTCTTCTACTTCTTCTACTCCTTCGTGTTCGCAACGCCCCGATCTTCAATACGGCAAAACTGAAGCGCCACCTACTGCCCCGGCTGGGTAGTACATGTCTGGGGAGAAGGCTGGAAGGTCAGGGTATTTTCTTTCATTTTTCACAGTTATTTTATTTGACATGATAATTATATATTGTGTCAAAATAAGTCCTTGTGTAAATGAATAAATAATATATTAATGAGACAGTTTTCTAAAAGCAAGGGTTGCCTGTTAACATAGAAGTTATTTTCATTTTCAGTTTTTTTTTTTTTTAGCTATTCCCACTGGGACAGCAATGCTTTACAAAAATGTTGATGTGGAAAAACTTTTGCTCTTGGTCAGTTTTCATTTTGATGAATATCAAAATAAACTTGTTGAGCCATAGTTGATCTTACTTGAATGTAAGTTCAATACATCACAAATCTAATGTCAAAGAGGATCACAGCCACACCAAAAACTTAAAGTGACAGGATAATGTTTGAGCCTTGTGTAGTGTATTTCACATGTCATCTGGAAGCATGTGTAGCCTAATCCTTGGTCCAACATGTTTAACATCAGATTCTGAACGTCTACAAGGTCTTCGTCTTACAGTATCTTAACCTTCAGACATCATCGAGCCTCCTCGCATGCTTGCACACAGCCAGTCAAGGACCCTGTGATCTTTTAAAAATATTTAAACCATTACCATGGATGAATCACACATTCATACAAGTAGCGACTATTGTTACACATGATGTCATTCGCATACTTTCATATGTGGTAATTTTTCCACAACAATGTTGTTAATGTCAGTTATATAGATTCTCCCAAACTGGACACAAGTGACACACCAAGTGTGTGTCACAAAATACTTTTACTTTTTAGAAAAACTGTAAATATATGTATGTGAAAGTGTTTGTACTTTAGTGGGGTTTTTTGTAATCTACGCCTCTTGATACAGTACAGGCCAAAAGTTTGGACACACCTTCTCATTCAATGCGTTTTCTTTATTTTCATGACTATTTACATTGTAGATTCTCACTGAAGGCATCAACTATGAATGAACACATGTGGAGTTATGTACTTAACAAAAAAAGGTGAAATAACTGAAAACATGTTTTATATTCTAGTTTCTTCAAAATAGCCACCCTTTGCTCTGATTACTGCTTTGCACACTCTTGGCATTCTCTCCATGAGCTTCAAGAGGTAGTCACCTGAAATGGTTTCCACTTCACAGGTGTGCCTTATCAGGGTTAATTAGTGGAATTTCTTGCTTTATCAATGGGGTTGGGACCATCAGTTGTGTTGTGCAGAAGTCAGGTTAATACACAGCCGACAGCCCTATTGGACAACTCTTAAAATTCATATTATGGCAAGAACCAATCAGCTAACTAAAGAAAAACGAGTGGCCATCATTACTTTAAGAAATGAAGGTCAGTCAGTCCGGAAAATTGCAAAAACTTTAAATGTGTCCCCAAGTGGAGTCGCAAAAACCATCAAGCGCTACAAGGAAACTGGCACACATGAGGACCGACCCAGGAAAGGAAGACCAAGAGTCACCTCTGCTTCTGAGGATAAGTTCATCCGAGTCACCAGCCTCAGAAATCGCAAGTTAACAGCAGCTCAGATCAGAGACCAGATGAATGCCACACAGAGTTCTAGCAGCAGACCCATCTCTAGAACAACTGTTAAGAGGAGACTGCGCCAATCAGGCCTTCATGGTCAAATAGCTGCTAGGAAACCACTGCTAAGGAGAGGCAACAAGCAGAAGAGATTTGTTTGGGCCAAGAAACACAAGGAATGGACATTAGGCCAATGGAAATCTGTGCTTTGGTCTGATGAGTCCAAATTTGAGATCTTTGGTTCCAACCGCAGACGCAGAAAAGGTGAACGGATGGATTCCACATGCCTGGTTCCCACTGTGAAGCATGGAGGAGGAGGTGTGATGGTGTGGGGGTGTTTTGCTGGTGACACTGTTGGGGATTTATTCAAAATTGAAGGCACACTGAACCAGCATGGCTACCACAGCATCCTGCAGCGACATGCCATCCCATCCGGTTTGCGTTTAGTTGGACGATCATTTATTTTTCAACAGGACAATGACCCCAAACACACCTCCAGGCTGTGTAAGGGCTATTTGACCAAGAAGGAGAGTGATGGAGTGCTGCGGCAGATGACCTGGCCTCCACAGTCACCGGACCTGAACCCAATCGAGATGGTTTGGGGTGAGCTGGGCCGCAGAGTGAAGGCAAAGGAGCCAATAAGTGCTAAACACCTCTGGGAACTCCTTCAAGACTGTTGGAAAACCATTTCAGGTGACTACCTCTTGAAGCTCATGGAGAGAATGCCAAGAGTGTGCAAAGCAGTAATCAGAGCAAAGGGTGGCTATTTTGAAGAAACTAGAATATAAAACATGTTTTCAGTTATTTCACCTTTTTTTGTTAAGTACATAACTCCACATGTGTTCATTCATAGTTTTGATGCCTTCAGTGAGAATCTACAATGTAAATAGTCATGAAAATAAAGAAAATGCATTGAATGAGAAGGTGTGTCCAAACTTTTGGCCTGTACTGTATGTTTTAGCTTCCCACAGGATGTGTCCTGAGCCCCCTGCTATGCACACTCCTCGCATATAATATGATTGCTCTGCAAGGTACCTGAGCAATCATATAGTGAAGTTTGCAGATGACACAGCTGTGGTTGGACTGATCTCCAACAACAATGAGTCTGTATACAGCCAGGAGGTGGAAGAACTTCAGAATCTCTGCACCAGTGTGGCGAAGAATAAGGAGATGGTTGTGAACTTTGGGAGGGGAGGTCACACACCTCTCTCCCCTCTTCATCAGAGGAGCAGCTGTGGAGATGGTGTCCACCTTCAAATACCTGGGCCTGCACATCTCCAACAAGTTCATGTGGGCTACCAACACAGCCAGCATCATAACAAAGGCCCACCGATGCTTATACTTTTTGAGGAGGCTGAAGCAGGACTGCCTCAGCCCTGCTGCCTGACCTGTCTTTACCGGTGTGTGGTGGAGAGCATACTGACATCCTTCATCACTGTTTGGTGTGGGAACTGCTTTGACAGGAAAGCACTGCAATGACTGATGAAATCTGCTGAAAAAATAACCAGCAGCAGACTCCCTTCCTTGGAGGACATTTTTGTCAGCAGGTAAAGAAGCAGAGCGTCATGTATCATAAAGGACTCCACCCACCCAGCACACAAACTTTTCATCCCCCGTCCCCTCAGGCAGAAGGTTGCACAGCTTCAAAGCCAGAACAACTAGGCTAAAGTGCAGCTTCTTCCCAGGTGCTTTATGGTCACGTTTATACTTTTAATTACTGTACACTTATATGTGCATGCTCTGGATTCACCAATCAAGTGTTGTCTTTCTTTCTACATCTCATTCTCTTTCTCTGGAGTCTTCCATCTCTTTCTTCATCTCACTTCATGTTTGTTTTCCAGACATGATCAACATTTCCCCTTATTCCCTACTTAACACAAACACACATTAACACATTACAAAAACACACAATACCCAGTTTTACATTTTATTGTTTTAGGTAACATTGTTGTGACCATGCTAACCATGCACAATGTCTACAGTAATTACGTAACTCAGGAGTTAAGCTAACTGTGATAGACTTTGAAATATGGGTCGGAGCAAACTTAAATACTTTTCAAAGTGGTTGTTTATACTGTATCATTTCTGAACCGTTTGCATTTCCTTAAAATCATCCCCTTTGCAAAAACAAACAAAAAAAAAGTGTAATTTTAGTCAGCGTGGTACAGCGGTATTTGAATATGCAAAATATACAGCAAATCCTAACTTTCAAATACTGTATGTAACATACATATAAGGTTAATTCACTTAAGACAATTTAGAAAGCCTCTGTCTCTCCAGGCTATGTATCGTCTAAGGAGAACAAATCTAAATGTCCCTTTATAAGTTGCATAACAATGTGTATAAGCTGTTACAGTAATTTGCTGTCTGCATGGTGGAGACGAAGCATTTCAAACCAAGGTTCAAGTATTACAGGTCACACACAACAATCCCAGTGGCCAGAAAGGAGAAACATACACAGCCAGAAGACTTTAAAACAGTTTGCACAAAATTTCAGTACCTAATCAGTCCCTCATAAGGCATCTCTGCTGAAATTACATTTAGACATGACACAGAAAAATTACAATTAGTAGTAATTTTATGAATTGGCTCAAGAAGTTAAAGGAGCCCACTGGATAATCCCCACAGGACCAAACAGTACAACATGATGAAAGGAGAACTGTAACAGCATCTTTATAGCTACAAGTTGATTGTTAAGCAAACATTCCTGCCTCAGTGCACTTCAGTCACACATCAGCAACCAGATATCTACTGATTGGAATCTATGTGCTGTATGTTACTGTATGTTACTGTATGTCTAATAGATTGATGCATCAGTTGTGCCTTGGAAACCCTTTACATAGCAAGGCACACCTATAGAACATCTTTAAATGACATGAAGCTGCTAAGCTGTCAGTATTTTTATCGCTGGAAACCCATTTCATCATTGGAGTCATTGGAAAAATGGCCACCCTGCCAGTTCAGTAAGCTTTTATGAATGCAGTTACTGTATATTCACAATTGAGTCAAAGTTAGCAATTTACTCTAGTCTGCAACAAACATGTAGTATAGGTATGTGCCATCATTTGTGTTGATGCCATGATTTTCTCAGTGTACGATAACATTCAGATTGACAGCTTTGGAATCATCGTCCTCACTCACGTGCAGTTAGAAAGTCCCAGTTAAAGAATAAAAAAGGATAAAGGGTAATCATCTCATTGCCACGACGTTAAAAATGTGAACAATCCCATGATCAGACCTCGCTGGGTTAGAGAAGAGTGAACGAGACTTGCTGGAGTTTAGTTTGCGGGATAAATGCATTAAATTCCAACCAAATCAGTCATCAGCACATGCATGAATTACATTACATGGGAAGAACCTTTTTCAAGTATTAAAAAGTAGGCTTTCATTATAATGAAATCATCATCATGCCCTTCCCAGCAACATACTGAATCAGATTTAAAGGCTAAAGAGGGCATGTGGAAAGGCAGAGGTATAAATGCAATAGTCAGTGCTCTAATCAGGCTTTGTCACCCCTATACTGGGACTGAACTGGGACCCAGTGAGGAATCTACACAGGGAAAATTAGATATTATGACCATACATTAGCAATAATGTGTTTTCTAAATTCTTATAATATTGAAAACCCTGATATTTGTCATTTTTGTCATTATTTCACACACAGACACACTCTCTCTCCCTGACTGCTCTCACATGTGCTCATGTTGCACACACACACACTTGTCCTTGTAACAAAAACTGCAGATTACACAAAATCTTTGACACAGACTTTCAATGGTCAGTTGCTATGTGGTTAGAATATAGAATGTATGTTTTCCTTATATTGCAAGTTTACTTTTTTAAGTCAATCTCTATGGCTCTATTCCCATAAATGTAGTGACACAAGGGCACACACTCCAAATGTGACGTCCTGTGAAGATTTGTGTGTGTGACAGACAGAGGGAAGAGAGAAAGAGAAGACAAGCGATAGAGAAAGAAAAGAGAGAGCGTAACGGACTACTGGATGCTAAGTTTATTTGAGGATGGCGCAGACATCCCAATGAGCTTTGAGTCTGACATGGGACTAACAACACCCTCAATGAGGTTTTTGTTGCAGTCACCTATGTTGCTTTCAGAGGACAGTTTCGGGTAGGTGACACTGCCTGTCAGGTCCATCAGGTCCTCAAGAGCACGGGTGTTACTCACGCTGCTCGGCTGGATTTCATTGACTGGTGAGAACTCTGGGATTGAAATCAGTTCCTCCTTTGAAACCGGGCTGGAATACAATAATTAAAAAAAACATTATTTATAATATTGGTGCCCTTAAAGACCAAGTGTGTAATGTGATAAGAAAAATCAGAAGTGGGACAAAGTCAGTGTGGTGCAAGTCACATGTAAGACTGAAAAGTCAAGAGTCAACTCCCATGTCCTTCTCATCCACTTATCCACAGATTGGTTCAAACCACAGACTGTATAAAATAATGGACATAGCCACTGTGAGGTCACCTATTGGTTTCATTTCAGCCTCGTCATCTTGGTTTTATGGGCGATAAATGACCATATTAAGACAATAGGGTGGAGCTGTGGAAGAGCAAGGTCCAAGTCGGCATACAAATCTTTTAATTTTGTCAAGTTGAGTCTAAAGTCATCAAATTTGGGACTTGAGTCTGACTTGAATCAAAGTCATATGACTGGAGTCCACACCTCTGATAACTACTATAATAATACAGGATTACCTAATGACTCACCTGACCTCCATGGACTGCACCTCATCACCAGCCCCCGTACCCTTCACATCTAGTGGCTCCAGCTTGATGACTGGTGGTGACAGGTGGACCACTGGCAGGGGTTCCACAGAGGATCTAATGACCTCCATCTGGGATCCTCCTTTAGCAGCTGTCGACACATGCAGGCTTTGCTGTTTGCTTACCTCAGCGGTCTGATGGCTTCTCATCAAGGCACTTCCTTCACCCTTCACCGCTCCATTCATCATACCGCCCTCATTTTGGTTGACTTTGGCATCTGCTGTCTTTGTCACCTCTTTATTTATTTGGTCTGCGACTTTAACATGTGCTCTGGGCTGCTTGTTTACATTCATTTCCCCCTCTCTTCCCTGTTGCTTGACAACATTGGCTTTGCCCTCTCTGTTAAGCTGGCCGCCGTGCTCTTCACTGGATTGTTTGGTGTCCGGTCTCTTGTCAGGAACACTGCGTGTCGGTGTCGCTTGTTGAGTGTTGTTTTTAACTTGCTTCTGATTGTCCATCTGTGCTGCTGTTGCTGCTACAGCTGCTGCAGCTTCTTTCTTCACCGGGGCACATTCCTTCGTGTTGACTTGGACTTCCCCTTTAACCTGAAACTCAACTTTTTTGACTGCTTGCTCATTTACCTGAGCATTAGTTTGAACAGTCTTTACTTGTTCTTCACCTGTGGAGAATGAAAAACATAACGGTGGGCTTCACTTTATTTTGACTGTCCAGGTAACAACTGAATTTCATTTGAGTCGACTGTACAACTGAGCAATTAAAATTTTGGACAGGACTCTATAGGTAATATTCTCCTCTAATCAGGAGCACGCACTTGCTCACTGAAATTTGTATTAACATAGCTGGCCAATCAGGATGTGCCTATCCAAATATGTGCTGTACACAACACTGTCCACTATCCTACGCCCTCTATGAGCATCACAGGAGCAACAGGGCCCCTAGATTGTGGGCTCTGCTTGTGCTAACAGAAATAGGGCCTCACTATTTTAACCTTCAGTCTATTTCACACAAGCTTTGCCCTCTACTGGACTCTATGGGTACAGTGGGTGAAGCCCAAAGGATGAATATGTTGTCATGACTCATGACATAACACTGACCCAGCCATACTGATCCCGTCCAGCAAGCAAATCACGGTTACTGATGTGATTGACTGCGGGGGGTCTGCACATATTCGGGTGGGCACGTCCGTATTGGCCGCTATGTTTGTGCAAATTTCAGTGGGCAAATGCATGCTCATGACTGGAGAATAGTTTCACCCATAGAGTCCAGTGGAGGGCAGAGCCTAATTATGTAAGTGCGTACTTTACTTAAGTAAGAATTTTGGGTACTTGTACCTCACTTGAGAATTTTATTCTCATGCTACTTTCTACTTCAACTGTAATTTCAGAAGGAAGTACTGTACTTTTTACCTACACTGCAATTATTTGAAAACTTTAGTTACTAGTTACCTAAAAAAAAAAAAGAAGAGTTTTGCACACCAATCATGTAGAAATATACAAGTGCAGCTGAAATTATCAGTCAGTGCTATGAAGTATTTCAATTCCAAAAAATGTAATGGTTCCAGCTTCTTCAATATGGGGTTTAGCTGCTTTTTATTTTACTTATTTTAATTTAAAAAATGATTTTGATTTTTCTGCATTGAGTACTTTTACTTTTAATACTTTATGTACAATCTAAATACTTCCTCCACCACTGGCAGTAACAGTGCATGTCACATATTATCAGAATTATTGGACAAATTGATGCTAAATATTGACATTGGCTTAATTAGAAAAACCCAAATGAGCTGAGAATTTACACTGGACACTCCAAATAAAGTGTGAGCTCACACTGCGCAGACCGGTCTCTGAATAAATCTTCCAAGGGCATTTTCAAGAGCAGCTAATTATACAGTCAGTCCCATGGCACTACTCTACAGTAAAAGGTGCCCTATCAGCACCAAGAGGAAGTCCTTGGCTGCTGCTCCATATTCCAGGAAACATTTTATAACCTCCACCAAATGGTTTTAAATAATAGTCCAAAGAGCAAATGGTTGACTTAAACTGATGTAGATGAGAATCATAGCCGAATAAATGAATAGTCAAAGCATCAGAATTATTGCATAACAAGATAATAACGAGAAATGCCGGAAAAATATTGGCACAAGTCCCTTATTGAGATTTCACGCAAGCCAACTCATAAAAATTCAGAGTACTGCTGCGCATGCTCAAAATAAGGTAATAAATGAATCACATCATAAACCATGCATGCCCTGTTTGCATTTTTACAGCTGCAAGGCATACAGAGATGGGGAGAGTAAGCAAGGGCAGCAAGCAAACTCAAGTATTTGCAGGGCGACTGAATTACGTACTAACCTGGTGGTGAGACGGGCTTCGTCTCCACCTGCTCCTCCTTCTGATTCAATGCAGAACAGAGACGATCAAGTCAATGATGGTGGTAATCAGGACACAAAACCAAAGTATCACCGACAATAGAATTTAATAAAGAGAATAACAACAGAAAGTCAGAGTTTTGATCAATTATAGTTGAAAAATCCCATAATCAGCAGGTGCTTAAAGGCAGCGGGTCTACTGTATGAGAACGGGGGCGTCTCTTACAGTACCTTCAGTTCAGCTTCACCCTTCCTCGTTCTTTTCATGATCTCCTCGATTCTCTGCAAAAATACATCAACATTTAATCACCTTGTGAACTTTCCAGAATTCAGAGATTAAAACATTTTAAGTGCAACATGCAGTCAGGATGCAAAGCGTGCTTGAACTGTCCTCTCTGAGGTTTCTGTTTGTTTGTTTAAAATGACCTTTTTCCTTAGTTGCCTCTCCTCCTCCTCCTGTTGCGTCTGCAGTTCTCTGTCTTGCCGCTGACGCTCTGCATCCTCCTGAGCCTGGACTTTGGCTTTTTCTTTCTGTTAAGACAGAGCACAATTTACACAACATGCCAAAGATTCTTCTGAAGTTCACAACAAATGGCCAGACATCTAGGGCAAAAATAACCGCCTGGCACATGACAGTGATCTCTCACCTCTTTGTCCGTCTGGGTGTGCAGCTCCTTCTCCTGCTCCTCCTTCTTTCGTTTGTCTTCATCGTCTTTCAGCCTGTGAAGCTCTTCCTCATTTTTCGGCTTTTCCTTAACTTGTTGAGCCTTTGCCTCCTGCTGTTGCTGCTCTGTTGTGAGCTGCTTCCTCAGCTGCTCTTCCCTTAACCTGATCGGCAGATGCATACACTTGTTAAACACATTTAAAGACTTAAATGCCACATGCTGCCTTTCATTCATGATTTATTTAGTGAACTCACCGTTCTTCTTTCTCTTGTTCCCGCTTTTTCTCGTCCATTTCTTTCTGAGCTCGAGCCAGACGCCTGCGCTCTGCCAGCAACCTGGTAGCCTCCTCTGCATTTGTTGTGCCAGCTGCCACCTTGCCTGTGTTGCACGGTGCTGATTCTGTCAAACACACAGAAAGACTTGTGTAAGATCATCCAGGTTTACTACTAAGATTTGTAGTTAAAGATAGTAGATAAAGTTCACCTTTTTTCTTGTCTCCATCCTGAGTGTTGTTCTGCGTCCTCTTCTCTGAGGAATCCACTTTGGGAGACATGTGGTCCTTTCTGTCAGGGGACTGATTTTTTTCAGATGTGTCACCTTCGAGATGCTTATCCAAGGTTTCACCTTTAGATGATCTGGATTTAGTAATTTCAGCGTTGGCCACATTCTTCTCATCTTGTGACGGTGGATTAGTGCTGTTGATGTCAGTATTCTTTTTCACTGCTTTGGATTGCTCGCTGTGTTTCTCCACCTTCTTATCTTCCACTCTCCTCTCATCAGGTGACAGGTTTGCACGATGTCTTGTAGGAGAGTAATGGTACTGATGTGCATTGCTTGGAGACTGAGCACGCACCTTAGATGCCAGCCTGCACACAGACAGAGATGTTTGGCTTACGAATTAATTGTGTCATGACAGGAGATAAATTTTAAAAGTATGCTGTGCCAACAAGGTGACAGCCATGTTTGCCCACCTTTCACCAACTAAATAATCTTACTTGGAGGTAGTAGGGGAAGCCAAGTGTCTTGTGACACTAGCAGGGGATTCGGATCTTCTCAAAGGGGATCCACAACCTGGTGATTCAGTTCTTCTCTCTCTACGCAGTCGCTCTTTCTGCAAACAAAGTGATTTAAGACATAAGAACTTACAGCTTGTATCCATTAATGGTTGATTCTTACTAGGGCTGGGTGACTTAATACCTCGATAATGATATTGCGACGATATTGTAAGGTTGACCATTGGTGCTTTCACACAAAATATTTACACAATTTCTTCATTTGTGATTAAAAACATCATCAGTAATGTAGATGTAATGACTAACAGAAAGCTAGAACTGTCTAGTAAGTTCAGAAATGACATCACTTAAGTGTAACGCAGCCTTTAAAACCAGGAAATCACAACACCTACTATAGATATCCAAAATCTAAGATGATATCTAGTCTATTACGAAATAATATCAATATACTGCCCAGCCCTAATTCTTCAGTTTATTTACTGCCTCTGCAAAGGTACAAGACATGGAATTCTTGTGCATATCTCTCAAATCCAGCTTTGTTAATAAAGAAAGAAAGAAAGCATTTAAAGGAACAGTAAAGAATGTGCAAGCTCTGACCTTTGGGGTATTGGGAGTGGACTGAGAGCCTCCCTGAAGTCCAGCTCTGTTGTGATCTGCAGGGTTCAGCGAGCCGCGGAAAGGTGACCTGTGAGGGCTGCAGGGTGCTGCATGATGACAAACACCATGCTTATCAAGTCAAATGATGGCAAATCACAAGTGACACAGGGATACTAATACAATAGCCGGGGGAGGGCCTGACTGGACAGTGTGTGCTGCACCCAGCTGAAGCTTACACACTCATTTTTCAGTCATTTGCAGTTTAAGCCAACTGAAATCAGGGCTAAAGGCATCAGGCTTTTGATTTGGGTAGAAGACCTGCAAACCTAAATATCTCTCGGCATTGGATGTATGATGAACTTTGTTCAGACCGACTCCCAGTCAACACATCTGTCCAACTGGACAAACACGGAGGAAGACACGGAGGCCAATGACTTCCCAGCATTACATTAAACCTAACTGATGGCAGGACATTGAACACATTTTTGTCTTTTAATTCCCAGTTTGACTGATTCAGTCAACAGTCAGACACAATGGGGTGTGTTAATGCCACTCTTTGTCATGCTTAGGAATTAATCCTGAGTCTGTATGCTTCAATCCAGTCAGTGTGATGCAAGCACACACGCCAGAATGGCAGCTGTGAACAATAACACACGGACCTTGTGCGAACACACAATCACAGAAGCAAAGGCCCTACACATGAAACACATCGTACAGAAGCGGTCTTCTTGCCGTCTCTTATAGCTTCTAATCCATCTGTCACCATCTGTAAAGAGTAATCTCTGAAGAGTGCAGCTCTCTAAGTGGGATGACGCCATCCGTGTCTATTTTATTTCCATTCTGGGTCATATGCAGTTAATCTCCAAAACCGTCCACCCCAGAGAGTCGGCACCACTTAGCTGCTTTTATTTTTAAAAGCCAGGCTATCAAAAACAAAAAAAGAAACAAATACTTCTGACTCATCTACACACTGTGACAGTAATACCCCTGGTGTTTGAGATCATGGAGAAGTCATCCTGATCCAGCGTCCTTTAGCCTGTTTGTGATTACTGAGAGGTTCTAATCTGGGGAAACTAATCCAAACGTCGACTTCTAGGGAAATTTGAAAGAGAGTTATACATACTGAACATATGTGTTTACTTAAACTAACATGTTGCACAGGAATACTAGGCTGAAGATGATGCATTAATGGGGGAAAACGTGTTTTCGACAACAAAAGTCAGTCTACAAAAATAGCTGATGCTCGTGCATTTTGTCCTGTTGTTCCTACATGGTGGTTCACATGCAGTTATAGAGGAAACAATGAGAGTCCCTCCAGAAAATTAGGAAGATGGAAATGTTTCAGCCTAATTCTGCCTGAAAATTAGGTTAGATGATAATAATACGAGTTTGGATATATGCCTGGAAATCTTCCTGCACTGCTAATTTGTATCCACAGTGTTGCTCTTCCACACTGACTTTTGCGACAATAGCTCTAAGATAGAAGCCACTGCAGCAGAGCACAAACACAGCAAACACACCAAAGCCCAGAGAACACACAGATTACTTTGCAGAAATACACTAAATCTCATTTGCACAAACGTTCGACAACAGAGCACCTTGACATGCGCACATCACAGGAAGGTTTAAGTTGCTCGCCAATGAGGCAAACAAACACAGACATGGCAACTGTTGGATGAACAGGAGGGGTGATACATTTGGGATGGCAAGGGGGGCTTAACTTTACCAGATTCGCTGACAGCAGGAAGGGGGGAGGCAATGCCATGGGAAAAGGCGGAGGCAGCAGAGAAAGGGAGTGGGGCATTCTCACTGTCACCTATAGGCAGCAGGCGGAGCAGAGCAGAGCAGACAGAGCGTTATGAACAGTTTATCTGAGCAATTCCTCATCCAGCCGTACAGACCTGGATGGGAGTTAACATACCAGCAGGGATGTGGTGATGTAATGAAACCAAAACAGGCATTTTTGTGTAGCTTTTGAAAACATCTGACTGTGATGACTCTCCACTGGTTATCAAAAAAGGTCAGTGTGGCAGACAGTCATGCACAGAGATGATTTCAGTGTTTCTTTTCCCCCCCACATTATTTCAGTCATCCACATGAGTTTAAAAGATGTAGTTCACAGACACCAGTGCAGATATGTAACTCCATCCTGTCTCTGTGGGAAACCAGGGACACATTTCTGCTCATGCGCACTTTGGCAGCCAGGCTGTCAGCAATGATCAAGCCAAGAGGAAGGCTCTCTCTTACACACACACACTATAGCATACATTCACACACACACACACACACACACACACACACACACACACACACACACAGTGTCTGGTGTCTCACAGAAATACAGCAAAATGCAATCGTTCTGGAACAAGCACAGTTTTACGTCCATATCCTGCTGCTTCTCACTTTCAGATCAGTCACGCCTTGCACCCATGCCTCTTGTATCCATATCTCTATTTGCAGCTATAAACTGTGTTCTTACCTGCTCCTGTAGGGCAACCTCTACTCCAGCGTTTAGTCCTCTGCTCCAGCTGAAGGCTTCGCTCCAGAGAACGTTTCATCAGAGCCTCCAGTCGCTCCTGAACGCAACACAGCAGAGTCGACTGTTATAATAAGAAGTCACATGAATTGATCTTTTATGTAGTTCAGAAACAAACAACCACAAATTAGATAGCCTGGAAAACAGTGTATTCTTTAATTAGACAGGTCTTGATTATGATTTTTGTTTTTGTTAAATCAGCTGACCCTGTCCTCCTCAAGCTGCTGCCTCCTCTTCTCCTCCACTGCAGCTCTGCGGAGCTCCTCTTTCTGCCTCTGCTCCTCCAGCCGCCTCCAGCGTTCCTCCACTGTGCGTTCATACTGCAGCCGAGCTCTGCGCTCCTTCTCCCGGATCAGCTGCTCCCTGGCCGCTGAAAGAGACAAGACAAATTCAGCTCCAGGTTCCAAGGACAAAAATCAGAGTTAATGGACCAGTGTTGTTGCCAGTGGCCTTTTTTACCATTCAGCTGGTCGTGTAGAGTTCAACATATACAGACTCTGATTTTTTTTCTACCATTTTGCAACAACAATTTGATCTCTTTACATTATACTTTTTTAAGAACAGTGTATTTTTGTAACTAAACCTTAACAAAATCGTTCAGTATTACATGAACTTCTAAGTGTTACAGTGAATTTGTCAGTCTGCACCCGAGACTATGATGAAGATAGAAATCCTTGTCATCATGAGGCAACTGCAGGAGCTGCTTGATGAACTGACCTACTTTTGTGGACTATTCGGTGTTACTGTCACATTGTCTCAAGTGGCATTTCTCATCATATCACAAATCCAGTGAACTCAACCTCTACTTGCTGGCGAAGCTCCTCCATAACCAATTAGAGAGTGGAGCAGAAAAGTGTCATGACAAAAAAACTTTGCAAGGAAAGCATAACCTCAGCAAGAGCTGGAACTTACAGACTTCTCATGGGTTTAAAGTTCACAAAAAGTGGCAATTTTATTTGCACTTGTGCCTAAAAAACAAAACAGGACATGACTTACCCAGGCTTCTCTCCCTCTCCTCACGTCTCTCTTTGGCTAATCGCATCCTATCATCTGTCTTCATGTAACCCTCCACGACTGAAAGATGAAAGAAGATGTCAGAGAACAACCAAAAAGGGAATGAAAGGCAACAGAGTTATAGAATAACAGAAGCAAACGTAGAGACTTACTTTGTTTACCTGCATGGTTGTTGCTCACGTTAGCAGCTAAGTGTGAAGGGGACGCATGTCCATTTATTTGTGGCCTCTTCTCTGTGTTGGATGGAGCTGGGATTAGCATGACAGAAGGAGAAGAGAGAGAGCACACTCAGCTTTGCCTAAAAGGAATGACATCAGCGCCACAGTGCTGACCTGCAGTGCTGCTTTATTACCAGCAGAGGGAAACAGCTCTGCGTGGGGCTGCTCCTCTGTGTTAAATGCATTGTGTTGCAAAATGCCAAGCAGCCCCATGCCAAGGGCAAACTGCAGCAATATGCAGGAGAAGGGAGGAAACTGCCCTTGATGGGATAGTCAGTCCACATATGCTGAATGCCTCTGCTGGTTATTGCTGCTGCTGTAACCAGCTGATGACAGAGCAGCCCTGAAACACATTTCCCTAACATGTACAGGCCTACAGAATCAAGTCATGCAGTCTGTAATGATTCTCTCGTAACAATCATTGTGTGGTCAGTAATTGTCATCCCGATGTAACCGCTTGGAAGGCAAAGAGTGCGTCATGTGAAAGCCAGAGAGGATTACTCACTAGTTCTTCCAGTTCGAGCTGGAGAGCTGTGACCGTTTGTCGGAGATCTCTTTTCAGGAAGTAGAGTGATGGACGGTGGTGCCATCTTTTCACCTAATGCACAGAAGATGAAAGAATACATAGACCAATGCTTTTAAAAATAGTTCCTATAGCTGCATCACTTCACAATGGTTGTAAATGGTAGGAATGGAGAAGAAGAGAGAAACTAAAGTCACTGGGTATATAGTGACAACACAGGGTAGGACATAGGCTATTTGTGAGACAATGGGCAGACATCCCCATCACCTTTCATGCACTGGACACACAGACTTTGCGGCACTGCCTCAATTTTTTGCTGTTGCTTTGAATCTCTTTGTAGTCATTATGCATGTTTAATGGTTTTGTTTTTCTTTGTAGTCATTTCCTGTCTCTTTGAGGTCATTCTGTGCACTTTTTTTTGGTTGTTTTGTGTCTCTTTGTGGTTGTTTTGCATCAATTTGCGTACATTTTGAGTCCCTTCCTGTTTTGATGTGTACATTTGTGCGATATTTTGCAATTTTGCAGGTGAAGGTTGTGACACGTTGGACCCCCTGGGCCTGTGCTGAGCAGGCCCGTTTTTCTATCCATCCATAGAAATAGACACCTAAACTGGAGTAAATATTCAAAATGTGATACCTTTTTAGTAATTTATATACTAATATGAAGCAGAGATAGTTAAACAAATATCATATGTCAGTATTACTGTGGAAATAAACTAATTAAATGAGTTAATATTAGATAAATCTATATCGATATGGAGAGTTGATAACAGTCTCCAAATCAGTCTCCAAATAATTACACCTAAAACTTGAACATGCCCCTAAATCGCAACTTGAACTACAAAATAAAAGTTTAATTCCACAGATTCACTGAATCAATATGTGCATTGTCAGCTAAACTGCCAACAAACTAAGTCGCCTCACTCGATCAAGTGAATTACTCTCTTTTTACTAAGGTCTTTTATTGTGTATACTGAAACCTGGCAGACAGACTGAGGCCCTCTTAAATGTGGTTTGGCTGACTTTGCTCACTTCACCCAAACCTTTACGCTCTACTGACTTAACTAAACATATTACTGTACACATTCATCACCTTCAGCATTTACGATTTTCTATAAGGTTTCATTGATTTCTCCAGTGACCACACCAGTAGTCTATCTCTAATGAACTGGGGTGTATTTACTGTAGCTTTTATGGTTTTGAGGAGAATGCCACTCACACTCTATTGACATGTTATGTCAATAGAGCTGCCCAGGCATTATTATTAAACATTAAGCCAGTTATTATAAAACAAAAAGAAACAAAATTATGTGTACAAGATGCTGACATATTCTTTTAATATAAATGTTCCAACATAAAGTGCTTCCTGTAGTCACCTTGCATCTTTTCCAGTACCTTCTCAATGAGGCAGTGAACTAGTGTCACAGGGGAACATCCTTTTTTCCAATTTTGGTGTAGTCCCTCATGCTGTTAAATCAAATGTGATTACTGACCTGCAGGGAGATGTTCCCTTCTCTCAGGGCATGGAGAGTAAAGACAAAGTGACCCAGTCTTCAACCCACAAAGTCATCAGACAATGGTTTGATGCTCATAAAAATGACACAGTAATCCAGTCTTCCTCTCTCAGTCTCCACCCATTTGAACCCTTTTATCCGATTGAGTCGCGTCATCACCAAAGAAAAGGCTACACACATACCCTAATTTTGCTTTAAAGTCACCGGACACATTAAATCTTAAATGTTGTAAAGATAAAATGTAAAACAGTGACTGGAGATAGAAGCCTTCAAAAAACAGATCTGTTTTGGTCCCTTTCATTCATAATAATTAATAAAAATAGGCCTAGGGATTTTTGGTTTGCTTTAAAGGCAATAAAAATATACTTTTTAGCCCTGCATCCACTGGAAAAAGGCCTTAAAGCGCATAAACAAAACAGTGACGCCGGATCATGACTGCACAGCAGGCATCACGCACATAAAGCAGTGGAAATGTCAATTGCGTCATTCATGAGTCTGCTTCAAATCGCGGCGCAAACACAAAAACACAGCCTGATAGCGTGATGATACCGAGCCCAACAAACGTTACACCAAGCTTACCTGTTATTGGACTGGATGGTGCGACTGTTTTTGCCATGGTAGCTGTCACAAGCACAATACAGCCAAATGTACGGACGTGCTGCTGTCACCAGAAACACTCTGCAGTGATGCCAATGCAGCACAGGTATCCGTTTCCCTCCACGGCAGCAGCAATAAGCGCAGCCACAGCGGACAAAAGCAACCACGCACCATTCAAATGGATGGCGTGAAGGTCATTATGAAGGCTGGAGATGATGGGCAGGACGGGAGAGTCGTTTGTAGATGGATGGTTGGAGGAGAGAGATGCTGAGGCTGGAGCAAAGAAGATGATGCGCACACAATCGAGTTTACCAACGACCGACCACACTGTGCGTCGCAGCGTAAGCCCGCCCTGATACACAGGCTATCAACACATTACCGGCAGATGGGGGAGAGGTCTTTTCTGCACGCTGCCCAGCCGGGTCCGAACCAAATTTAGCTGACTTTAATGCAGGAACAGGCAGAGGGACAACACGCAGAATCAGTGCGTGCTTTCCTATAGGACGAAACTGCAAAATATGCAACAAATACTGACTTGATTTTATCATAATAAACAGAAGGTTAACCATTTCACATCATGTTCAGAGGCTGATAAAATGCTTTAGGGATTAGGATGTTGGTTTTCTATGGCATCTCAATCGTTTAGATGGTATTAAAAATAGATAGAAACCTCGATCAGTTCCCCTCACTCGTACATCTCACCTGTAGGCTTAGATGGCTTGTAAAATTAGATTTATATAATTTTGCTGAACATTTCATTAAAATTACAGTTACTACGTGGCATTGATTGTCTGATTGTATTTTTGAAAAGATCAATGTGGGAGAGCCATGAAGTGGCGTCCCCAAGGGGGGTAAGGGGGGCCTTGGCCACCCTGATACCAACCTGTTCTCATTCCTAGCTAAACAAATATTGCCAGTGATTAGCCCTTTTTAGATAGGAATTGGGCAAATTTGCAGGAAAGCCCGATCAGTCATCTTTCAGCATTGGCAGTATAAAAACAAAATCGGGAAGTCTGGCAAAAATGCCACCTACCTACTTTTGTTTAATGGGGGGCGTGAGCAAGTAACAAAACGTGTAGCTCAGCATGTGATGTAAACAGTGACATGGGAGGGAAGCCGCGGCTGGTCAGTCCTTCGGCGATTCTCTCGTAAGTTGGCACGTCCCCTACCGTCCACGTCATCTGACGGCTAATGTCCTCTTTGTTTGCGAGGGCAAGGAGAGCGAGCAATTCCTTGTCTCCCCAGTTGCTCATCTTCACAGTGTCTGTCAGGTTTGCGTTTCCCTCTTGCTACCAGCTGCTCGCTAATTCCTGCTATCAGCTGTTTCCTGTTTATCTACCGCCAGTGGGTCGCACGTGCGGCGTCATCAACAGCTCCTCCCACAAGTCTTCAACAGCCCCTCCCGTTGCAGAAGGCTGCCTCGGTCTTTTTAAACTAAAAGGGTTCCGCCAATATGACTACCCTACGAGGCGGAAAATTGGGCACCTCGGATCAACTCGCCAATCCGGCTCTGTGTGTCTAAACGCTCGCAGCTTGCCGGCAAAATGGCCCAACATTTGCGGAAAATCTGGCAGAGATTTCAGCTTCAGGCACTAATGCAAAAAGGCATCTTTCACTGCATTATGATACGCTGCCAGGTGGTGTTATAAATAAGGAGCTGGAAAGTCCCTACATGGCGGACAGCAGAGGAGTGGATGAACCCCAGACTTTTACCCAGGAGTCCGCTGTTCATTTCCTGTGTGAATATTGAGCCAAACCATGATCTATTTTTCTAAACCTAACCACATAGTTTTGTTCCCTAAACCTGACCTTGTACTTTTGTTGCACAAGAAAATAAATGTATATCTGAGGTGGCTTACCAACGTTATTATTATGAAAAAAGACTGTTTGCATCTAACAAGCAGAAACTTTACATTCCCTGTGAAAACAGGGACACAATGCATGTAACAAGTGCAAATTGACACGGCATCCCAGAATGTTTACAGCAGACGCACGAGTATTATTGTACTGTATTACTTCAGTAATGCTGTACTAAAATTCCAAACAGGGATGGAGTTACAAATTAGCCATGACTAGAAACTAGTATGCAATGCATCTGCTTTGTATTTTACATACTATATGAAGCGATATTTTATGCATTTGTCCTTGTCAAATAAACAACTGTAGACTGATAAAACAGCGATGTTTGATGAGTTGGAATGAGAACATGTTGCTTTTACAATCGCTGGCCACCCCACTCCCCCTCTCAGCAACATTTCTGTGTTTATATAAATATAGATATATATATTTTGGTGAGGGAACAATTGGCATGGCCATTTTGAAGGGGTTTGAACTCTCACCTCAGGATATTTGAATGAAAATGGCTTATGTGGATACCCACGAGTCTCCCCTAAATTTGAGAAGGCTTGTTCCAAGTAAAGGTTTGTTTCTTACAATCAATGTAATCATTCACATGTAAGCTGTATATTTGTCTTTTTAAGGAAAAGGACAATCAGCCTCTCTGAAGAAAAATGAATTGCCTAACAGTATAGATACACAACACATTGAAACAGGATTGTTGTGAAAATCTAAATGTTAACTGTACCAGTACGCACATCAGATAATTAGTCATATGAACTGTAAAATAAGAAACAGAGGTTTATCAGTGTGCAGTTCCTTAACTCTCATATTGACAGTTTTCAACTAGCGTATATAATTCAACAGCATAACAGAATTCCTGAAATTCAGTTATGGCTTTTGGCTTTGGTGTGTCACCCCAAGATTTTCAGTGGCACCATCTGGCCACCCCATGAAAAAATTCTTCAGGCACCACTGAAGCCATGAATGAAAAAAGTCTCATGGGTTGGATAGGGCTGATGCACGCATAGATCTAAACACTAGTTTTTGCTATCGCAGCTTTGTGACCCTATAGCATGTAGGGTGACATATTTTCACCATTTTGAGTAACAGCTATTTTGCTAATATGACCATGATAAAAGCCTTTGCAGTGGTTTAGGGTCCCAAAAAGCTGTGGGCCCCAACATCCTCCCCCTTCTTCCAACTCTCTGCACTCAGTGAATGTAACATAATCTTTAAGTGGCCATCAACTTAAGTGCATACTGCAGACTACACATGGCAGCCTTATTTTATTTTGCCTACAGTCCCAAAAAACAACTTAAGCAAGTACCTTATGTTTTGTTGTGGGTCAGATAATAAATTTATTTTAGAATATTCACCAATATAAACTGAAGCTTTAAAAATGTCAAAGAGACAGAGCCTCAAGATTATGTAATACAGCCAGTGTGACCCTCATTTCTGAAATCCCTAATCAGGTCACAGAATCTGATGGGTTACAGAATATGGTACAGTTTCTCCAGTGGCAGAATTTTCACAACTGGTTAGCACAATAGCTCAGGTTGAGCTCCCTTCGAGGACTTGGGTCCTCTTTAACAACTCGATCTATCATCTTAAAGGCGCTGTATGTAAGAATGTGGCCAAAACGGTTACTGCACTCAAATTCAAAATACTGCCGCATGTCGTGTCCGCCCCCCCTCCCCTACAGATTCGAGGTTGCTGGACAGCGGCACGCTGGAGACTGATTTGTTTGCCCACAGGCAACTGCCGTGGCAGGGCCGTGTCGCCGTGTCCGTGATCTTCGGTTTTCCAGCGGACCATTCGAGCAAGTCCAGCTTCTCTGCTGCTAACGCTGCTGCCGGGATACAGCTGAGGAGGAGCCGGCTGCTAACGCTATGTACTGGGACACTGCTATGCTGCTTGCCATGCTGCTGTAGCTCAGTCGTAACTTTAACTGATGCTGAGACTCTACTGACTGCGTGACTGGTAGACGGCGGTGGGTGGTGCAACAGGCCAAAACACAAATTCAAAACATAAACATGATTTGTGGTATGTAAATATTTTTTAAATGCGAATATTCTGGCCGTACTATTGTTGTCGGTGAGATCAGTATGTTATATGAACATTATTCCTTAGTCTCTGTGACATATTAGGATGATTTTACGACTATTTGCTTTAGATTTCTTACATATAGCTCCTTTAATGCTTCACTGCATCTCCAAATTTTGTGAGACTTTCTTATGAACACGATTTTTAAGTCACTACATGTTTCAGTTGTACACTAAACATTACATCTGTCTGGAGTGACAGAGATACCAGCTGTAAAACATGATTAAATTTAATGGATTTGTGCTTCTGTGATTGACGTAGACAGTTGTTTTTACACAAATCCCAAATGAATCTATTAGGATTAAGGTTTTAACAGTTCAACAAGGAGTACAACCTCTTTGGGGTCTAATTGAAGTAAAGTCACCATGTAGCATTGGCGAACAAAAATAGTATTTGTTCATGCATTGCCTGTATATCATAAAAATATTCAGTTCACATTCAGATTCAGAATACTTTATTAATCCCCGGGGGGAAATTGTTTTTGTTCCAATGCTCCGTGCAAAGTAGAAATAGAAATACAGCATGAATGGAAACAAGAGATAAAGATGAAGATATAAATAAGATACTAAAATAGACAATGAACTAAATAAAATAAATATTAAAGTAGACATTAAAATAAAATAAAATAAAATATTAAAGTAGACATTAGAATAAAATAGAATAAAATAAAATATTAAAGTAGACATTAACATAAAATAAAATATTAAAGTAGACAATAAAGTAAAATAAATAATAAAAATAGTAAAGTAGACAACCTGAAATATATACAATATACAATGAAATGGTTGTAGCGTTATAAATGAAATAAGAATGAGTAATTATATTGTGTGTTTTGTTTTATAAATAGCCAAATGAGTCCGATAATCAAAGGGAGGAGTTGTACAGTTTAATGGCCACAGGTAAGAATGACTTCCTGTGGTGCTCAGTGGTGCATTTAGGAGCAATCAGTCTCTGGCTGAAGGTGCTCCTCAGTTCGACCAGAGTGTTGTGGAGAGGGTGAGAGCCATGCTGAAGTATCGCCCGCACCTTTGACAGCATCCTCCTGTCTGACACTGCTGTCAAAGGGTCCAGCTCCACCCCCACAACATCACTGGCCTTTCTGATCAGCTTATTGAGTCTGTTGGCATCGGCTACTCTCAGTCTGCTGCCCCAGCACACCACAGCAAACAGAATAGCACTGGCCACCACAGACTCATAAAACATCCTCAGCATAGTCCGGCAGATGTTGGAGCGGAGCCTCCTCAGAAAATAGAGGCGGCTCTGTCCCTTCTTGTAAAGGACTTCAGAGTTCTTAGTCCAGTCCAGTTTATTGTCTATGAACACACCCAGGTACTTGTAGTGTTCTACAATGTCCACGTTATGCCCCAGGATGGAAACTGGGGTCACTGGTGTCCTCGTTCTCCTCAGATCCACCACCAGCTCTTTTGTCTTTGTTGTGTTGAGCTGCAGGTGGTTCAGCTCACACCATGAGACAAAGTTATTCACCACAGCCCTGTATTCAGCCTCCTCACCCTTGCTGATACATCCAACTATAGCAGAGTCGTCAGAAAACTTCTGAAGATGACAAGACTCTGTCTGGTAGCTGAAGTCCGTGGTGTAAAGGGTGAAGAGGAAAGGAGAGAGGACAGTACCTTGTGGAGCCCCGGTATTGCTGACCACTGTGTCTGACACACAGTGCCGCAAGCGCACGTACTGTGGTCGGCCAGTGAGGTAATCCACAATCCAGGACACAAGGGGGGGATTCACCAGCATCGCCGTCAGCTTGTCACCCAGTAGAGCAGGCCTGATGGTATTGAAAGCACTGGAGAAGTCAAAGAACGTGACCCTGACAGTGCTCCCCGGCTTGTCCAGGTGGGCATAGATGCGGTTCAGCAGGTAAATGAGGGTATCCTCAACTCCAATCCGGGGCTGGTAGGCGAACTGGAGGGGATCCAGGTGCGGCCTGACCATAGGCCTGAGCTGCTCAAGGACGAGTCTCTCCAGGGTCTTCATGATATGTGACGTCAGTGCCACCGGTCGGTAGTCTGAGAAACCGCTGGGCTGCGGCGTCTTTGGCACTGGAACGAGGCAGGACGTCTTCCATATCACAGGGACCCTCTGGAGGCTCAGGCTCATTTTGAAGACACGATGAGTTACCCTTATTAAATTTGTACGATTAGGGTTAGGGTTAGGGTTAGAGGTAAGATTAGCCAAAAGAGATCCAAATGAAAATCTAATCCAAACCTACATAATGGATTTTAATTCAGAGTAAAAGAAAACAAAAAAACATTTAAATAAAAAAACAGGTTGATAAAGGCAAATTATTATTATTATTATTATTATTACTATTATTATTATTATTATTATTATTATTATTACTATTTTGTACTACTTTTGTTGTTTTTTGTTATTATTGATTATTTATTTGGTTATTTATTTAAATCTATTTTTTCATACATGTGTTGTCACATACTGGCCACAGGGGGAGTGGTAGCAGCAGAGTTTTTTTTCTGCCGTTATTGAAGGCAGAGAAGAAGAAGAAGAGCGAGCGGAGCCGGAAGGACAGAGCCTGACAGAAGGACGGAGCCGTGCGGTGTTGGGTCTGTGGTGCGCTAGCTCGGTAAAGATGCTGACCAATATCTCTAACGTGCTGAGGGCTTGCGCTCAGAGAAATGTAAGTAAACAGAATATAAACTATGGGCGGTTTCAGCCACACACATCATTACAGTCTGCCTCTAAGACCGCCAACTTTTAACTAAAACAGGACTGTTGTCGCTGTTCTGACCTTGTCAGGCCGAGTGATAGCTTGTTTGGCTAACACAGCTAATAAAAATGTCACAGTCTGCACAAAACCTAAACTCCTTATGACAGCTTCAGTGTTTTGGTGAAAAGAGACCCAGTTATTTATTTTCCATGCATTTCGTGTTATTAAGCTCTTTTGTTGTCATTATGGAGTCGGGGCTGTGTTTTCACACTGTGTGAAGTGAATCCAAATTGGCAGCTAAGTTAGCATTGGTAACTTCTGTATAAACTTCTCCTGTCAGATGGGGGGTGGGGGGCTTCCTAATAAACAGTCAAATGGTTTCATTTAGTTATAAAAGTAACTATAATATGATTTAACACCATGGTAACTAACCACTGGAGTTGGTTGCCCAGCATTTGGGCTGGACTCTGGACTGAATAGGAAATAAACTTGAGAAGACAAGTTTATAATTATGTAATTATAGGTATTTCACTGTGTTGTGATTATTGCAATTTGGGCGAGACAGGTATTGTGTAACTCTCTACTGTATGTTATCCAAAACTGACTGGAGTTGAATATGCATAGGTCTATTAGTAATATTATATAGGACTTTTATTTGCAACTAACACCTTTGCATGTGTTCTGTCAGAAACAGTGTCTATTTATGCTCTGCTGGTTACCCAAATATTATGTCTTACTAAACAGTAGCAGATTTTAGGTGTGGGAATCGAACCCCTGTGCACTTTTGGTGTCAACACAGTGTCAAAACTTGTCAAGCAGTGAAAGCTAATACTGATTATTAATATTGTTTACTTACTTTCGGTCATATTTAATAGATATTTTGCCAAGTTTAGACTATTTTCTTTGGACAAAACTGTTGTATAGTTGCTTGTGTTTAGACAACATTTAATGAATGACAGTGTATGACTTATTTTGTTAAATGGGAAAAAAAGGATTTGTAGAAAAACAAACAGAAAAGCAGGCACTGCCTCTCTGTCAATATCAAACCTGAGCAGATTTGTTTGTTTGTTTGTTTTTGAACTCCTTCTCTCTCTCATGGCAGGGAGCTGCAGTGGTCATGTCAGCACGCACATATTCTGACTTCACAACCGAGGCTTCTTTTGAAATAAAGGTAAGCTTCAAACACCAAGTTGCATTTCCTGCTAAACAGATCCATGCGTGAGGCAGTTTGCGTGTTATTATGGGTGTTTTCTTCCTTTCAGAAATGTGACCTCCACAAACTGGATGAGGGCCCCGCCACTCAGGTGGTAATGACTCGTGATGAGGGTCTGCAGTACTACCGTGTCATGCAGACCATGAGGCGTATGGAGCTCAAAGCAGATCAGCTGTACAAGCAGAAGATCATCAGAGGATTTTGCCACTTGTATGACGGACAGGTGGAGTGCGCTATAATTATTTTCTACACTGTGCATTAAGAATATAGGAAGAGTTTGACTTCAGTATTATAGAAATTATGTATATGTGCTGCTGTGGGAAGAATATTAAATGGCAGAAAAGTAAAATTTGCATAGATTGGGAAGTGTCCACACACGTATGCTCACATAGACGTCATGTCAAGCTGTTTGTTTTCTCCTCATAGGAGGCCTGTGCGGTTGGTATTGAAGCAGGAATTAATTTGACAGACCACCTGATCACCGCGTACCGCGCCCACGGCTACACTTTCACCAGAGGAGGGACTGTGAAGGAGATCATGGCTGAGCTCACCGGTGAGTTTGCAGTGCTTAGAATTTTGCATTTCAAGATCATTTTCAGTTCCAATCACAGTTTATTTTGAGATGGAAATAGTTCTTTTGTATTGCTTTCACCTCTGATGTCACACCCATGCATGTTTTTGCTCTCCATTTACAGGCAGAAAAGGAGGTATTGCAAAGGGCAAAGGAGGCTCTATGCACATGTACTGTAAAAACTTCTATGGAGGAAATGGGATTGTCGGAGCTCAGGTATATCAGCAAAGTTTACTGCAGGCTTTTTGAAAGCAAAGTGGTCAGTTCATGATTTAGTTTGTGTGTGTTTGTGCCATGTCCGACCAGTATGCTGTCAGTTTGGTGTCATTGTGATAAGTCTTCAAAGGGCTGAATGCAGGTTTAACTTGTCGGTCTGCTTTGATAGTGTTTTCTGATATTGTGGAAATATAGTGGTACTAAAGGAAGTTGACAAACATACTTATTTGTGCCTGTGTATTTCATAACGGCCTGCTGCTGTTAGAAATATCATTCAAGAAACCAAGAAGAACTTCTTAATATTATGTGTTTTCTTATGACATAAGTTGCTCTCAGCTTGATGCAACACCTAGACTTATGATTTATGTTAGTGCCAAACATATCACAAAAACAATTGTAAGAGTTTGTGTTTCATGAAGCAGCTTCTTGTAATATTTAAACAAGTGCTTCATACGTTAAGATTCACACAATGTAACCCGAGACATCTCTGAATTCTCGTCAGGTTCCCCTAGGTGCGGGTGTGGCTCTGGCCTGCAAGTATTTGGGCACGGACGAACTGTGTGTCTGCCTCTATGGTGACGGTGCTGCCAATCAGGTATGGGACAATTACTGCAGTTTTGGCCAAGCTTTATGTAATTACTTAATGGGGTTGATATCAGCTTCTCTCAAAAGTAGGAAACAGTCTTTCTCCAGTAATGAATGGTTTATATTTTACTAGTGTACTCCATCAGCATCTGTTCATCTGTGGTCATCTGGGGCCTGTAAACATTAGGACATTGGACTAGCAACTGTGTGTTTCTCTGGAGGAAGAACTGCTGCTGATCCTATAGTCTCCCCCCCCCCCAAAATGAGACCCTGTCTACATAAACCGACTTTAAAAGAATAGCTACTTTGCTATGTACTTCTAATTTAAGTTAACAAGGTCAACAAAACAAAGAGCCAACATGTCTTTTATTTTTATTTCACAGGGTCAGATTTTTGAAACCTACAATATGGCAGCACTTTGGAAGCTGCCCGCCATCTTCATCTGTGAGAACAACAGGTATGGCATGGGCACATCAGTGGAACGAGCTGCTGCCAGCACGGATTATTACAAGAGAGGAGACTTCATTCCTGGTCTGCGGGTACTGATCTTACTTCTGTCTTTAAACCTTTTTTCCCCCACTGATAAAACAGATTATAACAGAATACATATATGTTGTTTCTATATTATTGCACGGCTATGTTTTAATGTGAACAAGATATCTGGGGTTAGAAAAACATCATGACATTTCCTTGGAAAAAAAAGTGACTACTAAATAAGTGAAATGGAATATGATGCATACCTAGTACTAGGAGTGGGAATCGCCAAAGGCCCCACGATATGATACTTACTTCACGATACAATATTTTTGTGATTTTAAACATTTTGCGGTATGCTGATTATTGGGATAACATATACTGCGATATATTGTGATTACAGCTGCAATGATTAATCAATTAGTTGTCCATTAATAAATTCATTGCCAACTAATTTTATGATTGATTAATCTTTTTGAGTATTGCTGTAGAAAATAAACTCTAAATTTTTTTTATTTCAGCTTCTTAAATGTGAATATTTTGTAGATCCTTTACTTCTCTATGATAGTTAACTCAATATCTGTGGGTTGTGGACAAATCAACACATTTGAGGACATCATCTTGGGCTTTGGGAAACACTGATCAACATTTTTCACCATTTTCTGACATTTTATAGACCAAACAACAAATCACTTAACTGAGAAAATAATCGACAGATTTAATCAGCAATTACAATAAGGGTTAGTTGCAGCCATATTGTGATTTATGACCTTTTTTCAACTGCAAATTATGTCCCTGAAAGAAAACTTCGTCGTCATCTGTTTTATCTGTAAACTTTTTAGTGTGTTCATCTCACTTCAGTCATTTTTATTGCAGCAAAATGTATTAAGTGGACTGAAAAGGCAATTGTTACTCTAGTAGGCTACCAAAAGTTGAATTTGTATTACAACATAAAGAATTTATATAATTAAAAAAATGGATATTTGGCATCTGTGCATTGATACAACATTGCCAAAATATCATGATACAATGCAGTGTTGATTTTTTTGTCTTCTAGGTGGACGGGATGGATGTTCTGTGTGTCAGGGAAGCAACCAAGTTTGCAGCGGATCACTGCCGAGCTGGCAAGGTGAGTTGGAAACAGTGAACTACATCAAGCAGGACACGTGGTCGTCAGTGTCTCAGCTGAGTTATTTTCGTTCTGCTTTTCATCAGGGTCCCATTCTCATGGAGCTTCAGACCTACCGCTATCATGGACACAGTATGAGCGATCCTGGTGTCAGGTAAATGATCACAGTTACAGACCTTTGCAAATTTTAATTTATTAACAGTTCAAATAATTTTCTGTAACTGCTTATCTTTAGTGTTTCTTGATTATCTTTTAATCACTTTTTAATTAATGTGGTAGTAATTCTATTTATGCATTATTAATAATCTGACCTACAAATGTTACCCTCACTGTGCCGCTGCCCCTTGCTTCTGCCACTGTCCCCCAGTAGCCTTCGTGTACCCTCCTCCCCTCCGTAGAGGCCTTGCACAACCCAGGGATGGACTGAACTCACACTCTAACATTGCTATTGGCTTTAGCAGATGAATGGCTGGTTTAAATATAACAACATGGATTTCTCAAAGTTCTAATGAGAAATGTAAACACGCTACTCTATTATCTTTATACTGATTATGGTTAGTGAAAGTAATGTACTGCTGGTGATCACGATTTGAAAGTACCTAAAGGGGACCTATTATGCTTTTCCTTATTTTCTGTCACATATATAGTGTTACAGTGTTAGATGTTTATATTAAACGTGGTCAGAGTCTTAAATATTGAGGTAAACGCATGTAAAAATAATCCCAGATGTAGCTCACGGACCATTGGGATCCTCAGACCATTGGGAACACTTTGTTTCCAATATTTTTTCTACTAGTCAAGTCAAGCTGACGTCAGCTCGTGACAGATTTCTTTATATGTTCATCTGTTTCAGACACGCTACTGCAAGTATTCACATTACATAGCTTAGACTGCTACGTGTAGCTACATGCTAATGTCAGAGAAACGTGTAAGCTTGGTTGCTGATGTTGTTAATTTCTCCTCAGTGTCTGATCATATTCCTGCTGGAACAAGTCCAGTTCTGAAGATTTTAGTTTAGCCTTTTTGGTTATTTTTCACGGTAGAAAATGCTTCCAAACGCTGATCAATCAGAGTAGACATTTTGGTAGGCACTAAGTGGAGCATTACAGACAGGTGTTCCAGCACAGACAATATGAGGAAAATGTAGTGTTTTTAGAACATTAAAGCATGTTAACAATAGAAACCCAAAATACAAGTATGAACAGTAAAGTGAGCATAATACGTCCCCTTAAAGTTGTAGAACTTGGATTTGGTGTCAGCTCTAAAAAACATGATTGTATTAGTGCATCCCTACAACATCCCTGCACCAATCTCTCCCTCTCAGCTACCGTACACGTGAGGAGATCCAGGAAGTCCGTGGTAAGAGTGACCCCATCTCCATGCTGAAGGACCGCATGCTCAGCAACAACATGGCCAGCGTGGAGGAGCTCAAGGTAGAAAATATTTTCAGCTTGTAAAATGAAAAGTGCTGTTGCCCAGTGAAAAAAAATCTGCATATTGGTATCATCCATTATATTTTGAAACCTCATTAATCCAGGAGTCTCGCTATGTGCTTTTAACAAGCTAGTCGATTCTAGTTATCCCAAAAATGCATTAAGAACAAAATCACAAAGAGAGAGAAGCATATTTTATTGTGATGATTCCCTTAATGGCCGGAATCGAAACGTATTTGGGGTAATGAAACTGAAACCACACGTTACTGAACTATTAATCAAACATCCTGAGGTGGTCATGAATGCAGCAAACTACGTAAACAACCTATAGTGCAAAACATCTACATGTACGCTGTTGCATTTATAAAACAGAAGCAATACAGTACTGTAAAAATAGATTCAGGTTTATAGTCAGTTTTTTGAGCCAGTCAAGTGCACTTAATAGGCTGGTTGTGCCAGAATTTCGCATTTTAGAAAACCATGGAGCTGCCGTCGTCTTTTGAGGTTAAAGACATTGTTTAGGAGATCACACACAAAGCTGCAGTGCTTTGAACACAGGAGAGTGTTACTTTCACTGGTTTCAGCTTCTGTATCATCATCACCCTCACCACACACAAGTACTGTAGTTGACAAGGATTATCACACACCAAGTTGCATTTACCATTTGTATAACCATTTGTATATTAATTATTCACTGCATGTTACCTTGAATTTGACTTTGTTTTTCTCATATGCCTCTACAGTCAACAGAATCCAAAAAAATGTGAACATTGTTCATAAATTAAAGTAACTGTGGCCATACTTAACAACAGCACAAGTTGTGCTGGTCAACTATTTCAAGTGTTACAGTTTAAAACACAGTACAAACAGTCTCATGCACGGCCAAGCAGTATACCTGGTTGAGAACATGAAGTATTCTTATACCATACATTTTCTAGTTCTCATGTAGCAGACTAATGCTTAGACAATTCACTGTACTTATTTTTCCTAATTGAACAATAGCAGTAATTCAGTAGCATGTGTACTGTTAATGTCATACACAAATTGCTCTAACTTTCTGTCTCACCTACGTTGTGTCCGTAGGATATCGATGTGGCAGTGAGGAAGGAAATTGAAGATGCTGCCCAGTTTGCCACCACAGATCCTGAACCCCCTCTGGAGGATTTGTGCAACCATATATTTTCCAACGATTCACCCCTGGAGGTGCGCGGAACAAACCCATGGTCCAAGCTGAAGTCTGTCAGCTAAAGTTTTTTCATCCCCTCTTTTCATCACGTCATCCACCCAGTAATAAATCCCCCCCGTCCCGCCCTGCCCCGCCCCGCCCTGCCCCGCCCCTCACATATACGCACGCATCATACAACGTACCATAAACTAGTGCCTCGGACCCAGAGCTTGAATCATCAGCAAGTAAATTAATTTCAATGCTGTTACAGTTTAACAGCGGGGACCATATTCACAAAGAGAATAAAACTTACAAAGAGTGACAAGAACTTTTAATCTGATAATCTTTAAATGGTTTCAGTGATCCAAAAGTGCATTTCTTCATCAGTGTTGCCACAGTCTCATGAGTTTCTGTGCCATATTTATTTCTATTTTTTGTAAAAACTTTTAATCAACTCGTCACACTGTAGAGATTTCACTACATGTTTAGTAATCAAAATCACCTTGACATTGCTGGATTATTAAAAGTCTTCACCTTAATGTAAAAAGTACAGTCAACAAAAGTTGTGAATTGATAACTGATTATTTGTCTTTATTTTAAGAGGGCAGCTCAAGAACATGTGTAACCTGTTGTATTTAAATTATATTCGCTTTTCTCACCATTAAGCACCAATGTGGCGTTCACAGGAATCACGTAGACGGTAGAGGGCAAACTGGATATCACTTTAACGAAGAGCAGAACCATAAATTAGGTGAGGCCGGCAGAGAATATGGGTAAAGGTAGAAGGCATTGCCATTCAAGATTTAAATATCTGAACTTTCGCTGTCCCACATGACGGGATTTTCAACTGGATGTTGCTTCTTCACAAAAGGTGAAAACATATGATCTGGACATCAGTTGACATTAAAAGAAAAATTACAAAAAAATAATAAACTTGAATGATGTTGCTTAATATGTTTTATTCCATTTTTTGAAAACAATATGGCATCATCATCACAAAATATCAGCATTCATGTTTCGTTTCACTTTGTTTCTGTGCTGTCCACAAGGTGTTGTCCATCTGCCGTCTACCAACTGCCTGATCGCTTGTGAGCACAGCATAAGTCATGGTGTTATAAACATGGCCCCAATTAAATATGTTAAGTCGGTTCTAAATTTGCTTGTTTGATGATTATCTCTGGTCACTTTTGAGGTGCTGTAAATCAAATGTTCACCCGTCACTGTTTATCTCAGAGACAGACCTGTAAAAATGGCTTTGTACTCTTTATACTGAAGTGTACGTGATACATCAGTTTGTCTTTTTTTAAAAATATAACCCTTTTTTTAAAAGGCAGCAGGGTAAAGACTGTTGTTACTTTAAACACTCTCAATAATGTCTCCCTTTTCTTTTTCTGTCAATATGCTGTAAACAGGAGAGGGTGAGGAATACCAAGGGAAAGGTTTGAAATATTTATCTTGCCAAACCAAACATGTGCCTGGCAGATCTCATGTTATTTAGAGGATGAATGTGTCATCTCATGTTTGTAGCGCACTCCAAGCTGAGCAGCTGATTCTGTGCGTTTAAAAGTCAAATGGTTGAGGACGTGTTCAGCAAGTGTGTTTACATTCATAATGTGTTAAATTTGCAGATGCTCTGGTGCTCAGGTGCCTTGTACGAGTCTCAAGACGCAAACCTAAACTGCTCATTTTCATCTTTTGGGAGAAGTTCTTATTCGATTTCTGATGTACGTGTGTGGAAATATTTACACTCAGTGCAGTCAATTCAAGCTGAAACATCTACTGCCTGCAACAGTGACGAATGGAAACATGATGGCTTTTAGTCAGGGTGCATTCAGCAGCTAAGCTTCACTATACACCTGAAGTTTCCAAATCAAAGCGAGATGGCTGGTTTAGTAGCTTTGTGTGCTACTTGTGTACTTGCATATGTCTCTGATATTTGGTACATCATTGGCTCAAAGACAGGGATACATGGACATTTTGAATTTCAGTCTGTTTTCTTCCTTCTCAAGTACTGTTGTGAAAAAATGTCTGCACTGATACCTCAGGTAGCAAAATAAAACAACCTGCATATCAGCATATACTCCTAACAGCAAGCTGCCATGTTAACCTTCAGTCAAACAGTGTAACAGTGGCTGTAACCCTTTGAAGGGTGCCAGAAGGGAAGGGTCTCCTCTATGTGATGTGAAAAGTATTTAATCAAATAACAAGACAGACTAAACTTTAAAATGTCAGTTCCTGTCTTAACACAACTGAAAATACCTGCATTGTGTGTATTTGTTGTCGTAAACTGTTACATTGAGGGTCGCAGATGACGCAGGGAAACGCTCCATGGAAACATTGGTTTTATGTGTGCACCACTGTAATAAAAAGCTGTAAAATACTGTATCTGTCTCTTCGTCTTTGTCCGTTTGTATGTAAGGTGAATTGTCCAAACTTTGTCCTTCAGTGAACAGGCCTTCACCTTAATACCTTTTATGACCATGCCATTACAGATATGTTGAAAAGCCACAAAATGAATCCCCTTATGTGTTTGTTAACACCACCGTGTACTACTGCTACCTCTGTTACTGTAGTGAAAGGTACAGTACAGCTCATTCTGTCAGGTATGAAATATTCATCAGAATGTGCGACCATCTCATAAATGTGGTTGATAGTATAGACATGTCCTCTGAAATGTATTTTATTGCCACTTAACACACATTACAAATGCACACATTGTGTTGATAGGTCATTCTTACACAGGCTCCCCCGTTTCTTAATGTTATCCTGACAAAATGATAATAAAAATGTTTACTTATTGTTTATGCAGCAGCATGATAGGACAAATCTGATTTGGATCTGAACGAAATGATTATTTTTTGTTTGTTTTATAAAGATACCATTTTTATGTGGTAGATAGTGGCGTTTTTAAAAGTGCAACAAGGAAAATTTGTCATGAGATAGAATTGGGAAATAGTACAAGGCCCAAAGGCTGCCTCAAAGTTCAGAGAAGCTGGGATGCTGTGTAAAATGTAAATAAATGCAATGATTTGTAAATCATTTTTGACCCATGTTCAATTGAATACAGTCCAAAACAGGATATTTAATGTTCAAACTGATAAACTTTCTTGCTTATTGTAAATAAATACTCTGAATTTGATCCCTGCGACATCCCAAAAAAGCTGGGACAGGCTCATTCTGCAACTGAGCATTGAGAAACATTTTGTTGGCCTATTTGCCCACACAGTTTTTCACAAAGTAGTGAACCTTGCACCACCTGTTAACCTGTGAAATGTTTTAACAGGTGTTTTTTGAGCATTGAACATCCATTTTTGAAAATCCCTGCATTCTGTTTTTATTTATGTTTTACACAGCATCCCAACTTTTTTTGGAGCTGCTGTTGTACGATAAGTGATGTGTCATTGCATAGTAATGGACTACCCGTGGTGTGTTTGGTGAGTTCGGGGCTGTTTCTGATTAAACAAAAAGGATGTTACTCATTGATGCAAAGCTCTATCTCTGTAGGGATCCTTTCTATCATGTTGTCAGACACTCATAGTAACAATCTGAATCTGTCAGTGACCAAAACAAGCTTTATTTGGATGTACATTGACTGTGCACAAATGCCTCCAGTGGTTAGTTTTGTCTGTTTTTTCTCTCTTTCTCCCACAAATAAATTTTGGCAGTAAATGTCTGATTCAAGCTATTTAGATCTGGTTATAGTAAAGAGTCATCAAAATATGATTGGAGATGACATACTGACGGATTAACAGATGGATCAGTTGAAGAGAAAGTGGAAACTAATGTAAAAGAGCTGAAAATATGCAGAAGTGAGGGTGAGGTGTGCAGGTGAGCTGAATCAGGGTTGTTCCTGTCCTTCAACTTGAACAATGTTTTGAGATGAAATATAGTATCCACAATGCAAATCTAATATTTATGTTGCATATGTGTAAATTACACACACACACACACACACACACACACACACACACACACACACACACACACACACACAGAGAGAGAACAGAACAGGAGAGTTTAGAACAGAACACGGAACCTCTTTGACTGCCTGAATCTCTACAAATACCCCCTGCACTTGTCAGTCTCACACTGATCTCACTGAGAGAAGACTACACACACAGTTGTTTCGTCTTTGAACAATTGAGTTGTTTTTTTGAAAAAGTAATGGAGAATTGCAACTTGTCAAAGATCTGCCTCCCATTTCGGAAGTGGATCCACAAGAACAACGAGGATGGTGGTGTAAGTAATCAACTCTTTTGCGCACAAAAACACAAATATTCTCCCAGCTCTGAAAACTTGAAGCTAATGTTTCATCAAAAAGACTCCAGACTGCTACACTTGAATTGTTTTCGCTACAATTGAAATTCTAAATCATATTTTTACTGTGCTGTTTCTCATGTTACCTACAGTATCAGTTCAGTTACTTTGAGTTTTGTCAAAATAGGTAACATCTGTGTATTCTCAGAGCTCTGACAGTGTTACAGTATCAACTATTCTGCAAGTTTTGCTTTGTTTTGGTGGAAAGTATTGGTTTTGAGAAGCAGGAATGTGGTTTTAAGTGCAGTGTTTCATTTTGCAAGACATATATTGAGTTTTCAAAAGAATAGTTTTGTGTTGAGAGTTTTGAGAAGTTGAGCTACAGTTTCAGGAAATGTGCTGAAACAACTGAGAAAAACTGTCATCTCTGACCTTCCTTGTGTTCATAACTGAGTCAAAGTGGATCATCTCAACTGCAATGATTACCAAGTTACTCAGTAGTGCTGTGCTTTATTTCCACAGCAAACTGGGAGCCACAGTGGACATCAAAATCCTGATGGCTCGACCAGTGAGTCCAGCATCCTGGACTCCCAGAGGGCAGGGAGGGCTACGCTAGTTCGCCAGGCAGAAAACCTGTGCACTGCGACAAAAGCCCGAAATGACGCTGTTCTGGGGAGACTGGGCCTCCCCGTTCAGGACGTCACCCGGCCTTCACCTCGACCACCACCTTTACCAAAAAGAAGCATCAGATCCCCTCAACGAAGAAGGAGGATCGCCCCTCGTTCAGATGTTCCTCGTTTGAACACCGAGGACATCGACAGACATCAGAGTCCTGGAAGTCTGGATGAGGAGGACGACTCCTTCTGGGAGAAGGTGCTTCTTGGCAGCCAGATGGCTGTTCTCACATGTAAGGAGGCTCAAATGGCAGACGGAGACCAGAGCCCAACCTCCTCCCTCAGCTCGGTTGATTGTAAAACACCCAGTGAGCTGAGGGCCATCGCTCTGATTGAGGAACCAACAACTCCTCCTCCTCCTCCTCCTCATCGAGCAGTCCCACTGTTCAGGAGAAGAACGTCTCGTCTGCCTGTACTTTCAGCCAAACAGAGTGGAGCAGGTCAGTTCCTCAAGACAAACTCTTTTAGGGACAGGTGTGGGAACCCCTGCTGTTTCTTCCAGTTGTTTAAATTGTTAGACTCATACAGCATGGGATTTTTTTGCTAAATCATTGGACATCAACTCAAATATTAAAACACTATTACAAGTACAACACTTACATCTAAGTTACCCATTGGGTATGAGAACAGTCGAAATTTATGTGATCCTTTTTTTTTGCCCTAACAGAGAAAGAGGTAGCCGATGGATGTAGGCTACAATCGGCTAAAGGGAAAGTCGAGGCCTTTGTGGAGAGACTGAAAAGCCTCCAGCTCGCCTCCATCCCTTCACCTCGACCTCCAGCAGCTCCAACGATGACCCCTGCAGTGGCACCTAAAAGGATCCCTGCACCACCTACCATGACACGCCCTGCACCTGCTCCGACAGCAACCCCTGTGGAGACGCCTTTGACACCCACCCCTCCAAGAGTTCCCCAGGCCAAGAAACGAGGGACTCGACCCAGGGTGGCCCTGCGTCCCGCAAAAGCCGTCAGCGTGGCAGGTAAGTTCTAATATCCTGAATAATTGTAGTCGAAGCTGTGAACTGTACTCATGGGTTTCTTATAGTTTTTTTGTAAAGAATTATAGTAGCTACTGTGAGTACAGTGCTATGAATGACAGGACATGTGAGTAAAGACTGTTTCGCTTTTTACCAGGCAAGGACACAACCACCGACCGCAGCCCTAACGCTGCAAAGGATAAAAAGGTCAAGAAGACGGAGCTACAGCCGTTGACCGACCCTGTGCAGAGCCTGTCTGCCTGTTTCAAGCTGCTCTCCTTAGATGACTGGTAAGACACCGACAACACAGAGCAGTCTGCAGCTTAACAAATGTTTAATCTTAAGTCTGTCATGTTGCAACTACTTTGACATGAGTCAGTGTCACATCAATATGGAGCCAGTACATGTTGGTAACAATAACTTTTATGAGGTTAGTTATACTTTACATTTTAACATACAGGGAGAAGAAAATCGACGGCTTGAAAATCATTCAGGCTCTTGCACAGCACCACCCAGACACACTGAGGACAAAACTCCATGAAGTATGTCTGGTTCTCATCGAGGAGGTATTGTACACACTTTCCTCTTTCTATCTACAGTGCCCTCCAAAAGTATTGGAACAGTGAGTCCAATTCGTTTACTTTTGTTGTAGACTGAAAACATTTGGGTTTGACATCAAAAGATGAATATGAGACAAGAGATCAACATTTCAGCTTTTATTTCCAGGTATTTACATCTGGATTTGATACACAACTTAGAAGATAGCATTATTTGTAATGGAACACAAAATTTTTAGGTGAGCAAAAATGTTGGAACATATAAACTTAAAATAGATTAAAGTGAAATCCTTTGCTTTCAATAACTGCATCAAGCCTGTGACCCATTGACATCACCAAACTTTTGCACTCTTCTTTTGTGATGCTTTTCCAGGCTTTCACCGCAGCCTCTTTCAGTTGTTGTTTGTTTCGGGGGGTTACTCCCTTCAGTCTCCTTGGGTTTAAGTCTGGAGACTGACTTGGCCAGTCTAAAACCTTCCACTTCTTGCCCCTGATGAACTCCTTTGTTGTTTTGGCAGTGTGTTTTGGGTCGTTATCTTGCTGCATGATGAAAGATCTCCCAATCAGTTTGGTTGCATCTTTCTTTAAATTAGCAGACAAAATGTTTCTGTAGACTTCTGAGTTCATTTTCCTTTTTCCCAGAATTTTTGAGGCTCATCTCTGTACCTTTTGGCAAATTCCAGCCTGGCCTTCCTATTCTTCTTGCTAATGAGTGGTTTGCATCTTCTGGTGTAGCCTCTGTACTTTTGTTCATGAAGTCTTCTAACAGTAGATTGTGATACCTTCACTCCTGCCCTCTGGAGGTTGTTGCTGATGTCACTAACAGTTGTTTTAGGGTCTTTCTTTACAGCTCTCACAATGTTTCTGTCATCAACTGCTGATGTTTTCCTTGGTCTACCTGTTCGACGTCTGTTGCTTAGTACACCAGTGGTTTCTTTCTTCTTCAGGACATTCCAAATGGTTGTACTGGCTATGGCCAATGTTTGTGCAATGGCTCTGATTGATTGTCCATCTTCTCTCAGATTCACAATTGCTTCTTTTTCACCCATAGACAGCTCTCTGATTTTCATGTTGGTTCCACCTCTAAATGCAGTCTGCACAGGCAAAATCTATCGTACCCAATCTGAAACTGAGCTCAGACATTCAGTGCTATTTATTGTTTGAATAATCAATGTAATTGGGAGACACCTGGGCAACAAAACACACCTGTCAGTGACATGTTCCAATACTGTTGCTCTCATGAAAAATGGGTGGGTTCAAACAAAAGGTGCTATCTTCTAAGTTGTGTATCAGATCCAGATGTAAATACCTGGAAATAAAAGCTGAAATGTTGATCTGTTGATCTCTTGTCCCATATTCATCTTTTGATGTCAAACCCAAATATTTTCAGTCTACAACAAAAATAAAGGAATTGGCCTCACTGTTCCAATACTTTTGGAGGGCACTGTATATTTGTGCATTTTCATTTGCCAACATGTCTCTATGAATGTGCACACTACAGACTGATGATGTTTATTCTCACTATACAGGTGAACAACTTACGCTCAACCGTTGCTTGTGAAGCAATGGACACCTTGGCAGAGCTGTACGTTCACCTCCAAAAGGCCATGGACCCTGAGGCAGAGGGAACAGGCCGAGCCTTGCTGCTGAAACTGGCACAGACAACAAGTGCCTTCATTCACCAGCAGGCTAATCTTGCTCTCGATGCCCTGGTAGACAACTGCAGCCATGGTCGCGTTGTGAGCTCTCTTTTGAACGCAGGCCTGAGGTAAGAGGAGAGAAGAGGTTTATTTTATCAGCAAAAACCTTAAAACAAAGTTAAATAGGATAACGAAACATAGTATCTCATATTCCCCTGTCTTTGTCCCTCCTCAGCCACCGATGTGCAGCAGTCAGAGGCAGCATGGCTCAACATCTGCACCAGCTGGCTGACAGCCTGGGAGCAGCTCGCATCTTGACAGCAGGAAGGACACTCACAGAGCGCTTCCTTCTTGCTGTCTCCAAGATGTGTGTCGATGGTGCACCAGAAGTGAGGTGAGTTATCAAGTTCTTTAGATTTAGTGTAACATGTTGCACAATCTTGTGATCTTGTAGCTCCTGTTTCCACAGTCATAATTTAATTTTTCTGAATACTGAGCTAAATGAGATATGTCTTCCTCCACAGGCACCATGGACAGATAGTCCTCTTAAAATTGGCCAACCACAAGGACTTCATCAAACTGTGGACAAAGATCATTCCAGTAAACCAAAGATCATCACTGGACAAGATCTTAAAGAAGGCCAAGAAATAGAGGGCATCTGAAATATTATTTATTTATTTATTATTCAGCTATCTATTTATCTATTTATTTATTTATTTATTTATTATTCAGCTATCTATTTATCTATTTATTTATTTATTTATTTATTTATTTATTTATTATACTGTTCATATATATATGTATATATAAATGTAAATATGTATAGTTATATATTTTTATATTGTAGTAATCACTGTCCAAAATACACATTCATAATCATTTACAATGTGTCTATTACTTTGTCATTCTTAATGTCCATACTGTGACTTTACTTGTTCTGTTCACATTGACATTTATTGCCTGTCCGTCCTGGGAAAGGGATCCCACCTCTGTGGAGATTCTCCTCATCCATACGTAGGGTCTAAGGACAGAGGGTGTCATATGCTGTTCAGATTGTGAAGCCTCTTGAGGCAAATTTGTGAAATTTACTATATAAAATCAATAGTTTTACAAAAAGTGTTAACCTAAACTTTCTGTAAGATACTTTTTCTGAACTCTTAACACAGCAACACACCTGCCTCATACAATTAGCCAATTCGTCAATTTTCTGCTTAAAACCACATTTTGTTTATTAAATACCTACACTACATTTGAAATTATATTAAAAAAACTTTCTCTATGTACATGAACTCTATCAAAACACTACCTGCAAAACTACCTGCTTACAATAAACAATAGGAAATCCATTGTTATTTTTAATAATTTAGAGTCATTTTACCATAACCACTTTGTATATTGTGGTTGAGTGTTGAATGTGTGCATTTTTGGCAACATATTATGTAAAAATTAGTCATCTTACTTTTTAGAGTGTAGCCTGCAGTAGTGAGTGATTAACAAAATAAAATCCAACATGTGTAGAAACTATAACACACATCAGAAAAAAATAAAGGCACAGCCGGGGGAAAACACAAAAATGCAAACATAGAAAAACAATTTAACAAACAGAATCTGTTTAACATTTAAGGATGTCGACGTCATTTCTGTCCACAGAAAAAAATATATTTTTGCATTTAAAGTAATTTTAATAAAAAAATATGTTATACTGAATGCAGGAATTCACCCAGTGTTCAGAGCAGCTGCCATATACAGAAAATCCTGATAGTTTTAGTGAAAAATAGTTGCTGATTAATATCTGTATGTGTAGGGATGAGGCTACAGGAAGATAAAAAGTTATGCTGGAAGACAAAGAAAACCAAAATATGCATTTGAGCTGCTCAGAGGACATTGCAAATGAAATGCATTGTGATTTACTGTATGCCTATTAGAAATCCTTTAGTGGATGTGAAATTATTAAGGCAAAGTAATAAAATATTATCCTAACATAAAGAGCTTTAAATATATGGCTGATGTGGCCTAAAGACACAGTACAGACATGCAGGGAAGGGAATACAAGTAACATTTCAGGTTTAAGTATATAAGAAATGACTGAGAAAACAAGAGAAGCAAGGGGGAAAACAGATAACAATGACAACATTACAAAAACAGGACAGTAATGTAAGCCAAACCAGCCATTAAAAGGAGATCATGTACTGATAGAGTAAAGGAAATATGTAGCAGCGACACGCGGAGCTAAGGAGGAAGCAGTAAGAAAATGGCACTCTACTGCTTATTACCAGGAAAAAAAACACCATTGCCAGATACTGTAAATCTACATTTAGACCAAGTTTACAAGTCTGGCTTACTGGACTGTCACACTCTATTGCCCTTGAAAAACGTACTTCTATGATTAAGGGTAAATATTCTACTTTTGTTAAGATATGGGGATGTTTTATGACATTTCTGGGGAGGGATACGGCTACAGAAGTCTACTTGTCTTACTTTCTTGAATGCAACAAAATTATGTGCAATATCTTTCCTTTAGACTGTCAGTATTTGTATGAGCGCCACAAATGGGCAGTATACAGTGGAGTGCAAAATGCTCTAAAAAGAGCTATCGTCACATCAACTGAACAATAAAACAATAAATTTGAGAGCAAGCATATTAGCTTGTGCATACAACTTGCAAAACTGTCTGCGGATATCTTCACCATCAGATAAATAATTGACAATATAATGACCAAGATATTTAATCTCATCACACACTTTAAGAGCAGCACCAGATCAGATGAATTCAGACATTCAATTGTCTTCTTTACTTCTAACAAGCATAATGTTGCTCTTATTGGCGTCATATTCAATGTCAAAGTCTGCACCACAGTTAAAGCAAATCTACAACAGCTGTTGTAGGCCGGCACTATATGGGCAGAAGATTATCAAATCATCTGCATACATAAAATGATGTAATAAAGCATTGCAAACCATACATTCTGTATTATATGCATTCAACATGCATATCTGTTTATTTTGAACCTTGGAAAAGACCTGTCATAGCAGTTAATATTAAGATGATGCCTGACTGTGAATGATCAATTTCATACCATGTAATATTTGAAGTATATCAAAAATCCAATGAAAACACTTGTTTTAAAAAAGGAAGAAGTGGTATGTTGAATTATGGCAAGGCAACTGTGTTTATTTATTTATGGAAGTGGGTTGAAGAGTTTCATTTAGTTTATTTCAGTCATTTTCCAACTTATAAAACACAAATGTACTGGGAGATTAAATGCATGAACATTAAGTTAATGCTTTTTTTTAGAATTATAAAACAAAACAGGAGCAAAAAGGTATTGTTTTTATCAGATCGCTTTTAAATATACAGAGCAATAAGAAACTGTATACAGGCCTATTGTCTGCCCAGATATCCCAAACACATTTCACATACACTTTGGTGTTCATACTTCACGTTTATATTTGTTAATCATCTTGTGTTTAAATATTTTTTTAAAATCTAATGTGTGTATTACACACTTTCATTTCTGTTTCTAACCCATTCCCCAAATTTACTCCATATACTGCAACACATCTTTGTTCATTCAGTTCATACACTCATTCTCTTATTTCAAACAACCTCTGGATAGTTTGGCAACAAGAGGAGAGGTGTGTGTTGAGGGAATCTGGCGTTAGGAGCTAATTAACTCCAGGAGATGGCAGTAATGCAACAATAAGGACGCCGGATGCTGCAAAACCTGGATGAAGAAGAAGAAGAGGAGGAGGAAGAAGCCTTCTCAAATCCTGCCAAGAGGTGCCAGTCAGCGCTTGAGTGCTCTCAAAGGGACACAATGGAGTTTATCTTGCACATTAATGCAAAGAAGGAGCTTTTCCGTGCGCTGTGCACCGCTCTCCTCCTCTTCCTCACCACAGTCACGTCTGCAGAGGAAGGCGCTAGTGTGAAAAACTCCCAGTGTCACAACTACGCGGGAGGACACGTCTATCCCGGAGAGGCTTTCCGCGTGCCTGTGTCTGACCACTCTCTGCACCTCAGCAAAGCCAAGAGTGAGTTTGTGTCCTGAGTTCATCCACAGGCGGATAGTTTGTGTGTGCGTAATGAGAATGCGCAGTTGTTGTTCTTGCAAACAAACGCAGCTGCAGCTTCAGTGTGCGGATCCTGCTCCTGTCAGGACAATAGAAACACACTGAGGGTGTCAGTCTGCAGCTTGTGTTCACATCTGACTGTCTGTGTCTCGCAGGTTAACACTCAGACAACAGTTTAAGGTGTTTCAGTCACAGATGAGGCCTAACTTTTAACCAGCTGTTTTTGTAGGACACGTCATTCTGTGAAATTCATTGGATTGCGCTCCTCCCTCCGCCCCTTGGAAACATGACTGCTCCAAATAACACCAGGGGGTTGGACAAAATAACAGGAACACTCAAACTAGTAGATGCAGTCATAAAACTCACGTGTTCATGCAGAGTCCATATGATAAATACATAATTACAGTCTTGTAGGCAAAGCAAGTGTTGGAGTTAGTCATTATCTGTAACACTCATACAGTTTAGTCTCTGTTTGTCATGTGTCATCAGGAGATGTGAGACTTTACCCCATGCCACAGTGCCAACTTGTGCACCAGCAGACATGCGATCTGTACTTGCTCACTTGCCGTATGTTGCTCATGTAATGGAAACAAACTTCTACTTGCAGTGCATAAGCAATGTGAAGAAGAAAAGTCTTTAAAGTAACTATGGAATATTATCTCAGATGTGCAAAAACTAAAAAAGAGGGGTCATAAAGGTTTGAATATTTATTCATCATAGGGCTGGGTGATATGCAGAAAATTAAATATTATATTTTGACTAAGTACTGTTATTGATATTGCAGTGATACTGTAGAGTTGACTGTTGGTCCCAAAATATTCACACAAATATTTGATAAATGATCATTAGTAATGAGGATATAATGACTAACAAATAATGGACAGGGTGTCTACAGGTCCTTAAAAGATCTTAAAATGGTTTGTATTCAATGTTACAACAATGCCTTAAAAGTCATTAAATAGTCTTGAATTTGAACATTGTAATCTAATTTCATGTATCCATTTTTTTGTGAAGAGTTTCTGTGTAAAAGTCCACATATCTAATGTTACAAATCTTTAAAAAAAACAAACAAAAACAAAATAAAACTATAATCCTGTCATTTTACTTCATACTTGCATTTACCTGTTGTCAAAAATGTAGGTTGACTTAACTCACTCTGATAACCATATTCCCACGTAACACTTACCTCTGCACAGGACCACACACTACATACTACTTGCCTGTGATGCTTAAATAAGTTAACATAATTTGTCCAAATTTAATTTGTCTAACCCTAACCCTAAATTTGGTTAAAAAGCATTAAATTTACCTGTCTGATACCTGTAGACACCCTGATAGAGCAGCTAGATCAGTCTTTACTGTAATGCAGCCTTTAAAACCAGGAAAAGACAACACTTACAGTATTACGATATCTTGTCTCAAATCACAACATTAATATAATATCGATATAGCCTATTGCCCAGGCCTTATTTATCACAAGCAGGATGCTTTGTTTCCATTTCCGTGGACTGGTATGTGTAAAAGAATAGAGAAAAAATATAAGAGAAACATTTCAAAGAACATATTTAGGTAGAGGAAAATGATAAAAAAAAAAAACAAAACAAAGAGAAAAAGTACATTTTGAATAGTAAAGTACAAGTAAGTAATTAAAGTGGATAGACATAAGAATACAGAATAAAATGTGAGTATTGGCATGCTATGGATAAAAATATAGACGTAGAGGTACAATAAAAGATTAAAAGTAAATTCATATAAAGTACCAGTTAAAAGTTTGGACACACTTTCATAGTTATTAGAATGAGAAAGTGTGCCCAACTTTTCAATGGTATTGTGCCTCTGACAATTATACTGCACAATTCAGTTTAATTATATATACACTGGACAACCTTAACCTCAAAACATACATTAAGAGTTTAATCAGTAGCTCTAAAAGTGTAAGAGTAATCAAGATTATGAGAGTCTCAGTGTGCCATTTGAAAACAAAAGCACTACTGTAATCTTTTAGTCATTTGCTGCGTCAAAACACAAGTCAGAGATGTTATTAAATCACAGTTTCAACTCCTGGTTTTATCAATCCATGTATTTCTCTTCCTGTTGCAAAGTTTCAAAGCTTGCACCAAACTGGGAGGGAACGGCCGTCATTAACGGGGAATTCAAGGAGCTGAAGCTGTCGGACTACAAAGGCAAATACCTTGTCTTCTTCTTCTATCCTCTGGACTTGTGAGTAACATCTTAGACACACATTACGTAAACACTTTATTGGTGTAACTGCACGTGAGTCTGTTTGATGTAAATGTTTTCTCTCTTGTGCAGCACGTTCGTCTGCCCCACTGAGATCATTGCATTCAGCGATCGCGTGCACGAGTTCCAAGCCATCAATACAGAGGTGGTCGCCTGCTCTGTCGACTCCCAGTTCACCCACCTGGCTTGGTAGGAATGCAAGATGCCCTCAGATTTTACTGGCTTCAGATAAAATCCTAGTAATAATCAAATGATCTAAATACTTAGGGGTTAAGGCTGGTGTTAAAGTGTGAATCATTCAGCTACAGTTGAAACAGAGCTTTATTTTTTTCTCATATTTCCTCTTAACAACAGGATCAATACGCCCAGGAAGCAGGGTGGACTCGGACCAATGAAAATCCCTCTGTTGTCTGACCTCACACACCAGATTTCAAAAGACTACGGAGTCTATCTGGAGGACCAGGGACACACGCTGAGGTACAGCTTGACATTTATAGCCGTTATCAAAGTTTTACAGGCAATTAACTCAATAAAACATTGTTACGTCACTCTGAGGTGCTTTAGAAGCAAAAAGAAACATGTTAAACAGGTAGGATAAAACTGTGGTTATTTAAACAACCGTGTAAAACTTAAACAGTAACCAACTAACAGTAAGTCATACTTGAATCTCACCTGTCCATGTCTCTCTCTCAGGGGACTCTTCATCATTGATGGCAAAGGCATCCTGAGGCAGATCACCATGAACGATCTTCCAGTGGGAAGATCTGTGGATGAGACTCTGCGGCTTGTGCAGGCCTTCCAGTACACTGACAAACACGGAGAAGGTACGAGGAGCTCATTTAAACATACTTGGATACCAGTAGCTGGTTTGCAGTGGATTTTTTAAACTGTTTTAGTTTTGCTGACTGCATTATGTGTGTTTTTTGACAGTGTGTCCAGCAGGATGGAAGCCAGGCAGTGACACAGTGAGTATCACCTGCAGCTGTGATTGATTTGGATCCTTGGTACTCACGATATTGTGTGTGTTTTGCAATATTGAAAGCATTTACGTCTCACAAATAACTTAAGAAAAATGGACTTCCACTGTGAGCACTGCCTGACTAGATTCTAAGCAACATTTGTGATGCACACAAAGCAGACTAGGTTGTTATCAGGGATCTGCATTAGTCACAGCCTGGTTACAGCACATTCTAGTCTATATCTGTCTTGACTGTACTAACTGTGCACTAACTTCATTTATTCTCTCCCGCAGATCATTCCCGACCCCTCAGGAAAGCTGAAGTATTTTGATAAACTGAACTAAATCTGTGTTCCTGTCGTTCCAGTCTGTGAAATCCAGCACTTACTGAAAGTCCAAATAAAATGTGTTTTCCTAAAGTGCCGTCCGTCTGCTCTTTTAGATTCATCTGACTGAGTCATCGCAGCAGATGACAGTTTCAGCTCAGATCATACCTTTTGTTTTCTTGAGAGCAGAACGTTTCAAAGCCTGCATCACACTGGGAATGAGCAGCTGTGATCGATGGGAATTTACCCAGTGGCAGCCAGGTGCTCACCAGCAGCACCTGATTACAAAGACTCATCAGACACATTAGCATACTTGCTGTACCAGTTGTGGTGTTTTATACTTGCGTTGACTGCCTTGGAAACTAGCCCCAGGCGCTCAGAAGGTAAAGATACTGTCCCTTAAACATTTGCACAAAGGATGAAATAAGTTTACAATGGAAGTGGTTTGAGGGCAAAACGTCTGTGCGTTGGAACATTAACTACAAGTGTATAGCTGCCTAATGACCAACAGAGTTTGCTGACAAACAGCATTGCAAGGTAATTTTCAAAGTTAAAGGAGAAATTTGCCACATTTTGAGTAGATATCCAGTCAGTGTTGATGGTAAATGAGGCACTGAGTCACTGAGGCAATAAATTCCTCACTGTGCGCTGTCTTGACATAGAAGCTGAGTGTTTCTGCTTGCACAGCCATTATTTAAGTGCCTAGACGCACCAGGATGCATTGCACGTCTGAGGTTCTGACGCTCAACTCCCAAATACTCTCCAAACCTGCCTAGCGCGTGGAGGTGGGCGTCTGAAAAGCATCTGAAATAACTTCACTGTTCAACTAAAGCACTGGGGAAAAAAAACAACATACATTTAATAAGTTTTATCAATGACAAACAGGCCTTATTGTACATTGCCTGGAGGCTGTGTAGTATCACCATAATGGCCAAAAGCTATTTGTTGGCCAAAACAAAGTGTTAAGTGACAAAAATACTCACTCAGTGATCACCTGTCCTCTTGGCCCTGCTGGCTTTGGTTTCTTTCCCAGTTTATCTTCGCAACCCTAAAGGACTCCAGTGATTTTTTTCTCCCACCAACCACAGTAAGCCCAACAACCAATGGCTGCTGGTTTATTCAAGCACTTAATTCAAACTCGGCAAACAAAAAAAAACCTCACTTAACCCGTTATAATTGGATCGTCCAGTGTTCCAAATATCGCCAACTATTGTTTACTTTTTGCATGTAAAAGGCAGAAATTTGTCTTTGGTTTGCAAATTCTACTACAAAGTACATTAAAACACATCATATCATATCCAGACAGGACATGCATCTACATAAAAACACAATGGACAATAAAGGCTGCATTAAAAGGAGCACCAGGTATTCGACATTAACGTCTGACTCAAGGCGAAAAGACATTAAGTGTTGTGTGCAGAGGTAGCTTATACTATAATATGTACAGATATGACCCAACTTTTTCAGAAGAATATGATTGCCTGATCAGTTCTTGCAACTGGAATGCTTGGAAAAGCATAGCTGTCGTGTTTGTCAGCAGTAGCAGGAACATTGCCCTTGAGCAAGTCAACCAAACGCAGTTCCAGAAAGCCTGAAACTTAAAACTAAACCTAAAAGATATGACGTCACTTAAGTAAACAGTTGGTATGTTTATGACATCAGATAACAGATTATCACCTTATGGAAAACTACTGTATTTTAAGTTCTGATCTTGTGTCCCTTCAAACGACACTTAAGTATCAACACAAAGTCTTAAAACATTTGATTTAAAGATGCTTTTCTGGCTAATCATCACACAAACAGCAACCACATCTGCTCCGTCATCTTATCATTCCTGGCTGTTGATAAGCTAAAATGTCACAAATCATTTCCCTTTTTATTGGACGAACAAACCATTAACAACACATTACATAAATGGACATCAATAGATCAATAAAAGTGTTTTTTTTTATCACAGCAATGCAAATCATTGTTTGACTGCTGTTAATGTGACCTACAGAGGAATACTTTTAATGTATAAGTATTGATTTCACATTCATTTTGACATAGTGTTTTTCCGTCAGTGATAATGTGTCAGCTAATGAGACATTATGTTCTCTGGCCTTGTTTTTCTTTTCTTTTTTCCAGGTCTGGTTAATATTTACCTTTAAACGACATTCAAATGAAGCACAGTGATCGTCACAAAGATAAGTCAACAAAAAAAAGAAACAGGATGCAAAGGGCTGTTTGACCATATATGGGTTACGGGACAGGTCTGCCTCCCTCAGAGGATATATAAAGGGCAGGTGTCTGAAGCTGCTGTACCACTTGGTGACACAGCCAATGCGTTTCTGCATGCTTCCTACATTTCATGCCCGGGGGTGAACTCCTGAGGAGCGGATGACGAAACAAATTTTGCTTTTGTTCACATTCAGAGGATTAATACGCAAAGGAAAAAAGGGAAAAAAAAGAAAATGGCCAGTTTCATATTACGGAAAGCTGAACCCAACGACGTATCCGATATCATGCGACTCATAAAGGTAAGCCAACTGTTTAAGTCTAATTTTTTAACAACAAACAGGACATCTGGGCCAGTTGGTAGCAAATCTGTCATCTCTGTTTGTTAATTCTATCTCCAGTTAAACGCGTAACTCGTGGCTTTCTTGTTTTTGTCTTTTTGATTTGTAGGAACTTGCGAAATATGAGGAGATGGAGGAGAAGGTCATGCTGACTGAGAAAGGTACTCTTTTTCTGTTTGTTTACATTATACCCACCTATCAGCGAAAAAGCCATTAAGAATATAAGGAAGAGTGTACCCACTTCCTCCTTTGTAGCCTACCTAGTAGGCCTAAAACATCCACCTTATCAACTACCACTACACCACTACATAAAAATATTTCAGTCTTCCTACATTCTTATAACCAATGTCCCACTTGTAGATCTACTTGAAGACGGCTTTGGAGATCACCCGTTCTACCACTGCTTAGTTGCTGAAGTCCCAAAGAACCAGAGCTCGGAGGGTAAAACATCTCTCACACAAAACTCTTAACAACTTAAGAGTCGTATTTCTTAAAAAATGGGCCAACCCTTTACATTTAATCTCCTAACTTTTGGGTTTTTCTCTTTAGGATACACTGTGATTGGCTTTGCTATGTACTACTTCACATATGACCCTTGGACTGGAAAGCTGCTTTACTTGGAGGACTTCTATGTCATGCAGGAATTTCGTGGTAAGGCTGTCTGCAAGTGCTGTTATATGGTGGTGGTAAAGGTTAATAAGTTACAGACAAAGTCTTCAGGGGCATTACACTCACATAAACTAACTACTCTTAACATGTAATCCTTCATCAGGTTTTGGCATTGGTTCACAAATCCTGAAGGTTCTGAGTGAGGTACGGTAACCAGTGTACTTAAGTTAAAGCTTATTTGGTGACAGATGCAACTTTATTCCAGCTGTATTCAACACTTCATAAGCCCTTATGTTTTGTTTTTTTTTCTTCCCCCTGCAGACGGCAGTGAAGACTCGCTGCAGCGGCATGCACTTCATCGTAGCAGAAAACAACACAAAGTCCATTGAGTTCTACAAGCGAAGAGGAGCAGCTGATCTCTCCTCTGAGGAGGGCTGGCGTCTTTTTGAGATTGAAAAGGAGGATCTGTTGAAAATGACTGCCAAATAAGAGTTTACTGTTTATTGACTGTTATTAATTATAATAATCATGATTTGTTTGGTCAGTGATTTGGCAAAGTCTTAATAAAATCATTGTGAAATCAACTGTTATCATTAATCTGAAATTTAGAAAGACCTCTGCTGACGAGTGTATGAACACAGAGGTCTGGATATAACTATCCCGAATCATCATCCTCGATCATTTTGAAACTACTCTGTTTTATGTTTCTATATTTTGTTGGAGTGATTATTTTCAGAGGGAGTGTTTTTGTGTACCGTTCATATTTTGTACTGCCTTACAATAAATCTATACATTTTGAACTATCTTCTGGATTAAACCATATTCAGGAAACAACCTTTGGTTACAAATACCATGTTTCAAGACAATAATCCTCCATGTGCAAGCTGCCATCAGTGGTGGACGTTTTAAGATCATTTAATTAAGTAATACTTGATACATCAAAACACAAAGTATCATTAAAGGTGAAAAACCTGTTTTGAAAATAAATATTGCATAAATGTGTTTCAAGAGTCCCTAAGGACCAATAAAGTGATCTTGGACATAAAAGCTGCCACATAAAAATCCAGTATCACAAGTGTAAGCACTCAGTGTGCAGTAAAATGGTCTCTGTCAGTGTTATATAATGATAATATTGGGTTATATTACTATTAACTGGAACTCATTTTAACAATTGTACTGTTATGTAAATATATTAATTAGTAAATTAGCTGTCAGATACATGTGTATGTATATTTCCCTCTGAAATGTAGAATGGGATTACTTAAGTACATCAAAATCGTATAGTACAGTACATGGGTAAATATATTCAATTACTGCTTAAATTGTATTTCAAATACAGTTGATGTGGGTAAATGTGGGATATTTTCTCATGTTTTGCCTTTGCATGCATTAGAAATATCTTAATATACATTCCTACCTTTATGTTTGCTTTCTTTCCCCAGTAGTTAACCTGTTATTTATTGGCCTTTTAAAGAGAAATTTCAGTGCTTTTTCTTATTTCTGACCGGGATATATGAGGAAATGTTGGGTTTGTACACTCAGGATGAAAGTGATACAGTGTAGAGTGTGTGATTGGAAACTAGTCAGCGGTTTGTTTAAATATTGGATGCTCTCAGTCTGGAGGTCATAGTCTAACCACTTTTATTGTGCACTTCGCCGCTGCATGCAAGTCTGCTATTTGGAGGATTGAAGCAGTCCTCAGCCCATTACGAGCTACACCAACCTCGGGGCATACACTAATTAAAATTAACACTACACTGCACGTTTTGACATAACCCGTTTGAACGGCGGTCCTCAGATTATGGCCTGTTTGGTGCCTGCCGGTGTGATTTCCACCACAACCCTTCCGCATTTTCCTGCTGCTCTCGGGCTGTGACGTGTCGTGCTGACGGCGGCCTCGGAGCTGGAGGAGCGGGGGGCTGTAGCATGACAAGATCTGGCTCCAGACGTCCTGCTTTGCTTTCAGCGGAGCTCCAGAAACAACCCCTAACCCCTCCTTCTCTGCTCCTCTCCGGCCCGCCCAAATAACACAAAATTCCCGACTGAATCCTGCCCGAGTCTGGGGGAACCAGGCGGCCTGGGAAGCCGAGGTGCGGACGGAGGCCATCCCTGCAGCATAAATCTGGTACGCGGGTCATTTTTCCTCCCGGGGCGCCCGTTTGCAGGGCCGTGTTTGCATTTGTGCGTATCCTTATCTCTTTGTTTTTGCATGCATGTGTTTTTTTAATTTATTTCTTTATTGTCACCGAGAGGCCGCAAAGGGCTGGGCCTTTTCTTCTCAGGCCCGGGCCTTAACAGAGGCCGTAATTGGTGATTCAGGCCTATCCGGTTAGCTAGCAAAGAAGAGGGTTTTCGTAGTCGCCAGTCGTCGTTGACTAACATTATTATGCGTTAATAAAACAGTTAATGTGCCGTGTAGCCTTCGATTGAAGCGCAATTGACATTTTCTAAACACCGAAGGGTATTTTTAATTAGCGATAAAAAAAAAATTAGCATCCGTCCAGACAGCAAGCTAACAAAATGGCGGACGCTAGTGTGAGGAATATCGGTTGTAGAAAACGAGTGTGTGTGTGTGTGTTCAGCCCTCCTCCCGCTAGCTGGCTACTACAGAGCCGCATCAGTGTAAACCTAACGCAACCTGCCTTCTTTATTTTGCAGTTTCATCTACCTGCGTGCATGCTAGGGCAATCATCTGTTATTAAATGCGTGTTTTGGCCGTGACAGTCGGGGCTGTGCGTGTGTAATCAGTGCTAACGCTGCTCCAGTGGTCAGTTGTAGACATTACCGTTAATCACCTCATCGGGGTTTAAGTTGCAGTGTTTAGTCTGGCATGAATGAGTAGCTAAGTTAGTCGGATCAGCCTGGTGGGGTTTACTGTGTTGGCGGCATCTTTCAGCACACTGATGCACTGTGTTGTGCGCCATATCCCCACACACCGTTGTCATCATTTTCCACCTGGAGGTGGGGGATGGTACATTCAGTGGAAATTAAATGGCACCCCGGCTGCGTCGTCCACACCACTGTTTACATCTCTGCATCCCCCCAGAGTGTGTGACTGTGTGTATGTGTGAGATATTTTTGACGCACATGAGCTCACCTTCATCTCCATGATGAAGGTAATGTTAGTGCCAATTGCAGCTGATGTATACATGTGTAGTTTTGGTAGCTGAGGTAGTGATGCAGTCATGGCAATTATGCCACTGGTCATCTCAGTTGCTCTCCTTTGCCGCAGACACAAGCTAACACTGCAAAAATCTATCCACTTGATTGTAATTTAATTGATTGGTTTCCCCCCCCAAAGATTCCCTCAGTATGCCTGGTGGGCCAGATCTCGTACCAGTGCATCTTTTACATCACTCTGTCTTGTTGTTTGTGTGTAAATATCATAGACTGTATGAAAAGGTAAATATATGTGAATAATATTTCAAAGTAAATTAAGCTCTTCACAGAGGATCTTGGTCATTGCTGCAGCAATACAACAAGGAAGAGTCTGTTACAAAACTGAGCAGTTATTGGCTCAAGAACAACATAACCATCAGTCATATAATATTAATGCAATATTTCTTTTACGAGGGGTTCCCACGCTCATGGACAACCTGAAGAGGTCATTGAATTTCACAATCTGTGCCCCACTGCTACTTTTAAATTGTACTGCAATTTTGAAAAGGAGCAATGTTTGTGTTATTCGTTGTGAATGCTTGTCGAAATTTTCTTAAAGATCCTTAAATATCATGGGAAAAGTTCGGAAATTTTATCCATTAAAATGTGTGGGAACCCTGTGTATGATGAGTATGTCTCATTAGGGCAGGATATTGCAAAATGTCTCTCCTTTTTGAAGAATGGATATATATCAGCTGTTAGGGCAATGCTCAGGCTGCTGTAGTTGTGCAGCATCAGGTCAGTAGTCTGTCATGTGAATCACATTAAAATGTCAAATTAACACACACACATATACACACACACGCACACTGCGTTTTTCTTCATCAAGTGAAAGATGACAAGCTCATCACGGCTTTGAGGAAAATAAATGACTTGGTTAGACTCATGTTTGATGGACTGCATCTCCTGGTTTCCTGTTTTAAATTTGAATAGTTTAAAATCACAGTAATGACCATGAACACATGATTTTTGATCCTTTGGGCTAATTTAGTTGTTTGAGATTCACATGTCTAGCATGCCACAGCACAAGGAAAAACAACTTTTTGTGGTGGTTGTCAGTGCATGTCATTCTATATTATGCAGTTACCGGAGCATCATACTGAAAAGAACAACAGTAAATGCATAAAATAATATGCAAGTATGTAGGGATAGGCTGATTTAAGTTACTTTGGTGCATGACGATGAATAACTGATCAAACAGTGGTTGAGATAAATGTGGTTTGCATGGTTCTTCTCTTTACTTTTGTTTCAAACAGTTTTGGTCACCAAAGTTCTAAAATTTGTATTACTTGCTTTCAGCTGTCCAGTAACAAATGCAGTGCGAGGACAATGGATGAGGATGTCACCAGGCTTGCAATACATTCTGAGGAGCCTAAAATAATACTACACGGATCGGGTAATTAGCTATGCATATATTAATGTGTGTTTTTATTTACATGTTGTGTGTTTTTGGGTATGTGTGAGTTCTGATAGCGTTATAAGAAGTAGGATTCTTTGACCTGCCAAATGACATAAAATATTTGAGTGGCTTAAAGGAGCTCTGTACGATATTCAGAGCGACTCTAAAGGCCCAGACACACTAAGTTGACTTAAAAGAAGCAATGTCAACGAAAGCTGGCTGCTTTGTCGCCTCATGTCGCAGTGTCTCGGCCAAAAGTTGCACAGGAACGCACTGCAAAGACTACAGCTCAGGGCCAATCAGCACGCATGTTCTGCACCTGCGTGAGAGGAAATAACTCTTCACAGCAGTTGACAGTGGTAATCTGTATGATGATGCTAGATAGCTAGTTAGCACACTACCAACACAATCCACTGTTGAAAGAACACAGTCTATTTACCATGTGCCAGTGAGCAATAACACAACTGCCACTGCACTTTTCTGCTACAGAGTGCAATGTCTAAGGAAAAATAATCTTACCTTATGTACCAAGTTTGGACCAGAGGGTGGGTGCTACACTTCTGCAACAACGCCATCCCAACATCAGCAGTAAATGCTGTATGAGTGCAATGCAGACCGGCGGCAATTAGCTAGCCAGCGGGTTACACAAATGGGACCAATATGCTTGTTTGCTACTACATTAATATTCTGAATATTACATAAAGCCCCTTTTAGCTATAGGTTTGTTTGGAATAGTATGTTGGTTCATGGTGTCAGTAGGAAATAAGTAACAACATTTAATGTACCATTTAAAACATCCACACATAACAATCTGATTAACTGGTTAATTCTGCTTCTTCCAGATGAGGGTGGTGCCGGTGGGCAGGAGTTTGTTGTGGAGCTTCAAGAGACTGTGTTGGTGTCAGAAGGCGAGGGAGAAGGCATGGCAGTTCACAGGTTTGCGCCCGATGAGCTAGTCATCCAGGATGCTGTGGAGGATGTGGTGTCTGAGTATGTGCACTGTGACGAAGATGAAGATGTGGCAGTAGAAACTTGCGTGATGGCTCTTGAGGGCGAGGAGGAGGGTGTTGCCATGGGAGACATCCCTGAAGATGGGCTGGACCCAGAGCAGCAGGAGGACGACCAAGATGGCTGCGGAGATTATCTAATGATATCATGTAAGTTTACCACTGCTGTGCTGGGATGGGATTTAAATATGTTCTTCCTCCTTTTGGGGGCATAGACACCATTCAGACTTGGAGTTATTGAGTATTCAGACAAGCTTGTGCAAAAAAAAAAAGAATGTTAATTGTAATTACAAAGCTTTATAGATTTTATAGATATGCTGAAATGGTGAAACTATATCTAGGGATGCACGATATATATCGGGGGATAAATTGTCAGCTGATAATGGGACATTTCTATAATTATGCATTAGTCAGATAGTTAAAATTATAGCCAATAGATAGCGCCGATGATACGAAGCCAAACTGCTTTTATTGACTTAACAAGGGCAGCACTTAAACACCCGACATAGCGGTACATGTACCTTTTAAACTTGGTTTGTGAGCTGCAAATAAATACAAAGAAGAACAACAACAACAAGTGCAGCACACTGCCTAGAGAGCAAAACATGTCATGGTGTGGACATCTTTCACAGTTCCAGAGGTAGACAATAGGATTGTGCCAAGGGACCGATACCGGTTAGACACAGTCTTAAAGGACCGTCTCCTGAGTGTTAGCATGAGCTACTTAGCAGCAGCGGCTTACATCCAACTACAACCTTTTAAGAGGCTCGACTCTGTTTTTAAACTTATTAATAACCGCTAGTCATGTGAAGCTACAGTTAGCGATTATTTGTATCGTTACCTGGTAACCCAGTGTGGAGCACGTCTCTCTCTGGCTGTGTGTGTGTGGGACACAGTAGTTTGATTGTCTGAGTTAAGTGTTAATGTGTGAGGTGAATCAATCGCATTGCTATTCTTCTTGGTAGTTGTAGGCTAGTCTGTCGTCGGACAGTGAGACAGCGCCTGGGTGTGTTTATAAAAATGCCAGTGACTATATAAACATTTCATACACCAGATGCAATGTTGACCTACTGATGCGCATTCAATCCGTTCATTTAAGTCAGCTGTCACTGTGTGTCCCTGTTAGTAGAGACTCTACTCTGCAGTGTCGTTATTACAAGTTACTGATACACCAGAGAATTACACAGTAACACCGGGCTTCATAATCTCCCTCTCTAATATTAATTAACTCTAAATTTAATATTGACTAAAGGTCATATTACTTTCACATCCTTGTATTTATTATGTTCATCTGAAGTGTAGGGTGATATGGGTGCAGGGGCATTGAGGGTAGGCCATTTGACAATATCCCAGAAAATCTCCCTCTATTTCACAGCCTATTGTTAGGATAGGTCAGAGCTCTGGAATATTAAATCATCCATATTTTCTCACTACATCTTACCCTTAGGTGTACATAAACTACAGGTTATACACTTCTTTTTAAAATAAAAACTATTAAATTATCAGTTATCGTATTGGTTATCAACCATGAGAAGCAGGCAATCATCAGTTATCTGTATCAGTTGAAAAAATTAATATTCCTGCATTCCTAACTATATCCAAGCTTCAGTTTCACTACGCATAAATGGTGATGGTATTAAGCATTCACAATGTCAGATTTTACGCTGTCACCAGCTAATGGCTGACTGACCCCCACTCTTGCACATCTTAAATGAAATGTGGTGTGTGTGTGTCCCTCACTAGTGGATGAAGCTGGCAAAATGGTGTCCGAGGATGGAACGGAGGTGACAGTGGAGGGAGCTGTGGAGGACCAGGAAGTGGAGAAGGATGAGGATGGGCAGGAAGTGATAAAGGTGTACATCTTCAAGGCTGATTCTGGGGAAGACGACATGGGTGAGTAGCGGTTAATCTTGAACCTGTTGAAAATAATATAGGGTATAATCATAAGCTGAGTACAAGTGATTGCCACAACATACTATATTCGATGTAGGATGTGTTACTGTAAAAGCTTTCAAATTGGCTTAAAAAAAATTCTCTATATTGCTAAAACGTTCCTGTTAATTGTATTGTTTAGAAGAACTTGCTCTTTTTGGAGATAATTGGCCAAATGTAATGTTTTTTTCTGTTCTTGGCCTGAAAACAGTTATACAGATCTTGAAATGATCCTAAAAAACAGTGATTTCAGGTTCCAAAAATGGAAGGCCAGTATGATTGTGAAGCAAATATTAAATTACATTCTCCTGTAGAAAGTTTAAGGGCTCAGTCTTCCACAGGTTGACAAATAATTTGTGGCAGATTTGGCAAAAAGTGAAAGATTTAAAGGGTGTTTCAATTCTGCAGGAGAATCGGTTGACATCAGCGATGGAGACACGGAGAGTGTGGCGCTAACAGAGTCTTCGGGCCAGACGCTCAGAGAGAAGATGGTCTACATGTCTGTGGGGGATTCTCATCACAACCAAGGAAACCATGGTGAGTCATTGAGATCTGCAGAGCGGGGATGACTATCATGAAAGTAAACGTCAGTAGTTTTTTGGTTTTGTACATGTTGGGCTCATCTACAGGTGGGTCCAAGGTGACTGATGAGGTATATATGGAGGTGGTGGTAGGAGGCGAAGAGCCAGTAACTCACGACCGCTCGTATGACAGCGTGTCTCTAAGCAAGGACTTCATGCCTGTGGCCTGGGCAGCTGCTTATGGTCAGCACCCCTGTCTATTAAATTGCTTTTAAAACAACACTGGAAGCCTGTGCATCAACCACGTCTCTGAGTGTGTTGGCTCAAACTTTACAGATGCGGGTTTTGGTAATTGCTGCGTTAAAGGCATTGTGTCGGTCTCACAGGTGCAGAGGATAGCGAGAGTTGCGAGAACCGAAATGGTGCAGCCAGCGCACTGCTGCACATTGATGAATCTGACGGGGTGGATGAAATCAACAGACAACGCAACAAGAGCAAGAGACGGTCGGAGCCACGCCAGGTACAGACAGGTAAGAGCAATCTAAATGTGCTTTCTCTTATCACACCATAAAGAAGCCCTATAGATCATGACAGCTCAGCAGTAGCAGAAAGAATTTGTTTAGGATGTTTCAGCCACTTTTTTTTATGACAACTTGCTAATATTATTTAATTGATCAATAACAGAAGCACAACACAAATGATCAGAGTCCGTGGTGATTTAAAATCTATTCTCTCCAGCCCCCCTTATTATTTGCATTTTAACTGCAGCTATAGCCTCTGTCCTTTGTACAGGCTTATCAGCAGTTTGTTCTGTGTTCCTCTCTCAATAAATACCTTATCTTTTGACCACGTGAACAACTAGTTTATGATTGACCTATATACCAGCCATATGCTTTGTTTACTGCTTGAGAAACACCCATTTGTTCTGCTTGTAATACTGAGGACTTCTATATGTGGTGCGCTGCTGCAGTCTGCTAAATCTTCTAGGTATTGATTTTTCCCTGCTTTGGTGTTCAGTTTGTATTCCCTGATTCCAGATGGTCTTAACCGTTAAAAATACTGTGTCTTTCTTCTGTTTATGTCCCCTAAACTGTCCGACAATGACTATACTGACTTGTATCCGTGCAAAGGTTGTAACTAGAGAGGTGTTTTCACATTCCTCGACTGAAAGGGGCTGTGTCTGTGCACCACTTCCCTAAAATCTGACATTCAAATGTAACCTGGATTAGGTGCGTTACTAATACAAAAGCCAATTGCTCTCAAATATGAGAAACACATATCAATGGGGGGGACAGACTTCAACACAACAGTGGCAGTGAAACCTGAAACCTCGAGGGCAGAGCGACCTGTCATTACTGAAAGCAGAGTTTGCATTGGCATAGTGAAAGTTTTGACAGCAAACATTGTAGTGTGCAGGTTTTGGATGAAAACCAGACAGTGGAGCTTCCTTCAGTTATTTACTAAAAACCCCATCGTATCAAATATTATTGTATGTTTTAAAACCATTATGACCGTGTCAGCCACTGCCAGTTACAAGCTACATCCACAAATAAAAGATGCTGGCCACATTTACCACTCTGATATGCACAACACACTCCTCGTCTGAGTCTGGGTCCGACTGGGGCTCAAACACGAATGGCAAAATCTCTCTGTGGTCTCCTAATGCTAATGTCAGCCATCTTGATGCTTACTGCTCTTTCACTGGTCAACCTAGTGTTAGTTTCACATAGCCAGACCTCTCCACACTTCTTTTTAGAGTTGTGCCAGCACTGAAGAAAGCAGAAAGTGAAATCTGCCACAAGCAGCTATGGGGGCGGGATGCAATGCCAGATCCAAAATTTCTTAATGAGGGAGGAAGAATAGATTTGCTTTTGATCCCTTTTCAGAGTTTTTTTTTTTTTTACTTCTCATGTGGGTTGTGTGGGAAAATCATGTCAAACAAAATATTAATCACAGCAGAACATGTTTACATATATAAAAGGGGGGGCTTCAGTATCTGCAGTCCCACCTGTGTTGCCTGTATGTCACAGTACACTCTTTAAATAACCACAAAGGCTGATTATGTAAACACTGATAATGTGTGGCTGCTTATTCTATTTGTTGATACATGTAATTGATCAGGGGCTTTTTGTATTGGTGAATAATATATGATTCCTATTACCTTTTTAAGAACAAATGTTTATTTTGTTATTTTAAAAGGACTTAAACACCAAAATGGTTTGCTTGATGATCAAGGTTATGGTCATGTTGTCATTTCCGTCTCCCTCTTGTCATCTTTCTCTCCAGCCATCATCATCGGTCCGTATGGTCAGCCTCTGACAGTTTACCCCTGCATGCTTTGTGGTAAAAAGTTCAAGTCACGAGGCTTCCTGAAACGCCACACTAAGAATCACCACCAGGATGTTCTGACAAGGAAAAAGTACCAATGTACAGACTGTGACTTCACCACCAACAAGAAAGCCAGCCTCCACAACCACATGGAGGTGCACGCTCTGAGCAGCAAGGCCCCTTTTGAGTGTGAAATGTGTGGCAAGGAGTTCCACCAGCAGGCGGCGCTGTTCTCTCACAGACTGCAGCACCACCATAGAGAGCCCAAGAGCCAGCCGCCTCCGACGCCCACCAAGATGCATAAATGCAAGTTCTGTGACTATGAAACTGCTGAGCAAGGACTGCTCAATCGGCACTTGTTGGCAGTTCACAGTAAAAGCTTCCCCCACATCTGTGTGGAATGTGGAAAAGGCTTTCGACACCCTTCGGAATTGAAGAAACACATGCGCACGCACACGGGCGAGAAGCCTTACTCCTGCCTGTACTGCGACTACAAGTCGGCTGATTCCTCTAATCTCAAGACACACATCAAGACTAAGCATAGCAAAGAGATGCCGTACAAATGTGAGCGCTGTTTCCAGACCTTTGCAGAGGAGGAGGAGTTAATGCAGCACGGACTAACACACGAGGAGAATAAGACCCACCATTGTGCCCACTGTGATCACAAAAGTTCCAACTCCAGTGACCTGAAACGCCATATCATATCTGTTCACACCAAGGACTATCCACACAAATGTGCCATCTGTGGTAAAGGCTTCCACCGGCCGTCTGAACTGAAGAAGCACTCAGTATCCCACCGCACCAAGAAACTCCACCAGTGCCGGCACTGCAACTTCAAAATTGCAGACCCTTTTGTTCTCAGTCGCCATATCTTGTCTGTCCACACGAAGGAGCAACAGGCCTCGCCTGAAAAGAGTGAGTCTAAGAGGACAGAGACGCACACCCCTGTTGTGACACCTAAAAAGTCTGCACCTAGTGGGTCCAGCACCTCAGGCCCACCTGGCAGAGTCAGTGCAGCCAGCTTAGCCAGCAGTGTGACTGTAGTTATTGGCAAAGGACAAAAAGAAAGGAGAATTTACCAGTGCCAGTACTGTGACTACAGCACCGGGGACGCCTCGGGTTTCAAGCGACATGTGATTTCCATTCACACGAAAGACTATCCGCACCGCTGCGAGATCTGTTCGAAAGGCTTCCGACGACCCTCGGAGAAGAACCAGCATATCATGCGTCACCACAAGGACGTGGTGCAGGCAGAGTGACTCTGACCGAGCCAAATACTGTGCCACATCAAAGAACAGTGTCGAAGCAACCATCACACCCCAATCTCTGCACCCTCGGCACGACACCACTCACATTGAAATAATGTGGTGTGTGTGGTCGCGCTGCACTTAGTCCGTTCAGTTGTTTTGCTCTTTTTTGAATCCTCAGCCTAATGTTTGTTCAGAAATGTATACACAATGTACATAACATTAACGCTCTGTCCGAGTTAGCAACAGAACCCCTCCGTAGACTTGCACTTTTAACTGCATGTCCCTTTGCTGGTGACAGTGTGCATGGCAGATTGTGCAGATGTCTCTTTGTAGATATACATTTTTAATTTTGCAGGCAACAATCAGTTGTCAATCACAATGGTCCTAATTATTTTGTCTCAAAACTGAAGTGTAATTTGCAAAACGTTTGCGTCATTTTGTTGAAATGTACTAAACACAGCAGTATGGATTAGCAACCTGTTCCCAGTAGCACTTGCCATCTTGGTACAGATCGTGACGAATGCAGTAATCAAGTCATATGTGGTATGTATTGCATGTACGTATGTGTGTGTGCGAGTGTGAGAGAAAGAGCAAGAGTGTGTGTGTAAGAATGAGGGAGAGCGAATGACAAACAAAGCATCTGTTGTGCTTCCTGGTGCTCCGACCCCACCACTCTGTAACATAGTGCTTTTCGTTGTGTTGTTAAAAACACAAGGCTGGCTGTGTACAGCACTCAGAGAAAAGAAACAATCATTCTTAGCTTTGTACACAGAGGTCTACGATCATTAAACTAACCCAAAATACACAGTGAAATAGTGGATGTATCATGGTAGTGAATACAAGTTCACATCTGCACCTATATCACGATGCGATCATTTACCCCATCTCTTGATTATCATATACCTGATATGATATTTCAGTTTCAAGTCAGTAAGTGTACTGTATGATGTTAGAAGTGCCCAAAGCAGTAGAGATGAACTGACTGGCGGAGTTTTAAATCCATTAAAGCTACCTGGAGAGTGAAGCCCCATGGATTCAGAAAAGCTGATTTTTGTCATGAGGAAAGTGATGACGAGTTGTTTGAGTAGATGGTTTCTTTTTCTATGAACAAACAAGTTTTTCACATGAATTGACATCTGTTAAAATCACAGAAAAGCATAACCTACAAGTGTCAGTATGATACCGATATTAGGCTGGGTTAAAAAAAAAACAACTTCACATCAGTGTCCCAGTATAACCGTCTGGCCCGACTAGGAATCATACAGTGTAACTGGTGCTGCTGTTATGAAACTATGGACTGAACTCTTTGTTTTTCGCCCTCACAGATGTACTTTTGCCAGTAGAAAGGGAAAATGTATATCTTTTTAGATGCAACTTCAGAAGACAGGTGCTGGTGGTGTACTTGTACTATGGCTTTTTACATTTTTGTTATCACCTGTGATTATTTCTGTTTTTATATTTATTTCATTTACAAGTTGTTGTATAGTTACGTGTAACTAGACTTCTATGGGACGTAAATTATTGTTTTGTATACAAATCTGTACAAAGCGTGTAGATGTAAACACTTGATAAAAAGGAAATCTGAACTGTGTTGTTATGGATGTACTTCAACGTATTTGTTAAAAAAGGTAATAAAAGCAAAGTATTTTAGCCGTTTTGTCTTGTATTTGCCAACATTGTTAAAGTGCCCTTCCACTCAAAAATTAGTTTTGCTTTTTGTTGTGTTGCTTGGATGTTTGATATATGTACAGAGTTTGACACTAGAGGGAGTCATCTGTCTAAGGGGGAAGGTGTCTCCGTGATCATTTATAAGGGTCATCAAAACACGCGTGTGTCCTTAAAGTCTGACAGATGTGTTCAGTCTATTTTCTTCCTCATTAACATTAGCAAAGCTGATTTTTTTTTTTTTTTTTTTTTTTTTTTTTAAGTTTTTGTTTCCAGGAATGTTTCCTAGCTTGCAGTCTTCTTCCCTGCGCTTGTTTGCGCATCATCGGCATCTATGGATTAGTAGGACTGTGAAACCACCGGCAGCATGAGACAAACAAAACAGGGGATGTGTTCTGAAATGCATACTTTTTCTTTTTACTTTTAGTAGATACTGCGGCTGCCCTTAAAAGGTATGTACTCTTGCATCCAGTATGCACACAATCGGGACTTATTACTTCCCGCATAACATTGCACCCTGAACTTTGACCCTCTCATATATCCCTTACCATGGAGATAAATCAAAATTCTGTTTAACTGAGCTTGATGGAGACCTAGGTCAACAGGACATTTCTCTGCCATTGTTATTTAATACTTACGCCCTTGTCTTGTTGGTTATATCTATGATTATTTATTCAGTTTAACAATTGATATTCCTATTATTACTAATCGACTGGTCATCAGTCACCTGAATGCGCTGTCATCCATCATTGCAACTTCTGATAGTTGATGTGTTGATGTGCGCAGAGGACTGTGGGTCAAAACAGCCAGAAAAGCATGTTGGCTTGCAATCTGCAAAATTGGACCAGATGTAGAAGAACTTCCTGATATTTTTGGTGTACTGTATTTAACATACTGTGTATTGGGACATACTAAATCTTTTCCTGGCATACTATGTAGTATGGCAGTATGGGTATTGGAACACGCAGAGGGATCTGCTTATTGAATAACTCCATAGCTCTACTAGAGGTATCAAACTCAGGGAACCTCTTCAGATTAGTACATACAGGCATAATTTTGTGGTGTCGCAACTATTTTGGAGTCAGTCATGATCCAATAGAGTGCTGCAGGGATGACTTATTATTATAATTATAATTATTTGAAGGCCAACATGGAACTAAGTGTCACCCTGGTTCCCTCAAAAAAAAAGCTCTGGCAACTAATGTGTATGATACCATAATTATTTCAGAAAGACAATCTTCACAAACACCTCTTACATGATTTTTGAAGCATAAATGCAATCGCCATATGAAAACAAACTAAGCCACGGGTCCCATGATTTCAACGTGACCACCACAATGAGGTTGTGAAGACGGTGTTAGTCATGAGCATGTTTAACGTTCTCGACAACCTCTTTAGTCTCATTTAGCCACTTGTTAGCAACTGCCTTTTTTAAGACATGATGTTTATGTCATAGAACAAACCATGAACTTAATTTCAGGCTTCTAACCAAAATCTCATCCAAAAAACCCCCGCTGACTTCAAGATGAGGGAATTGGAAGTGCTAAAATGCTGACTCATATCAGGCTTTTAGGGCTCTGTAACTTCAGTAAGGTAGAAGACATCTTGTGTTAAACCTTTTAAATGAACAATAATTGCATATTTATAGATTATGGATTTTTCAGTAGAAGCAACACTTGAACTTTTTTTGGTAGAAAAACCACATCACACATTATTTTTCAAAGCAGAGCATTTTATATGTCTCAAAACATGTCTGAAGAGATCTTCAAAGACTGTGTAAGCTCAGTTACAACTCAGGGTAGATAGAAGCAAAGTATTGTGTGTTGAAACCAGACTTTAAATCATGTTCAGTGGCATGAGGAGCTATTTTTATTACATCTGAAAGAGCAGAGTAAATAAACTGAACTGAGTTCATGGTGGTGACCTTGAGAGATGTAGAATATTCATTAAAGTCTTCAGACAGCTTTGTTGACATAGAATGACCCAGGCAGAGAACTAGGCAGCTGGGCACTCCGCTGAAGAAAGAGAAAAGAATACAGTAAGGTGAATAATGCTTAACATCATGCTTAATTTTACATAGTCTCTACACTGATATGCAACGCACCATTTGCAGGAAGGAAAGCAATGTTTTCAGGCAGGACACCAGTTTCCAGGGAGAACTGCCTGAACTTCTCCAGCACATCAGGGCTGAGGCTGACTCCACGGCCTGTCGGACCACATGATATTAATCTGCTGCAGCATGCATGACAGTATTGAAGATTAGATTCATAGCACAGGGTGTAGCATCACGGCTAATAGTGACTTTACCATATAGTTTGTTGACAACGGTGGGAGCACTGTCCTTGGTCTTAATGGTGTGAGTCAGCGCGTACTCATCATACTTCACATCCACCATGCTCATGTCATTCACATTCCCCCAGCCTGTCCGAGGGAGGAAGACAGAAGGGATCATGTGAAAGCAGAAATGCTGAGGATGGTTTAATTGTTTATGTCGTCTCTATGTGTTCAGTATTTAAATGTGTGTGTGGGTGCACTCACGCTCACTTGTGTAAGTGAACCTCCCAGGCGTGTCAGTCCTCTTGGCCAGGTTGTTAAGTCTCCAACAAGTGCCGTCAGAGCTGCAAAGAAAACAAGATAAACACATGTCACCAGTGATCTTTTTTTTTTTATAAACCTCCTTTCTGTCTTTCTCTCCGTCCTCTCACACTCACTTGAGACTGGCGTAGGACATGTCCAGGTCCCCATCAGCAGTTGGGGTCATCATGGCCGTGCCCACCTTCATGCTGGCTCTGCGGCTGACAAACCACTGGGCATTAGTGGCAAACCCAACCAGGTACCACTTCCCTGCCATCTGTGAACACACAAGGAAAACATAAACGCCATATAGGGGAGACTGGGGTCAGTAGGGACAGGGGGGCAGTCAGGACAGTGCCTTTATAGCAAGTTAAAAAGCAGCTATGCCTATGCCATTTACTATGCTCATACTCAGGCACACCCTTTTCACTTTTAACCACAATGTGGACACCTTCTGACTGTTCCTCACATTTTATTCACAGTTTTAAAACCTACTGTGTGTAAGCAAATTTTTGGCTCTATTGTTATTTTTCTTCTGCCATACTCTTCATAGCCACATGCAAAAAAAAACATGTAGTTTGAAAACTGATTTTCTTGCCAATCATTTGGTGCAAGTGTTAGCTGTCTGAATATTTGTTGGTAGCAACAGGAGTCCAAAGTGTGTCTGCTCTTCCTGGGGTGGTTTGGACAGTAGTTTATGGTTCCTACATTGTTATAAATCGACAAAGACAAGGCAAAGGCTTTTCCTAATTTAACAAGACCCACTGAGAAGCCACTAAGTGAATGTTTACAGCATGATTTTTCATATTTCATATTTCATTTCAACCCCTGGGCATATTTTGAGCATGCAGAGTTCAGCTATTTAACTTCTATTTAACTCTCAAGTTGTTTTTACTGACTTTTTTTCTTCTTTTTTGGCAAAATGAAACAAACTTAATAGCTTACATAAAGCTACATGTAGCCTTTAGCTGATAGGTGCCACTGAAATGAAGACTTGAAATTCCATATCTCAGTAATTTCTGAAAATATAAAATATATTTCTTTTTATTAAATAAATGTGTGAACAAGTAGCATTGTAACACAAGGTGTTCAAATTTAGACTGCAGTTTTTCTCAGTTTAGATTTGATCTTTTAAGCCCAGAACAAAGTGTCCCTGCCGACCCTACCCACTGTCCCAATCTTCCTGGGGAGGTGAATTTTGTGAAATGAACTCTTTGCACAGTTAACAAATTTGCACCTTTCATTTTTGGGTTGAGCTCTAAATATGTGAGAAATTGTTAGCAGATATCTGCATCTGTTCAGGGATCAAATCATTTTCATTTCTGTTCAAGTTGTCTAAAGTAAGGGAATTTAGCAACTTAGCAATTTAGCAATTTAACAACTTCAGATTTTTTTTACACACGATTGTCAGTTATCGAACAAGAATTTGATGTAAATGTTACTTTACTTATTGCAAAATGTGGCAAATGCACAAAGAAAATCAAGTAAACAGCTGTTTAAATGCATTTTATAAAATACCCAGGAAATATATACCAGTTTACAAAATTAGTCAAGGTCAAATACTACTTGTATTACTAATTTAAACTAGTTTTATTCATGCCATCAAATAACTTCCTTATAACTTTTTAAAAGTTGACATGTGATCCTTTTTCTGCCAGACGTGAGGAGGAATAAAACAAAATGCAAACAGGTGCTATAAAGCAATATTCAATAACAATAAATCAATTCTTACTAAGATTAAAAAAAATCCTGATAGTTCACCCAGTGATGTGTCTTACCCCCTGTAAATTGAAGTCTGCCTGGGGTACGATTTCAGCAGAAACCGTGAAGGAGCAGAGCACAGCTCCCAGCACCACCACCAGTAAAGTCATAGCTACTGAGGAACAGGTTCAGTCAGGATGATGATGGAGAGTGTGGATGAAGATATGTGGCTGAAGTTCTGATCACAACCCTTTATATAGTGGAGACTGAGATTACCTCTTCCCTCCCAGCCAGCACACACACACATACACCCACACCCACACAAACCCCGGAGCTGGGATGGGTTCAAACACGTGAAGCTTCGGAAAAACACTGTACATTTTCATAGCCACAAAGTCAGCTTTTAGCCCTGCCAGGGCAGAATTCAATCAACCGTGTGAGAGGTGAACACATGACAGCAGGCAGGAGAAACTACATAACCTGTATAAGAAGTGGGTCGTGATTATATCATGTCTGTCACACTGTGTTGTTAGGTATTTAATTAAGCAGGCTCATTTTGCAGCCTCCTATTTGTATGCATAAGCTGCAAAAACACAGTAAACAGAGGTGGTAAACAAAGCAGTGGCTGCTCTCCAGTGCTTTCTGTGGCAGAGACCACAGAATCAAATTCACCCGTCAGCAGTTGTACAACACAGAGACAACAGATTGGACTGTGCTGCATTGAAATGCTTTCCTGGGAAACTTTAGTGTCTCTTTTATGGGTTTAAAGTCTGTAAATACTGTGTCCTCATCTGTCTTAAAACCACATCAGTGACTAACAGGAATGAAAAAGATAATTTATTCTGTGTGCAGCTAGTGGCTCCCACGCCGTAAATAAAAGAGCTGCTTTCACATTGAATTTCAAACATCAACAACCTCCAAATCTAACCTTTAAAGGCTCTGCTGGAGCTTTTGATCATATCACATTTTCTTCATCAGCAGATAGAGTATAGTCAGTCAGTCTATCAGCTGGGAGAATGGACGTAAAAATAGATTGTCATTTTATTCATAAAATAAATCATGTGATTTGATCAAAAGCATCAGAACAGCTACTTAATGGACCCTGAGCTAAGATTCTATCATCACCTTTGTGTCTGAGCTCTCGACTTTTCTCCACTGCATAGATCAGGATATGAATCTAGGAGTGATGATGAGGGGATGATCTGGGGTAATAAGATGAGGTAAGGTGCAGGCAGGTACATGCCAGGGTGCACAGATACCTCCGACCTACATACCTTAGCAGTTTGAACAGGCGTGCCTTTTGCCCTGAAAAAAAAAAAATTAAAATAATGTTGTGCCAGAGAGATATTTTATACTTTCACATTAAATAAAGGCTCATGCAAAGTACTGCAGCTGCAGAAATACACATAATGCACATTTAATCATAGTAAAATTGTCACAACCAGTGCAGAAATGTATTAAATTCCTAAAACTAATTCACCTTCAGACGATAAATTGATATATTATCTATGCATCATGCAAATGTGGGGTGAAATGAGTTAATGCGCTCACACGTTATTCCAAGATTATACCTCCACTGCTGGCCGTGTAGTCACAGCAGGCCTACATAAGCACTTGTGTTACATGTTTTTAACAGTTTGTTCAGATGTAGAAGTATATACTGTAAAACAATGTAATGTAACATGGTGTGAAATATCGGATTTAATCTCAGTGTTCCTGCCAGTGATGGTGACTTTCCTTTTCAGCCCATTTTTCCACAAGTTTGTCGATGCTCATGTAAATCTTTTCACCAAGCAGCTTCTCTCAGTTGGTTGTTTGTAATTACAGCCTGAATTAACCAATTTGAATGCAGCATTAATCTTGAAATGTGTAACTTTGACTCAACACCCTAAAAAAGGTACGTATTAATTGCACCACTTTCTATGAATAACTCCCCCGGCCATTAATAAACCCATAAATCATCACAGTGTTAACAGCTCATTGCCCAAAGCAATAACCGTGTTATTCTATCCTGTGTAAGGAGCTCTGAGGCAGGCAGGCAGGCATGCTCACACACTGTACATGAACACAGTATACAGCACATACTGTACTGTACATTCATTGAGGGCAAGAAAAAAAAGGAATGAAATGATGGTAATAAAATAACAAATAGAGTTCATGGAAAGACTGGAATCAGGGCATGGAGATAAAGAAAGTTGCAGGGCATGGATTCACAAAAGTCAAGACAGTGTATAGTTGCGTATTTCTTGAGGATAAAGTTGACATTTTAGCCTGAGGATGGCGCTAGAGGAAAGCTCATAGAGTGAATGTGTAAAGTTATCATTCACAGGAACTTAAAGAAGAAATTGAAAAATAGGGCAAAACTTGAATCAAATTTCAAATTTTATTTATTTATTGAGAGTATGATGTCGTGATCAAACTGCCGCACTTTACTCAGAAACAAATTATCTTGTACGTATTGACCTGGCAGTCAGGACGAGCTGTATCATGTCAAATGTTCGTGAACCCGACATAGGTGTATATAATAGGGCAGTAATGTTTGATATTACATCTGCTGAAAATTTCATTAAGTGACCCTTAGACATCAGATAGACACTTGGCATCATGCAATGTTTAATACACACCTGAAATCAACAGTCAGGAAAAAGGAGAAGCTTGCTGTTTTTAACATCAGCACTGGGTGGGAGCAATGCACAGACTGGCCATGGGGTGGCACCAGAGGAAAGCTGAGACTGCAGAGCAAATACTGTGAAAGTAAGGGGTTGATGGACTTGATAGACTGAGAGATTTAAATAGAGGAAATGTATTGATTTAAACAGCTTCATTGATTGCTCCGCCCAAGCATTATGAGAGATAATGGGGAATAATGGGAAGTGTATGGAGTGAAACACTGGGGTCTAGACATTACGGGAGAGTACACACACTGTTCTGTTTGCTGTTTATTATGCTATGTATGAGTGAATAGATTTACTTACACGCATTAAATGTTATACATTATGATGATGGACAAGGTCGTGGCCTTCAGCTTGATATAAATAATTAATATCTGTAACTGACTGTTCACAGAATCAGTCTTTACATGTCTTTAGGGGACAGTTCAGCCCCCAGTGTCCTGCTCTAAAAGTTATGTAATGTCCGTATACTTTAAATAATAATACAGCTAATTGGTTAATATGATTCAATAGTACCTAACTGTTAGGTAACTGGTTTGCTTTGCTGTTATGGACAGGTGCCACACAGTGATTTAGCGTGAGCCAGCTGACATGATTGCACAGAAATTCATTCAGTTCATTCATTTTTTTTATGAAAAGGCTGATTTTCTTTGCTAATAATATGCTGAATTCAGATATATTATTATAAACAACATTAAACCCTAAAACACATTGAAACTAAAAGCCCCACAAGCCTTTCGTCCATGAGTAGATGCACACTTCCCTCTGTGCAGTGATACTGTTTTCGGCTCACTCTTTTAGGTGGTGGCCTTGTGGGTGACCTCTGAGGATGTGATGTATACTTCAGCCTGTGGATGTAAGGCAGCTACCTGCTTAAGCCAGTAGGAGGCACTGTTGCGCAGTCTATTTCGCAGCAAACGTAGCAGTTTACACTGTTTGTCCCTCGCAGGACGCCATGTTCTTCAAAGTTAACTGTCTCTTGCCTTGTAAGTTAAACATTAGCACTAAAACCACACATATTGCTCACTGGTGCTGTTTATTAACACTTCAGGCTACAGTCCACCATGGGTTTGACTATAAATGAATCGTGTTTTTGGTAGTGTGACGATGTTAATGAGGTGAGGCTACGACTGTAGCTAGCATGCTGTGTAAGCCTGGTGGGACGAAGCGTTAGCTTTACTGTTAGCTGTTTAGCTTATTTGACAATGTATGTTTTATGTTGGTAATTTATTCCTTTTAGAGAGTCGTATTTATCTTGACACTTGTGTTTATTTTAATTTGATGTATTATTTTTTATGTTAATTATTGTTGAAGTAAAAGTTAATTGTCTCTTGGCCTGTAAGGTTGAGGATGGGATGCCAGCGGCAGAGATTTCGCTGAATGTTCCTGTGAAATAAAACTGCAGTCAAGGTCAACTATCCCGAACCCTGTTTCTGGTGCCTCCTTTCTCCCTGTAAGTACAATACTCCACCGCAACATGTAAAAGCAAAATCACAGGGCGGAGTCCTATGGGAGGTGCAGAGGGAGTGGGGTGTATGGCAGTGGGTTACATGTATATGGCGGGAAGCAGCTCTTTTGGGGTGTCATTGTGAAGATGGCAAGTGGCAAAGAGTGATGGTAGTCAGCAGAACTGTGTGTCTCGATAAGCTCAGGGCTATTCCTACACCTCATGAGAAGGCCATGTTTGTTCTGTTGTGCAGACAGTAATAAAGCCATTGTTGGTGAATGGTACTTGAACGCCTCGCCATCCTTCCCTCTGCAGAATGGTCCAGACCACAAGACGCTAGTAACCAGTTAATAAGAAGCCAAGCTAAAATTAATGTTAATAAGCCAGCTTGTTCCCAACTACAGTTCGGAGCCGGTAAGCTGTCACTGAGAGAGGTAACAATACGGTTGGTGGGTGTAGTTTGGTAGAAACTGTTCATAACAAGGTCTGTTGACTATCTTGAGTAAGCGGGTCATGATTTCTGGAGAGAGACGTTGCTGTTGAGCTTTGAGCACCTCAAGTCAAGTGTCATCTAGTTCTATTATACTGGAGAGAAGGCAGCAATCTCTAAGGTTGAGATCTCCAACACTTGGCAACTCACACCAAGACAACTCTGAGAAATAGTAGCACTACAGGTAAGAAGGGAAATATGTATGTTTAATTTGGGGGCAAACTGTCCCTTTAAAGTGTGTAGGTCTGGACAGTGTAAAAGAAGCACCACTGGCACTATGAGACAGCAATGGACAAAAACCATTACATTAAAAAAATCAATAACGGAGCACTGCAGAGAAGAATATTCAATAAATATAGATAGCATCAGTCATAACAGTAAAGATGACTGAAGCAGCTCCAGGAAGTTTATGACTGTACACCCACCACTGACTCACTGAGGTCAGATGCGGTGCTCTATTCTGTGTCTGTACCAGTCTTCCATGCCTGTTTTTTGTTATATCTGATAAAGCTGGTTAAACAGTCTGAAATTAGGTTGTATGAGAAGTGGTATGATGGGATGTTCCAGTCCCCAGTGTGTTTCTGGGATTTCAAGTTTGACTCTTAAGATCTCCATAGAGAGGCACCCAAAAGCATCTACTTGCCTTCTCTCAGAGCTGAAAGCATGACTGTTCTTCTTTAATCGATATCACAGAGTCACCCCTCATTTATTTCAATTTTTATTTTTAATTGACATGCAGTCAACAATATTTTCAATCAGACAGTGTAACTGATGTTCACATTCTGCAGGTAGAGAAATATGTACAGTAACATGGCAGTGCCTGCAGCCTCATCCCTGTTTATTTCCTTGAATAAATCGTGCAACAACTTCTAACCCTTAAACGAATATTATTGTCTAGCATTTTAAGCAGTCAGCATTAGCACTTTGATATTCCTCTGCAACTTATTTCACACTTAAAATGGGTTTCAGTGCATTGTATTAAAAGGCTGGAATGCAGTAAGCATCGGAAGACACCAGCTGCTCTATCCTAAGACATACATGAGATGTAATTCTTCACACAGGGCTGTATTAACAGTCTGTTACCATGACGTTACCAGAGTGGACAAAGTGAAATTAGACCAAGTCAGTGAGGCTGGAGCGAGAAGAAACGGAGGCATCTGCCATGGTGAGGAACTCAACCCAGTTCTGATAGAAGCCACGTGAATACTCTCCCGTGTCAATGACGAGCCCCCACAGGCGTCTCTGGCCCGTTTTGTTCCTCAGAGCCAGCTGAGCCTCCCGCTCTGTCACATTGAAGCTGATGTTTAGAACCTGTGCCACTAGCAGGTAAAGCAGTCCACCTGTGACAATGCTGCTGTACCAGGCACAAGTGAAGCAAAGTGCCATGCTGTAACGATAAAGAGAGAGCAGATGTAGTATTACAGGAGTATAATAAAACATCTGAAATGTATTTAACAGTGCAACATTATGAATGTTTAAAACTGGCCATGTTCCACCCTGGCACCAGGACCCGGACAATCTTCATTTACAGTAAATGTGACACAATCCAAAGCAAAAAAAGGAAAATTGCAGTGCTTAAAATGTGTATGTACACATGCACACCTTGCCAGTAGTGTATCCGCTAGTTTTCTAAGACAAAATAAACAATATTACATATATAAATAAAAGGATTACCACACTTTAATTATGACAAATGCTACAAAAATCATGTCTTAAAGGTCCAGTGTGTAGGATTAAGGGGGGTATATTGGCAGAAATGGAATATGATATAACATGTATGTTTTTGTAGTGTATAATAAACCTGAGAAAAAGAGTCATTGTGTTTTTGTTACCTTAGAATAAGCTTTTCATGTCTACACAGGGAGCGGGTCCTCGTCTACGTAGATTGCCGTGTTGCACTGTCATGTTTCTACAGTAGCCCAGAACGGACAAATCAAACACTGGCTCATATATATCAATCATATCAATCAAATATTGCCATTCGCGTTTTCGCATCAGCCACTAGTTCACACCCTCTCTGCAAAGAGAGCGTCAGAAAAATAAAGATTTTTTTCTTATGTGTTTTTACCAGTTTAAATCGCTGAGTTTGGGAGTTAATAGTCTCGCTCACCAGACCTTTCTCAAGAAAAGAAAGGTCTGGCTGCACCAACTCTCATTTTAAGATAGGAGAAAAAACGCCCCGGCTTTTTTTATTTCTTTCAACCAATCACAATCGTTCTTGGCGGTGCCACAGCAACGGTGCGCTTGAAAACTGCTACACAACTGGAGGTGGTAGATTCAGCTGGTTGTAATCTGCAATTTTCACCACTAAATCCCCCTAAATCGTACACACTTCACCTTTACCTTTTCTTGTGAAATACTACCACAAAATATTAGCAACTTCTATAAATAGTTGTCTGTCAAAGGCATCTTTAAATTGTTTCACACAAGTACTGAAAAAGACATAAGTGTGGAACAGGGGCATCTTTCTACATAAATTATGTCCTTGCCAATACTGTTGACGAAACCGCTAATTATTAGTTAGCATTATCTACAGTCAACCAACAAAGTTCAGATTGTTTTTTGTTTTGTCATCTGCAGTCATGATAGAGACAGCACATTAAAGAGTATTGTACCTGGACTGACTGTAAGCGCCGGGGCAGTAGAGGAGAGCCGTCATCAGATACTGTCGAGGACAGAGGCTGCATAGCACCAAACTGATCCCATACACAGAGGTCAACACGAACACTGTGACGGTGAACAGGAAACTGCGATGGTTTGCCTGTCCGACACAGCTGTTTATCCTACGGTACCTCAACACATACAGACAAAACACAGACACACAACACAATGTACCAGTTTAGAGATTAAAGCAGCGGTGCCTGAGAATGTGGCTCCACACACCTACTGTTGTGTTTAAAATAATGCTCAAACATTTAAAAGTTTTGAAGTTTACAGTTGATTAACTTGTGTTAAAGCCCTGTTCAGTGATGGCCTCGTCCTTGTGGTTAGCCAGCAATAGTGTCTTTGGATTGTTTGGACTCCGGTAAACCTGAAGCAGGTCTAGTTTAAAGGAGCTCTATATGATATATGATATGATATATCCTATAGAGCTCTGTTGAGCTCAGTTTTGCCCAAAACAGTGTGTCTGCCTATTTGTAAATGTCAAGCCCAGAGGTATTCAGGTTGTTGGGTGCCATCAACAGATTTACACTTGGTATTAGCAGTGTGCATTTTACAAGCAGGTGGTTCGGTGGTGCAGTGGTTAACATTGTCGCCTCACAGCAAGAGGGTTCCTGGTTTGACCCCAAGGAGGGGGGTTCAAACCCTACGGGTGGCGGAGCCTTTCTGTGTGGAGTTGGCGTGTTCTCCTCATGTCAGCGTGAGTTTTCCCTGGGTTCTCCAGCTTCTTCCCACAGTCCAAAAACATGCACGTCAGGTTAATTGGTGACTCTAAATTGTCCGTAGGTGTAAATGCGAGCGTGAATGGTTGTCTGGCTCTATGTGTCAGCCCTGTGATAGTCTGGTGACCTGTCCAGTGTGTGCCTCGCCTCTCGCCCAATGTCAGCTGGGATAGGCTCCAGCACCCCTGCGACCCATAACAGGATAAGCAGTTATGGGAAATGAATGATTGAACTTTACAAAGTGCACCTAAATTGGCTGATAATTGTGTAACCTCATGGTCTATTGGTTAGTTTGAACCTTCCTGGTTTCTGTACTGTGAAGGAAAACAGAGGTAGGTGGAGTTTTTGCTGAATATGTGATTATTGGTGTAATTACAGGGCAGTTATCTAATCTGTCTTCTGTATTTATTTTCATAACCTTTAGTGAATGCACAATAAAGAAATGTATAACTAACTTAGAGGTGACTCACAAGCCATGCAAGAAATGGAAAAATATATATGTTATATTCAACCCACCAGACGCAGTGGTGGTCCAGGCGCTGTACACAGGATCCACAGGTTCGACAGTGTCCGGCCCGCGGGGGTCGCATTATTTTGCACAGAGGACACCTGCTCCATTTTGCTGCCAGGGCCTCTTTTGTTGTCTGCAACTCTGCTGCAGTCCCTGAGAAGGCTGCTGATTGGATAGATCCATTAAGGTGTGTAGAGTCTTTGTTAGCCTCCTGACTGTGACTGTCTGCCTCATGTAGGGAAGAGGTCACAAATCCCGGGCCTCTCTTGGTGTGAATAAGAGAGACGATAGTGACGATCATTCCAGCAGTCACAGTACACAGCTGCAGCTGGCTGATGTCCCCACGAGGTAAAATCTCTGTGATGAAGAGGTAATACATGTAGAACAGGGAGAAGAGAGCAAGAGTGAGGAAGAAGAGGGTCCGTCTCTTCTTTTTATGCGTGGCGTAGTAGTACCACAGCACCAGGCCGGGCAGAGCTGTCAGGATGATAATACCCAGCAGGTAGTGCAGGGCTGCAACCCGCAGCAGGACGGGTAGCAGCACCAGGGCCGGAATCATGGAGATCTCCAGGTTGTCAATTATGGCCCCAAGTACAGGAGACTGACATCCACCTTTACCTGGTATGTCTTTCAGCCACCTGCAGAGAGCAGTGTTTGAAGTCAAACATTTGTAATCATGAACGTGGCCGATACAGTTGTTTTTGTCATCGGTGATCAGTGGAAGCAAATTCAAATTCAAAATGTACAGTGTAGCTTACACTGATTGTGTAATGGCACAGGAAGGGAGACATTAGGTTCATTTTTTTTTACTTTGTCAGCGCATCTCAGGTATCAGACTGTCAGACAAGCTATGAGGCCCCCAATCTGCCCCACTGTCTGTGTTATTTACTGTATGTGTGAGGGCTGTTCCTTTTGCAGTAGCTTGATAAAGCATGTAAGCACAGCAAACACTTAAATAACAAGGACTTGAAATGCAGATTTTAATTCAGGCCAACTCTACAAGCCAGAAGCTCAGAATGAGTGTTACATTAAATATTAGGAAACATCAAGGAAAATATAAGAGAAGAAACAGTCGTGACAACAGTAACAGCATTGGAGGAGCCAGACTTTGGTGTCAGTTCTATTGGAATCAATAATAATAATAATATTGATGATGATAATAATAATAATAATAATAATAATAATAATAATAACTTTATTAAGGACACAGAAAGTTCCATCGCGTACCACATAAAAACAGACAAATGTCTATGTACAAAAATACAATATAATAAATACAATATGTATATAAAAAAGACAAGAAATACCCCACACTACATAATGCAAGTTCATATAAAAAGACAAAATTCAATAAACTGTACCCACAAACAAGCTAGAGAGCCAGTGGCCCCACAGTCTTGATGAAAACCTGACTGAGCTCAGTTCAGGGCTGGCCAAGGCCTGGATGATACCATTTTCTGAGACAGACAGCCTGCACATATATGGATATATACGATTGCGTATTAAAGCAGGGCAGGTAGGCACACCAGCTAGGGCTGGCACTGCAGTTGTCTGCAATAACAAGAAAAAACAAGCACATAGAATTAGATAAAAAAGAAAAACATCTGCCAGCATTGCTTAATGTTTGTTTTAGTTTTTTTTTAACCTGGTGTGAGGATTTTTCAATTTAAGTCAGTCTGGCTCCTCGAACACTGTCATTATCGTCCATTCGACCATTCCTTCTTTTATACTCTAATTGGGAATTATTAGGAAATGTGTATTGCTTTGTTTCTAAAAGTGAGAAGATAGATACCACTGCCATTTGTCAGTTAAATTCAAAAACTGAATTTAAATGTCCGAAGATAACAATATCTGCCTACCAGCACCTCTGAACCTCACTGATACACATATTATTCCTCATGTGGCTGATCCTTGTAAAAAACAAACAAAAAATGCTATTTTACTGTGGTGTTAAGGGGCACTCTCCAGTCATTATGCTAAGCTAGCTAACCAGCAGCTTTATATTTCACTGACATATATATATAGTAGTGGTATCAATCTTTCAAAGTTATCATATAGTAGCCCACAAAAAGAAACTTTACAGCAGAATCTAAAAAGAGATATTGAACTTTTTTATATACAAAAGTGTTACTTCTAGTGACTAACATTTAGTCTTATATGCTTATTATACTTTCCAGTACAGAACTTCTTTCTGTTCTAGTGGTAGCCTACTTAGTACCGACCCTTTTCCTCTAAGCCCTTCATACCTGCTGAAGGTTTCGTCCAAATCTTCACAGTCACAGCAACATCCGTACTGGTCAATATCACACTCACAGCAGCACATAGGGTCATCTGGTTCTGGAGGTTTCAACTTCTCCCATTTCATAATGGCTTCCTAAAGATGACGTTGAAGTTTACGAGCTGTCATTTCAACAGAAAGGGCCATCACTTTCACTGTCGTCTTTAATGGGTGTGTAATAATTTGCCATTAGTATCTAAACATACACTCAAGTACACACACACACACACACACACACACACACACACACACACACACACAAGATCTCACCCTAACTCACATACAGTATTAACTATACATGTTACAACAACTTATACTGGACTCAACCTTTACCTGCAACTCACTACAAGATCTCATGTTTATTATAAAAGTTAATAATTTCCTAAATCAGAAGATTCTCAGTCCCCAGGAGCTTCTAATGTAATTTGTTGAAACAAGGCCACTGTGTCCACAGGGACAAACTATCTGGGCCAGCAAACTCAAGTCCTCAACACTCAGACATGTACTTGAGTTATTGTCAGTGTGAGTTATTATTTTATGATGTCATATGGAGCTTGATCCAAATCTATACAGAAATCAAAAGAATAAATATTAAAAACAGGAAGACAATATATATTTTGATTGCCTTATTGTAGTTCCCTAATTCAGCAGTTTTTGTAAGGCTTCATATCAGACTGCATTAAGCAGTATGGTTCACCATCAATTACTTATTTAACTCTTTATTCACATTTTCTAGGTGTTAATAGTTAAAAATTCACAAAGCCAAAATAAACTCTCTCTGAACTCACCTTTTGACTCCGCAACAAAAATCCAGAACCATCAACACATGTGGGCTGAAATCTCTCCAGGTGAAAGTTAAGCAGTCCTCAGCAGACGATGAAGAGGAAGATGATTCACAGAGATGACCCCTTGTCACCAAGCTCCTGTGATGTACTGAGGGAGAAAAAATGAAAACAGCAGCCTACTTTCTCGTCAGTCATTTGTGTTGAAAAAAGAAAATTGGCATGTCTCTGCTGTGGCGTTGCTGCGGCAACACCGTGTCAGTGCACTGAGATGGTTTTCATTTCTTGGATTCCCACGGTGGAAGTGTCCCAACAGAAGGCAACTTGGATTCCTCCAGACAAGTGGCTTGATATTGTGTTGCATCTGCCAGCTCACTTCTCCCCAGACTATCCTCCTCGCATTTCATTAAGTAGTTCAGTCGTAGTAGTTAAGTTGTTCCCTTGCATAGCCTACTTCTTCTGCTTTACAACTTCCATCAGTGTAACTTTGAACACTGGCATGCTTGGTAAATATAGGTGCTACCTCAACTGGTTGTGGCAGGCAGAGTGCCAGTCTTTTAATGCCCCTCTCCACAGCTGACCTGCTATGTTGAGGTGTTCAAAAGCTGTAACAGCAGCCCTGACAATCCACACTGAGCTGGACGATATGAGAAACATGACAGGCACTCATAGATGAGAAAGTGAGCGATGATCCAC